>NC_142403.1:17256504-17593301 GCF_059441095.1 Idiotropiscis lumnitzeri
TAGGGTTAGGGTTAGGGTTAGGGTTTGGGTTGGGTTAGGGTTAGGGGTTAGGGTTAGGGTAAGGGTTGGGTTAGGGTTAGGGTTTGGGTTAGGGTTAGGGTTAGGGTTAGGGTTAGGGTTCGGGGTGGGTTAGGGTTAGGGTTAGGGTTAGGGTTAGGGTTAGGGTTAGGGGTTAGGGTTAGGGTTAGGGTTAGGGTTAGGGTTAGGGTTAGGGTTTGGGTTAGGGTTAGGGTTAGGGTTAGGGTTAGGGTTAGGGTTAGGGTTAAGGGTTAGGGTTAGGGTTAGGGTTAGGGTTAGGGTTAGGGTTAGGGCTAGGGTTAGGGTTAGTGTTAGGGTTAGGGTTAGGGTTAGGGTTAGAGTTAGGGTTAGGGTTAGGGTTAGGGTTAGGGTTAAGGTTAGGGTGAGGGGTTGGGTTAGGGTTAGGGTTAGGGTTGGGGTTAGAGTTAGGGTTAGTGTTAGGGTTAGTGTTAGGGTTAGGGTTAGGGTTAGGGTTAAGGTTAGGGTGAGGGGTTGGGTTAGGGTTTAAAAAAAAAAAAAAGTTTAAAACAAGAATGTCGTGACATTTCGCCTCTTATTTATTTATTTATTTACTATTTAAAAAAATATAAAAAAAGGAACAGCCTCGCGTTTTTCGTTTTTTAAAAATTTTTTAAAAGATTTTTCAAAACAATTAAAATATCAAAAAAGGAAATTCCTGACGTTTTGCCTTTTTAAAATTTTTTTTTGGAAAGTTTTTTTTCAAAAAATATAAAGATTAAAAAAGGAATGTCCTGGCGTTTTGCCTTTTTTTAATTAAAAGATTTAAAAAGGAACGTTCTGGTGTTTCGCGTTTTTTTTAAAATAATAATAGTTAAATGATCAAAAAAAGGAACTTCCTGGAGTTTCACCTTTTTTTTTTTTACAAGTTTTTAAAAAAAATTAAAGACTCTTATTGGGATTGGGATAGGGTTATTAGGGTTTGGGTTCGTGAGTTTTCATTGCAAACTCGGGTTCTGGTTTACAATTCACCACTTGACAAAATAAAGGCACAACATTTTTTGAGAAAAATTAAACATTTATTACAATGACATGACCAAACTTTTCATCAGTGGTATTCTCTTTACTATTGTTTTAATGAAGTTCACATTTACACATGCAATATTAAACTACAGTTTTACATTTCTTTGCATCTTGTAATCAACATTTCAATTTATGTCACTGCAAATCCACAAAACAGGTAAAACAAATCTCTGATGGAGTACTGACGTCCGCCGCTAGAGGGTAGTCTCGTCATTCTGACTGCTGATGCGCCAACCTGCTCGTCTTGCTGAGGAAAGAACAAACCTTTTGTTTCTATAGAACCCGATTTTGTTCGTCTTCACTTGTAGTATAGTAAGCAGTAAGCGTCAAAACACATACTCGATGCCGTAAAACATTTCTTGTGGGCAGCCTGAGGCACACCTGTGCAATGAACCTGCTGTCTAATCAGCATCTGACACACCTATGAAGTAAATGTATTCATGTAAAAAAATTATGATAATGTAGTTGTTTCTCCCCACACATACAAAATGGGACTAAAAGGAAAGTGTTGCCTGTGTATTTTTTAAACGTACATTGAATTAAATAAACACTTTAAATAAATTGTTACATTCAGATAAAAATGGAGAATTGTTTGGCATTTTCATTGTTGTTTTTAAAAATACCAGTGTCTATAAATGCAGATTGAGAGGGGCCTTGAATGCATCACAGCCTCATGGCAGTCTTCTGTTTATTTAGTCATTGGGTCTCCTGCACTACTTCCAGGGGAATTCCAATATTGCCCTGCAGCACTGAATAGTTGCATTAAAAATGCATTTCCTGCAGGTAAAACAGTTCATTGGAAAGATATGCCAACAGAGAACAATGGCAAGGTCAACGTGCATTTGACCGCCCTGGGTCAACAAAATCAAGTGAATGATTACAAACATTTGTCTTTGCTGTCACCAATAAAATAAAATAAAATAGAAAACTAATATATATATATATATAATCTTGTCTATTCTCTCCTTTTGTGGCTGAAGCACTTATGTATTCATTTGGCGCGCTCTAGTGGCATTGTGTTGTTGTTGTTAAATCAATGATGATAACGCGTTTTTATTTTTGTCCTGGTTAGCCCAGGCAATTTATCTACATTCCCTACCATTTCGTATTTGCGTAAATGCCAAAAGGTGAGTTTGATAAACTAATAATATTTATGTTAAAATGAATTTAAATGAACACATTTTACACATCAAACGTTTTTTTAACCGCCCTCGTCTGAACGTAATCACGTGACTGATTTCACACGTTTCTCACGTTACTATTTGTCTTTTCACCTCGTCGCCCGTTTTTTTTTTTTTTTTTTTTGGGGGGCTAGCTAGCGTTTAACGTCTTGTCTTCTTCATTATTTGATGCTTCTTCTCACTTGGCAAAGGGCCTTCTCGTTCTAATTCCCTAATGACTGTTGTGAGTGCTGACTCGGCTGTTGTAAAACAAATGATATCTCTGTCCTGCTGGAATAATCCTCATCTATTTCAACGCCAGGGCCCGCATTAAAATGACAGACGGGACGCCTGCTCGCGTGCGTGCGCGCGTGTGTGTGTGAGCGCAGGAAGAAACGAAGAGGGGGTATATTTCCATCTCTTGATAAATGTGCAAATGCCCGGCGACGCTGAATCAGACGTTCCGTGTTAATGTGCGTTCATTTCTCGCCTCATTCTCTAGCAGGCCTTTGTAACGCCGAGCTGGTCATATTTTGTCCCAGATTAGCCGAGTGACAGTTGCCTCTGCTCAAGGTATTTAGAAGACATAATTCATTCATGGATCTTGAAGTGGCCCCATTTGTCATTTAATGCATGGTGCTGTGGTTGTGTGTGTGAAGGGTTGTGTGGGTGTGTGTGTGCGTGTCAAGAGAGATGAGGGGCCAGGGCACTTTTCATCTGATGTATTAGCTGGCATATGCAAGCAATGAATTATCAAGCAGGAAAAAGGAGTCAATTATCCACTCCTAAAGAGGGGATCGGGCCTTTTGTGCCCTTGGGGCCCCTTTCCATATTTACCATATCATTTTCACAGAAAGGTACGCTGGGAGATCCAAGGAGAGGCAGTGGACACACGCACTCACACACTCCGCCACCACACACACACATACTCAAGTAAATGTATTTATTGATTGTGGTATTGTAAATGTGTATGTTAAAGTGATAATATAACAAACATCTATTATTTATCCTCTGAAAAGAACGACTAATATTATTACCGAGGAGTTGTCCAGTTTCCATGTATAGTCGTGACTTTATTATACTGCCCCCTGGTGGCGAAGGCACACACACATAAGGAGCAGCATGATGACCAATTAATTGAAGCAAAAAGTGTGACAAATCTAATATTACCAGCAAATTTCGTTCTGCGTATCAACAGCAGTTCAGTGATTTTATAAAATAGTCATTGGCAAGTTTTTGCTCTCCGCTCACTATACATACCACAACCTGCACCCACTTCATTTCGAAAGTCGCCGCTAGTTTTGGCTGATCTTTTTCTTTTTCTGCCCCAAATGACTGGAATATAATAAATGATAAAACCCACTTCATTCATCCCAATAAAATTGTTTATATATTATTTAATATATATATATATATATTAATTATATTATATTATATTATATATTATATTATATTATATTATATTTAATTTAATTGACTATTTACCATTTGCATTCTGGTCCGCCGTGTTTTGTATTTATCTGCACATGATCCATTTTTACACCCGCAGCAACTCCACAAATTGATTCGGGGTGAGCTGGAAAAGCCACGCTGTGACCGCCACTCCTCCCAAGCACCCCCAATCCCCAAATGTCGCTTACCTATCAAAAGGCACCTCCAACTGATTGCTTGCCGCCCACTAATAGAGTGGATATGGTAAATGAAATACTTGCCATTTTCATTCCAAAAGTCTCTAACCTCCCCATGTGACATATTTGAGCGTTCTTTGGTGGGTTGGATGAGGACCAGCCGTATTTGTGTGAGTGTGCGTGTGCGCGTGTGTGTGTGTGTGTGTGATGGCTCCAAGCAGACCCACTCTCGGACCGTCTCTAGGCCCGTGATTCCTGACAGCTCTTGACACTTAGGTAAATGAGGTGGTTAGACTGCATTATGGCCCGGCTGATAGCTCGCTAATGGGTTTTAAGTTGGGGAATTTGCCAGCCGAGCCCAACGGGGACGTTTTTTTTTTTTTTGACAGGTGAGTTGCTGCGGAATAAAGACGGAGGGGGAAGTCTCCAGGGGCCTTGGCTGGAGAGGAGATGATATTCTAAAAATAAAGTACAGGTGACGGCAAACCTCTTTAGGGCAACGAAATAAAGGCGTCGGAATGCAATAAGTGTGTGATATCAAAATGATTAACAATGAATGCAAGAAGAAATGTTCAAAAAAAAAAAGCTTGAAGATGTTATTAATAAAATTGGAAACTCTAAATTATTTGGAAAGTCTCAGTATATGAGTGGTATGCATTCACAATATGCAAGTTTCACCTTCAGAAAGACTTTAACCTCCTTTTCACAGAAAATTGAATCAAAGTAACGCCTCATGGGCGTGAAAAGGCCGGGAATGAGTGATTTAATTAAAAAACAAAAGACAGTTCGCATCCTTTGTTGTGTTTGGGAAGGTTTATAATTTTGCATGACAAATATGATCTGTGTGTATATATATGCGAGGAGATTCCAAGCTGCCTGCAGTCTTAAGGCAGGGCGTCTAAATTTAGCGGCTAACGATAAACTCTTAAGTTTTAAGACATAGGCTAATGCGTAAGGGTGTTAAAAACAGTGGGACAGTTTAGTGGAGATTAAGGCACGTATCAAAGTCTGGCGCAAAGCTCCATCCAAGGCTGCGCGCTTGTTTGCTCGGCATCTGCCTTCGCAAAAAAAAAAAAAAAGAAACCGGAAGGAAAAAAAAAGAGCTTGTGGCTGTGACTCAAGTGGCTCCTTTAAACGACGGCTGCTGTTGCCCTCAAATGTTCTGATCTGGGACTCTTTCATCAATGCCCTAAGATGCCACAAAATGGTGCCAAAACCCCAAATAATAGGAAAGTAGTAATTGAGCTTCAGGAAGTATTAACAAAAATAATTTCTCGACTGAGACACTGACATCTTTTTAGGTAAGGGAGGTGCTAAATTTAGCCTGGGTTGTGAGCGGAAGTTACGGAGACTCTTGTTGGTCCAATCCGCAACTAGAGTCAATTTGCTTCAACTTTCTAAAGTGTAAAAGTCTGAACACTAAAAACAGTTGGGTCAAAAATAACCCAAATAAGAGTCAAAAATGGACGGCGGGTTGATCCAATTTGTGACCAAATTTGGTTATTTGTGACCAGGCAGTCTTAAGAGTTTACCGTCTTCTATGTTTTTTGGGGAGAATCTGGAGACACATTCAGCTATATTAGCTCTGGGCTAACAGGAAAGTAGTAATTGGTGTCAAGGAAGTGAATAAAAGTGATTAATCAAAAGTTAAGTTTCGCACTTCACTCAAAATGACAAAAACTGACTTGGGCCAATTTAGTTTTGAGTGGCTCAAACATAACGACTCCCCTGTGACTTCTCAGCGAAAATACTGTGTGAATCTTAATGACAAAATGGAAGCACACCGAAAAAGTGTCCAATTAAGTGGCGATCCAAATTAGAATCTGGGCGAAGGTCAATACTTCATCGAAGTGAGAGGTGTAAACTGCTCGGACCTCCATAATGTCGACTTTCAGGGGTTCAAGTGAACAAAGCACCTCTCCTCAGTGTCGTAAACAAGCCAAAATGAGAAGCTCCACTCGCCCCCCCCCCTCCCACACACACGCACAGGAGGTGTTGTATGATGGCTGTGCCGCGATTTAAGTGACAGGTAAATTGCAGGTTAAGTGGAGAACACCGTCTCTTAACAAGAGACTCCGGGCTCCTCTAAATCCTCCTTAGTCTCTAATCTGAATACAAAAGAAAAGGGGCAGGGGATTAAATCTGACCCCTCAATGTTCTGTTTGTTCCAGACTCCGTTCGAGGAGGAGGCTTACTTTTGCATCGGGCTTGCGGCCGCATTGATTAACGAGACAGTCGGTTGGATTTCGATATATAGAGTGGATATAAAAAGTCTACACACCCCTGCGTGAATGCAAGTTTTTTTGTGATATGAATAATAATGAAATTGAGATAAATCATTTCAACACTCCAGCAACGCAACTGGAAAAAAAATTTCAAGAGGGGAAGTAAAAATAAACCACTCAGATAATGTAGTTGCAAAAGTGTCCACACCCGCTTATATCTGGATTGTGGCTGTGTCTCTCAAACCAATCACATTTACACGTTACTTAAAGGGCCTTAATAAAGTTCAGCTGTTCTAGCAGACTTTTCCTGACATGTTTTGCTTTTGTGCAAAGCCTGACTACCATTTTGAACGCTCCACCGTGTCTGAGGCCACAGTTCCACAAACTATGACCTGGGAACACAATTATATCATTTTAAGATCATCTTAAAAAATGTACCCTTAACAATAAATGCCTTACAAATTATTTGATTTTTGAGAAAAAATTACTCAGTACATGTGTATTATATTTTGCTATCCCGACATTAAAAACAGCGATTGTTAAAGCTTGGGATTTTCGGTTGCCATGCAGTAAAGACTTGCAGCAATTTCGGCTAAACTGAGCTTCACTCTCAAACAAAAATGCAAAAGAATTATAAAAGCCCCTAAAAATTGGGTTGTTTTGCATGTTTGGATTAAATAAATAACCCAAAAAGTTGGGTCAGGTCAGGCCCAAACTAGCTCCTCCCACATGCCAATGTCCCGCCATCTTTTTAGCGAAAATGTCGATGAATTGTGGCTGAAACGCCAAAAGGCATCAAAACAACAACATAAATGACAACTCTGTCCTTATTTAGCAGTGCCGGTGGCGCCTAAATAGGAAAAAGGAAGCGGAGAAAAAAGGGCTAGGGTGAGGCTGGCTGTGAGAGAAAGGCGCTTTGGGTTGTCAACGTTTTAGAAGCTTAGAGTCAAACGTATCCGGGCTCAGGAGAGAGGAGTCTGGGTGTTAGGCAGCCAGAATGACTCCTGATAGAAGGAGTTTGCGGCTCAAGTCGAGAGGAATCGTCTTGGCTGCGGGATGAGGCGGCGACTAATTGATTCTCTGAAGTTTCCTGTCGCACAGCCCGATTACAGGTGTGACCGGATTAAAAAAAAAAAAAAATGGAGCGAGGGGAAAAAAAAAAAAAAAAAACAAGGAATCTGGAGGAGGGACACGGTTAAAAAAAAAAAAATCAAAGAGAAAAGAAGATGAGGCCTGCCATAAACGGATCAGCATCAAATTCTCCTGCTTATTCTTGCCTTGTTTGTGCGTTCACGTGTGTGCACGGCGCCGTTTGATCTCAGCTCGCTGGCAGACCTCAGGTCACGTTATTGCCCCCCCCCCTTTTTTAAATTTTTTTTTCTTTCCTCCGAAAAGCAACACATTGTATTGTCGCAGCACACTTGGCCTGATCACTCACTTCTTGTTAACACATCTCAAGACCCGAGGCGCCGACGTCTCGCCTGCCTTGTAACGCCCCGTGACAAGATGGAGTACCGAGGCGAGCGGGAGCCAAAGAGCGAGGGAGGCCAATGGAGCGTTAGGACGCATATCTCCACCTAAGCTGTCATGCGTGCAGGCTGTTATGGCTTGTTTAGCGCCAAAGTCCAATCCGAGGACCCGGAGAGCCATTTTTCCCCCGATTATCGATCGGCCCCCAAGGCCAGCACATTCCGGGGCCCTCGGACCCTGATCCTGTTCAGTAATAAGCGTACTCGTGTCAAGGCGGTAATTATCATTGATCTGCAGCTGCCGCGACAGGGCAGCGGCCCCTGTGCGGTGATTCATACGGGGCGGCTGGACTTCAGGCAGCTAATCAGCACCTGACGGCGTCACGCGCGCTTTGTGATGGAGGTGGAACAAAGGAATTTACTCGGGAAGTTGCGAGGTATTTTGTTATGGGACATAAGTGAAATTTCTGGAGTTTTCTCTCTCTTGTTGCTCTTTAATTTGTCAAAATTAGCTGATTAGTAGGGGTTTGTATCCGTCCGATAAAAGACGAATCGATACGTATCAATACATGGAGTGTGATACGACTCAAGGAGCGGAATGATTCGATTCATTTCCATTCAAGTGGGAATGCAATTTGATTTGAGATGGCGCGGCTCAGTTCAAGAGGGAAAGATGCAATGAACCATACGTTCATTCTTATTTTTTAAAACGGCGAGAAACTCATTGCATCAGTAAATCTGGCATGTATTTATTTATTTTTGATTTTAACTTCGATGATGCAACAACTTTGGTGAAACAATCAGATTCCTATCCAAGGCCGTATTTAAAGGAATAACGGGTACAAATACCTCAAAATTTCCTTAAGTAAATTGACTCATTAAATACCGACTGAGTAAAAAAAAAAAAAAAAAAAAAAAAAAAAGGATCTTTGACGTCTTTACCCGTCAATGGCAGTCAATGAAATATTTGTAATTCGCTACTTCCAAAAAAAAATAAAATAAAAATATCCCTCCTGACGTTTATATTTTGGAGTGAAATGTCTTCACATTTGTCTTAAAGGCACGTGACTGGCGCAAGAGGCAAAAGGCGGGAGACAGACAGAGGTGAAAATGGAGCGGCAACGACAGCAGCGGTGTCAAAGCGGGCAATCGCTTTTCTTTGCGCGAGCGCCGGAGCGGGACGCGTGTCACCTGCAGACCAAACCCCATTTCCTCTGATTAAGTCCTCTGAAATATTCCATTTGTCAGTGTCAAGGCGGCGGCGAGCAAGGCAGCGAGCCGTGTCTGTTGACTGTGTCATTTTCCAATTTACATCGCGCACCGATGACATCGTCATCATCGTCGTCGTCGTCGTTGTCATGTCCCTAATGTCCCCTCGCATCGCCTTGATGTCTTTGTTGTTCCTCTGGGTGATGCGCCACTGTTACCTCCACCAAGGAGCCATTTGGGGATCTGACATTTGGGTCCCAATCAGGCTGACAAACTCACATTCTAAAAACAATTGGGTAAAAAAAAAAAAAAAAAAAAATTTGATCAAAAAGGGAAGAACCCAACTTTTTGGGCTTTGGTTCATTTATTTAACCCCAAAATGAATAACCCTATGGGTTACAAAAAAAGTTATTCGTTCACCCCAAAAAGTTGGAAATGTATCATATTGTACATTATAGACTATACAAAAAATACAGTAATTGCATAAATAAATTTAAAACGATTTTTTTTGTCACACTTTGGGATGGCCGTTGTGTCACTGCCCACCTTGGCCACCTGGGGGCAGTATGAGCGCTATCCGGATATATTCATGGACATCTGTAATGAATGTCTAAATGTCTTGCTGCACTATTTGTGTTCGATTAGCATTGTCATTAAACTAGCAGAAAAAAGGCAAAATTATGTTTGTTTTAAATACGCAACACGCAATTCTCCCTTTTTTTTCAGTGTTGCTTATAGTGAAGCGGACAACAAAAAAAATGATGGTTTGTATATGAAAAAAAACTAAGTCAGGGCACTTGTATCTCCGAGCAACTCTGAGACTCTATCTCGATAGTTATTCCATGAAGTCCGACTTCCTCCCGCATTCCCAAAAACATGGTCAGCTGGGAACCGGCACGGTTGAGAGAGGATGGAAAACTTCAATCTCCCTTCTATGGTTTTGCCTTCATCATCCTGACCCATCCGGCAGGCGCCTTCTCTCCATCTCGAGTCCCGAGTGGGAGGGAAGGAGGGCACGCCACCGTACTCGGTGCCCAACTTGAATATGGTGGTGGGGGGGGCTGGGTGTGTGTGTGTGGGGGAGGGGGTGCTTGAGGGGTTGGGGTCTATTATTGGGGCTCTGTTATAAAGCAGCCATCACATTGGAGGCCCCTCTGACAGGTAGCGGGCGGTCCGCCTTGATGACTAGACTCAATCACCTGTGACAGTTTTGATTTGATGTCAGTCGTCGGGTCGCTCTATTTGTTTGAGCAGTTAAGAGGTAATTGTGTGACATTGGCGGAGGAAGGCGTGCTTTGGCGCCGCACCCGCTGAACCGAGGGGACGAGACGAGGCATGGCGATAATAAATGAGGGCTATTTCCCTCCAGCATTTCCGCACGGTGTGCGTGAGTGTGCGTGTGTGCGCGCGTGTGAGTGTGTGTTGATGGGGGTACGGCGATGAGCCACTCTACCCCGAGGGAATTCAACTGTGAGATGCACACAATGGTGGCCTGCTCGCGCTCTCATCATCGCTTTCTCCGCGATGTTTACAATTATTCCCGCGCGTCGTCAGTTTTTTTTTTTTTTTTACCCCAGATGAAAGTGAACGTGTCACTTCAGATGGAACTCTGGGAGCTCAGGGAAAAAGTGAGTCAATACTGTTTTGTGTGAGTTTTAGCAGTCACCATCACAGTCCGGAAAACGAGAGAGCATATCGCAAAGAGAGGCTTGAAGGATTTAGGAGAATTTCCTACAAAAAAAAACAGTAATTAGGAATGGCAAATATTTTTGGCATCGTATTTTTAATTAATTGATTAATTTTGGAAAAAAAAATGTAATGACCAGGATGGATGGGGACGGAAGATGATTATTTTTATATAAGGATAAGGACGACGGGACGTAAAAAAAAACAACTCTCATGCTTAAAAAAAAAAACTCTTGCACACCACAAACCTACTCTCACACTGCACAAAACACCCCTCACTCTTTAAAAAAAAAAAAACTCTCACACATTCCCTAAAGCCTCTCTCTCACACACACACCAAAAAACCTCTCGACCAAAAAAAACATAAAAAAATCCTCTCATACATCCAAAACTCACACAAACTTTCACAGTCAGAAAAAACTCTCATGACAGAAAACTCTGATTCCTAATGAAAAAACAACATAAACCACTCATGCACACAAGTCCCCCCCCCCCACACACACAACTGACACTCACACATAACTTTCACTCACAGTTAAAAAACTCTTACACAGCCACTCACAAACAGAAAATCCTCTCACACAAAAATCCTGTCACCCAGGAAAAAAAAAGTTTCATACTCGCATTAACTCCTCGCACAAAACCCCTCTCTCACACGGCAATACTTTTCTCAAGCTAAAAAAAAAGCTTTCACACAGGCACGCACACACATAACATCGTACATATCAGAAACACATGCAAAAAAATAAATAATAATACAAAAAAAAAACATCTTGCGCACAACAAAAAAAATACATTATGTACTTTAAAAAAAAATAGATTCGATCAATTAGATTCAAATCCAAGTGCTATATGGAAAGAATGCATATAGCGTGACCCAAAGATATTTTTAAGTTATTAAAGTTTTTTTCCCCCCTCCAAATAGTAACAATGTGGACGACCCCCAGCCCCGCAAACAACTGCAAACATCAGGCCAAATCACAAGTAAATCTGATAAGGACTGAAGCTGTAGTACAAGCACACTGGCAGTGAAGCTCTCTCCACATTCAGCGGCTCCACGCTCGGCTTTGAATGCCAGCGCTAATCTGGAACCCGAATCCTCCTTTTCTTATGTAGAAGACGAAAGAAGAGAAGTCGTCGCCGATGAGTGCAAATCTGTCAGCTACGGCCTTCCCTCCCTCCTCATCCGCCGGCCAGTCGCATGCAAAGAGACACAAGGGGTGATTTTAGGTGACAACCGGCTGGGCCAAAAATGGCATCCAAAAAAAAAATCTGACCCACTTCTGTTTTGTGCTCTGACCGTGAGGCGGCACCAGGAATGGCCTCTAAGATGCCAACAGAAAGGCTTTTTTTCTTCTGCATGTTGAGCTCATCCATTTGTTTGTTATCTCAATCCAGGATTTGGAGAGATACAAAGCTGATTAAACAACAAAAGCATATGGGAAGATAAAGAACACTTAGGTAATGGGTTTAGCCCGCCTGTTTAGCACGCCAAATTCATCCCATCACCCCTTTTTTTTCCCTCTCTCAGCTCAAAAAGCATTTGTTATTCTTTGCTCGGTCTTGATCCGGATTGGCAAAATGAACGAGAAAGGAGCACAAATAAAAAAGAAGTTGAAGACGCAGTTTTTTTGTGCAATTCTTGGACTGCAGACGTATCGGCCATTTTATTAGGTACACATTCAAACATATTAATTAATCCCAGAAATTTTCACTAGAGGAAACCCCTCAATTCCAGAACTTTTCTGGATTTAGACTGATTTTGCGAGGCCAACAGAATATTGTGTTCTAATGCTATAAAAACACGGCGCTATGACACCCAAAATAAATAAATAAATGCTAAGACGTATAAATACGTCTTTGGGAGGCAAGGACTGTATGTCTTATGGATTGAATGAGTTAAAAGAGAGCCTGTCTTTGAAAAGATGTTATGTTTTGACTGACTGAATGGTTGTGCAGTTTTTTTTTCTGAATAGTAATCAGTCAAAATAAAACATTATCTTCACAATTGCAAGACACAATGGCGTTAATAAGAGCGTCGTGACATTGATCAGACACTCGAGGGGGCAAGGGGAGAATCAAATCTTATTCGCAATTTCAACATTGCAAACACCTCCTTCAAAGTATAGGAGTTGAGTATTTATACTTCTACAAAGTACTTACCCCCTCTCATTTTGAGGGGTGTCGGTATACAAAAGAAGTTGACTGGCAACCAGTCCACGGTGCACCCCACCCTCCTTACCCCCCCCCCCCCCGCCCCCGCCTCTTGCATGGTATGCAAACCAATATGGTGCATTAAAACAAGACTTCCTCCCCTTAGCGAACCCGCTCACAGCAATCTCTGGCTCCAGCATTCACGGTGATAACAGCCCAAAGAGGTCAGTGACGAGGATGCGGAGACGGGGAGGTATAAACATATTTACACTCCTCCCTAACACCCCCCCAACCCCCCTTTAAGGAAAGCGGCCATGAGAAAGGTGCTTACTTAGAGCAGATAAAGAGCAAGATGAGAGGCAGCGGACTTGGATTAGGGGAAGGAGACGAGCCGGGCCAGAACAGGCAGGTGAGAGAAGGGTTGGGGGGGGGGGGGGGTGAGGTGTGTGCGTGTAGGGAGGGCAAGCTGGGGGGTGTTGGTGGAGGACAGCGAGGCCGGGTGCCGGCGTCTGGGCCGCTTGGATATGGGGGGAATATTAATCTGGGTTTAGCGCGAGCAGGACCCCACAAACGGCTCAAGCAAACAGAGCTTAGACGGGGCCAAGCCTCGGAGAAAGTCCTAAATCTTCACATTAGCTCCCCGCGTTTCTTCTGCTCAACCCGTAAGCTCTTTTTCTAAAGGACAGCACAAACAAACCACAACCCCCCCCCCGTCCCACCCTCAACTCAACCCCCCCCCCCCCCCCCCCCCACATAGTACCTCTTGCCAGTCCTACACTTCCTCTCTCACACTCTCTCAAAATCAAGACGGCTTTGAGATTGCAGGAAATGTATAAATCCAGGGCCTGAGTGGATAGGCAAAGATTAGAAGCCCCCCCCCCTTCTTAAAGGGACAGGATGCCCTCCAATTGTGTCGCTTATTCTCCACTTTGGCCTACTTCTGTGTCAGCAAAGAAAGAGGGAGCAAAGAGAAACACTTTGAAGGACTTGAGCCGCTGCTTCGATAACCTCGGAGAGATGCAAAAAAAAAAAAAAAAAGTGGGAAAAGAAGTCAAGTGGGTGGCTCAGAGGAAAGGGGTGGGGGGTGCTGTTTGATTGGTGGAAGCGTCTGGCACCATGTTGGGCAGCTAAATTCGCAGAAAGACGTGTTTGTAGAAATTATTTTTACTTTAACTCATTCATTGCCATTGACGGATAAACACGTCATTCATTCTTTTTCACAGCCCAGGTAAAATGAATGCACTTTTTGGCTTCTATAGCCGTCAACAGCAGTGGATGAGTTAATTATTGTTTTCATTTGTACGAAATAATTTTTTTTCTGAGGATGCTACCTCCTTTTAGCATGGAAAAAAAAACATGCCGAGCCATGTTGTCGTAATATTTGTAGACTGTCCTGTAATCGGATGGGAAAGAAAAAGGGGGGGGATGAGGTTGACGGAGGGAATTCTGTGAACCTCATCCCGTCACCCGCAGCTTGGCGACGGGGAAGGAAGCGGGAGGAAAAGTGCCTTCTGACTGAGTTTCATTAACCTGACCACATGCGCCAAAAGCTGCGGTGTTAGACTTAATCAAAGTGACACCGACACACTTGCCGCAATCTGACACCTCACCTGGGAAGCTCATCCGAGGGCCTGCTGGCTCTCAAGTACACACTTTAACGGCAAATGCATGCGCGGTATTTACTTACACACACACACGTGCACCCCCCACCCACACACACGCACACACACTTTCTCTGGCAAGTTCCAATTAAGTGGGCAAAAGTCTGTTTTTGATGTGAGCAGTCCTTTACTGTGAGCCTCGTCGCATTACCTCAATGGGATTTGAACATCAAATGGAGCATCCGAGGGTCTATCGGCCTTATTAGTCACACTTTTAAATCATTTGAATGGAGTCCAAATGACGTGCGTTCAATTTATATAAACACAATGCCGCCATTTAATAAAATGCTTTTTTAAAAAGGGCAACCGCAAAAACAATTCCACTGAGAAATGAACACCTCTGACCGTCATCCTTTTATGGGAAAGTTTTGTGGCGTAGGTCTTAATAAATGCACTGTACAAAAACAGTTTCCATATTTATACAAATCTAGTGAAAATACGCCTCTAGGAAATATTTTTCAAAAATACGACTAGCAAGGTTAATTCCCACCATGATTGAAAAAGCGAGCAGAATTATTTGCACATTGAATTTTTTTTGCCTTTTCACTTAGAAATTTTATTCTATGTTAATGGAAATCAACAAAATAATAAACTAAAATCTAAAACAAAACCCTTTTCATTTACAAAAAAAAAAAATATATATATATATATATATATATATATATATATATATTCTAATCATTAAAAAAATGTACTTTTTGACGTCTATATCCGTCAGTGGCAGCGAATGTTAATATGATTTTGGTTGTGCTAGAATGACATGGCCTCGAGTACCAGGTGAATCCTTCATTGTAGATATGAGGCAAAGGGAGCCCGGCAACGCCACCCGGTATATTCTGAGAAGTTAAGAATTAGTGCGCGATTAGCCTAATGCGCCGCAAAGAGGAGAAAGTAGCGCTTAAAAAGTGACAGAGAGTAAAAATCCACTTCTGTGGACAAGAATTACTCACGCAAAGGAGCAAAATGGGGGGTTTAGATGTGTACAGTAGGAGGACTGCTCGTGTTTAAGCTCCCTGCAAAGTCTCCCGCCGGCGGCATTATGGCGCCCGTGCACCTGTCAGACAACACAAGACGACGAGCCAACGCGACTTCATCAAAAGCGGCCTAGCAAATATTAGACAACCTTCAAACATTAGCGACGGCGCGGCCCCCCCGATGCCTCCACGTGCATGCGGAAAATGATTTATTTTAATATATTTAAGACTTTTTTTTTTAAAACTGTATCACCACTCACGCACACATTTGCCACTCTCTTCATTTCTTCCACCCTGCTGCCAGTTTGTGTGTGTGTGTGTGGCTGTTTTGAAATTTCGTCCAATCAGATTTCAACCTCTAAGTGCTGCCATGTCAATATACTGTAATCTGGCCAGGCCCTTCACAATGAACGACTGATGCAACTTTAAACTATATAAGCAAGGGGACTGTTTTCAATCATATTTCAAATTCATCCTCACAAAGCCAGAGTATTGGCCCTTGATGACATCAGCATTTTTCTGTCCTCTGATTGGTTGGTCTGAGCAAAACTTGTTTCAGCCAAATTCAACGAGCAAAATTGAATCTGACAAGGCTTCATGTGTCCTGAAACAATTTTATTTTATTTTTTTATGTTTAAATTTTTTTCTAGCACATATTTTCATTTTCATTTTTTGTTTTTAAATGTGTCCTTTAGAAGATTGTGCAATATAGAGTTTACCATGCATTGTAATTTATAGCTATATGACATTTTAGAAATACCACCTAGTCTGCTGAACCAAAACCTTAATTCATAAATATTACTAAATATTTTACGGGATAATGTATAATTAATATTCTTATTATTCTTAATAATAATAATAATAATAATAATAATAATAATAATAATATTATTATTATTATTATTATTATTATTATAAAAACAGAAGAAAAAAATTACGGCAGAATTTGAATCAGCGCAAATCACAATCTAAAAAAAAGTTTACCTGGTCGTACCAGGAAGGCCCAGGAACCAAATGTCACTGGCGACACACGAGGACCCGAGGGTGCTTGCGGAGAAGAATCACCAAAATGCAGAAGAACAACCTTCATCTGAGCAGATCAATCTTCTTGTGACACTTCATTTAGGCTGCATTGATGTGGAATTAGGGCCCATTACGGCTATTGGCAGGATCTGACAGCGCTTCCCAGGCGAGGCCTCTGCTGAATAGAGCAGATAAGGATTTTTTTTTTTTTTTTAGCCATGCATTAGAATTTTTTTCCCCCTCTTTCATTCAAGCCCGTCATCAGTATTGCTAATCAACTAAAAGAAGACGTAAGGGTTTCCTCCCCTTCTCCTCCATTCGGTCAACTTCGGCTCAGGGGATCATACCAAAGCCTTTTTCAAGGGTAGATTTCAACTCCATTCAGATTGAATATTTTCCATATACATATATATTTTAAAATCTACAATCTGAATGCGCTCTTAGCCATCTCATATCACCAAGCGACTCGCTGTCTAATCCAAATGGGAGATTTTTCATCATTCAAAGTACTCGGAAAGCTTTTAGTTGCAAAAGGACAGGTGCTAAAGTCACTTTGCCTTTACAAAGCGCTAGAGGAAATTAATGGATGGAGTGGATCTCCCAGCCAATTTCAGACTAAATTAATTCACGACCCACTATTACTTTTAAACATGTTTTCTAACAAAAAGCCAAACGACACCATTAAAAAAAAAAAATTGGTGACCCGTGAACAGCCTCCAAGTGTTGGCCGGGACAGGTGAAAGCTTGCCAAAGGTCGAGAGTCACCCCCCCCCCTCCCTTGCTCTTCACTACCGCCAGAGGGTCCACACCAAGGCCCCCGCGGCGTATCCCTCACTGACCAAGCGGCTGAGAGGCACACAGATACCCCCTTAAGGAGCTTTGCTTTCTGCCGGAAACTTAATCTCCTTTTTAAACGCCATGCCGAGGCTCCTCACAAGCCCCTGAATGGAGCATGGGGGGGGGGGGGGGGGGTGTTATTAGCCGGCGGCAGAGTATCTCCGAGCCCACATGGCATCCCGGCCCAAATCTGAATATGCGAGGCGACGCCAGCGCGGGAATTAAACCTCCGACAGACCACGCCAAATACGCCACCTCGTCCTCTGGCCCTTCTGCAGTGCCTGCACGCTTTCAGCGAGCGTGACGGCCTGTGACGGACTGACATGACAACACAGGCACCTATTGAAGGGAATTTTATGCTGGTTTATGAGGAACAAAGATACCTCAATTCACTAGAAAAATATTGCCAGAAGTACTGGGATGTCACCATATTTGTTCGTCACACACACACACAGGACACTTCATTAGGTACACCCAACCTGTCTGAGTGCTGAAACTGGAGCTGTGGCAAAAAGTTCCAACATTAACCCTCTGAATTGTCTCGATCCAAGAGAGGCAAAATGTAATAAGATCCCACATGAGGACAAGAAATATGTAATGATACAGACAGTTGTCGCGAGTGAAGCAGGACCGGTCAACACTGTTATTACCTGAACAAATCTCCATTGATAGTTAAAATTGTTTGTAAACGTGAAATCTGGATGAATTCTAGATTAAATTCTATCTATCTATCTATCTATCTTGCTAGCTAGCTATGCGAAAATTCACAAGATAATCTAAATGTTTTAATATTTTTATAAATGATCAAGTAGGCAGTGCGTGACTTGTTAGCAACTTAACTGTCTGCTAGCTAACGTGAAATCTGGATGAATTCTAGATTAAATTCTATCTATCTATCTATCTATCTAGCTAGCTAGCTAGCTATGCGAAAATTCACAAGATAATCTAAATGTATTAATATTTTTATAAATGATCAAGTAGGCAGTGCGTGACTTGTTAGCAACTTAACTGTCTGCTAGCTTAGCTACTCAAGAGTAGCAAGTTACTGTACTAATTAGGAAGCCTAATAAATGTAGAACTTGCCCCATTTATGTCTTTATATTTCACAGACATGTTAAACTCCTTAAAAGGAAATACAGTAGTCTGACCAAGTGTGTTTTATCGCTTCCTAAAATATACAGATGACAATAGCAACACCGCTCTCACTTTTGATGGTCTGCAGGGCAGGAGACTAAGCATGAACCCTGACAGAAGTGTGCCAAAATCTTGGCGGCGTTTTATTCCGGGGGAGGTGTGACAGATTATCGGAGGCGAAAGGGGGCGGCTTGTTCTGCCGGGAGCGGCAGAACCACTGTGGTCCCCGTGCACCGACATGCTCCTTTAGCAGCCTGTCAGCAGACTATCCCCCAAAGCAAACACGGCCGAGGCTTTCTGCGGGTCCTCATAAACTCCCTGAAAAGGACATTAGAGTGCCAAGGAGCTCCGAGAGAACGAGATGTGTGCAAAGCAAACAGGCCTCACAAAGCCCGTGGACATGGTGTCTTTAGTTAACCTAACAGGAGTTACGGTGTTCACTTGTCGACGCCTGAAAGGAAAGACACATTTTATGGCGGTGGGTGCAACAAATGGAGAACCGTAGTGCTCTCGTTCAAGCTCAAGTCATACAAGAGGCGTAAAGAGAGAAGGCCAGCCTCTTAAATCCGTTTTCTCTCGCGAACACTCATTTGAAAGAATTTTTCTTTTTTTTTTATTAACTCATTCGCTACCAGCCGAGTTAAAAATAAAATAAAAAAAGGATCTTTGACGTCTTTAGCCGTCAATGGCAGTGAATGAGTTAAACTCCCACTTTCTCTGCTAAAATGTGTTTTACAAAAGCAACCAACAACAACAGCAATTGAGAGGACCAACAGAGAGAGCCGAGAAGAAACGATGTGGTAACTCCTCTTAGCTTAACTCAGTGCTTCTGAATTATTTTCTGTTATGCCGCCCCTAGCAAGAAGAAAACAAATTTGTGCCCCACTCTCCGCCGCAACTGTAAATAATAGCATTTTTGTTGCAAAACAAACCTACACCGTAGAGTTACTACTCGCTGCGTACAATGGGCAATTAGAGCGCCACTGCCAACTAGTGGAGTGGAAGTGCAATTACAATTTATTGTAGTATGGCGTAAAAAAAGCATGTTCGCCAGGTTCTCACACGCCCCCGCCAGCATCGCACTGATGATTTATTGTTGTTTTTTTATTTCTGAAATAATTACTTATTATTATTCTAATTTAATTTAATAAATGAATGTCATTGATTTTTAAAAATTTTTTTTTTATGATTGTGTATTTGATTTTGACTCCCCTGCTTTACTTGGTCGTCCTGCTTGCTTGGTGTTGATATCGGTATCAGCAAACTAGCCTCATATTTACTTGACATCAACGATTTAGCTCGATATTTCTTCGTCATCACATCGAAACAAAATGTCGCGATATCGCACTTGACTAGGAAGCGTCAGAGGACACCACAGACACCGTTTGCCTGAATGTTTGTCCGCTCTCACAGTTCCTTAAGAACCCATCCAGAGGATAAGACCGCTTCACGACGTCCACCTGTGAGAGACTTGAATATGACTCATTCTCACACACACACACACACACACACACACCCCTTAGCTCCCAGATTCCTCATCTGTCTTGAATCACCCTCTCATTGGTTCACTTCTTTAAGGGTCTTTATTAATGCAGAGAAAGCAATAGGCTTTAAAGACACATTGGCCAAAAAGAAAAGGAAGACGATGCGGCCTATTGGAGTGCGGATTTCTGACTAAATGAGTCTTGACAGTGAGGAGGTTGCTCGGGCCAGTATTGTAACTAGTCAATGCCCCCCCCCAATCATCAGAGATATATCTCACCGCCTTAGACTCTGACACCCCGCCCCCCCCCCCCCCCCCCGTCCAGCAGCAGCGGCACTATTGCCCGACCACATCGTAATCCTCTTAACGCTTTGCCTTATTAACCATTCATCTAAATGACATGAAAGCAATCGGCGCAAAAGTGTGTGAGAGGAGCGAGAGAGGTCGGTGGGTGTTTCTCTGGGGTGGGGCGCCCGAAAGAAATTATATAGAAGCCAATGATGCCCTCGGAATAAAATGCAAGCCCATTCAGAATCCACTTGCTTGGTATTTGCCCCATTTGATCATGTGACAAGTGTGTCTAAGTCCACTTAAATGGACTTTAGGGCCCGTCAGGCGGAGCCAATTTAGCCAAGAGCCTCCGCCAAATTGAATTCCAATTAAGACGGCTGTGCAGATGATGAAAACGTCGCTGATCCAACGTGGCCTTTTGACTTTTTCAATTTGGGAAATTGGGCATCGCTTGATCCCTCTTATGTTCCCCGGTCCCACACAAATACCAGCGCTGGAGGATGCCACTCATTAGGGTCCATTTGTGAATCAAGTTTTTTTTTTTTTTTTTCCATTTCATCCCGTTCGGGAATTAATTCTCAGTCTTTTCACCCTCACTGGTTACTTAGCAGGACTAAAATGTGTGTTCTAACGAAATGAGAAATCTAACGCAAATCAAGTGGCGGGAGGTTTTACCCCCCCCCCAAAAAAAACAAGAATGCCTGGTTAAAAAAAGAATTTTGAAAATGTGAATTGGATGTCTCGGTCATGTCAAATAAATTTTGAAAAACTCAATCAGACAATCGCAATTTTCTTAGCCATAGGTCAAACATACCAGGACAAGGCTTGATTAAACATCTGTAGGGGGCGCTACAGACCCATTTTTTTTTTTTGTACTCTATTACTTTAAGATATGAATTTTAGCCAATCCTGACGTGTGCAAAAATCGGTGAGTTTATACTGAGGCTCTCACAAATGTGATTCAGGACGGAGAATAATCCATCCATCCATTATCTGTACCGCTATCGTCGGGAAATAGGCGGGTAAACCCTGAACTGGTTGCCAGCCAATCACAGGGCACACACACACACTCACACCTCGGGGCAATTTAGAGTGTCCAATCAACCCACCATGCATATTTTTGGTATGTGGGAGCAAACCGGCATACCCGCAGAAAACCCACGCAGGCACGGGGGAGAACATGCAAATTCCACACAGGAAGGCCGGAGCCGGAATCGAACCCACGACCTCTGCACTGTGAGGCCATCGGAGAATAATACGTCGTAATAATAATTTCGGCAGAAACAGTGGGTGAAAATAACTAAATAACCAAACAACCCCTTTAAAAGCCATCAGCACCATAAAATGCATACAGATGAGAAACTAGTATCCATAGCAACCAGAGTATCAATATTATCCATACTTGAATCAGTCTGTTGTTAAATTGCCTCCTCAAGAGCAGGATACTTTTCCTGAGCCCACTTTTAGAAATCTGCATGCCAGCCCCCTCTACCCCACCCCCCCAATCACACACAGTCCCACCTCTCCTCTTAAACACAACCTCGACTGGGTAGCTACGCCCGGCACCGGTGCGTCTTAAAAGCGTCTTTAATTCAGCCAACTTTGAAGTGGCACTCCGGCAAATGCACTCAATCAATTATAAATGAAATAATCTCCTTATAATATTAGAGATTTTTCCAGTCTAAGAAATAGCGGGAGATTAGGGCGCCCAAATCAGTTTTAGCGGTATCTAAAGTGACAGCAGCAGAATCATTGGAAGGAGCGGCGAGGAACTTAAAATGATTATGTAGATCTGTGTCAAACTGGCGAATGTTTCTGCAAATCCCTCCGCCGGATCGACCGCGACGAGGGAAACAGATTATTCCTGGCCTTATTTAAAGGGTTGCACTTCTTAAGCGGGGCGGGGGGGGACATTCATATATATTTACACTTATATTTACACACACTCCCTCGCTGCGCCGCCATCTTCCTGCCTTTGGGGTCAACGCGTTACACGAGCCTCACTTTTGTGTTGCGACTCAAGCTGTTGTTGGCTAATTCGACGAACGTACGCACGCGTTATGCGCGTTATGCGCGTTTTTGGCTGAGATTAAGATCCTGGCTGCTTGTCATGCGACGCGTCAGGTACGCTTTGGATTCACATTTACGTTTATATTTGCGTGCCCTGCACTTGCAGTAACGGAAATGTACGTTGGATTTTTTTTTTCCTTATTAGGAATCAGGGAAATTGCCTTCGCCATAAAACAGTCAACTTTGTCATTAAAGTGTAAAAAGAAGTTAATCCTCACCTCTAATATAACAAAATGGTGCCAAAGCACAGGCTAACAGGAAAGTAGTAATTGATGAAAAACATTTTTAATAAAATAATGTCATCAAACTGAGAGACATCACATGTCAAGGAAGAGCTCAATTTAACCCGGGTCGTTAGTAGAGAGTCTTTTCCCGCATAAACATGCACAAGCACACTTTCAGTGGATTTATTTGAAAGGTCAACGCCGTCAAACGGACTTTCAACTGTTTATCCAACGGGACGAAGAGTCAAACACACAAATACAAACAACACCCCTGATATCACTCGCGAGGCCACACCCCTTAAAGGCACTCACCCAACACACAAATACTGGACTGTGTTCAGTCATTTTAAATCATAAATCTTAAAATTATACAAAGTTTTACTGTATCAACAAATTAATATTTAGTTATTTTTTCATGTTTTTACTGAACACGACAAAACGATTACATGTTGTTATACAAGCTGAAAAAAAAATAGGGATGGTTACTAAAATGCTGGAGGGGGCCGCAATTTTTACCGCACAGTTTGGAAGTTCGCTATTGCCGGTACCGTTCTGTGAATGAATCTCACAAAAAAAAAATCCTTTTATGACTTCAGGGATGTTCTCTTTTCTGCGGTGTTTTAGAGAGTTTGATGTTGTTTCTACTTGTATTTTTTTTTTTTCCGATCATTACTCACAGAGCTGGAAATTATGACCCAGCGCACATTTCTATCACGCCGGGGCTCATTCATCTTTGATTACACCTTTCAGATGATATAAATTAGGCCTATCCCGCACTGTTAGTTTGATGGATTACCGAGGCCCATAGGAAACGCACTGATCAATATCATGGATTAGCCTCATGAATTTCCAGGCGATGCCATCACGCTTGGCGGGTTCGCTTGCGCGCCGCTGTTCGGCACTATTGAAGAGGACATTTTTGAACTTTGGAGTATAAAATTGCTTAACTTCAATGGAAGCGATGCGGTTTGCCCCACAATGTTGCTTTCACTTAAGTGTGGCCGAGGGAGTGGCTTCAGGTTGGGTTGGCCAGTTTGTCGGCACGGTAGCGTCAACTTGGGGTTCATTTCGGAGAAATTGAAGAATTTGTCAAAATAAAAGCGCTGGAATTCATCCAAAATGGCTGCCTCAAACCAAAATGACATTCTGTTCATTTTGGGACGTTCTTCGGTTAGACACACAATTTCCTGACCTGGTCGGTGAAATTGATGTCAACTGAATGAATTTTGGAGGGTCTTGTTTGATATTCCTGGAATGGAGATTCACTACAATATTAAAAAAAAAGAAAAAAAACTGAATCTGAATATTGTTTATTTGAATTTAAATTGCTTAACTTGAATATCTGAATTGAAAACTGAATTACTAAATAGAAAAATTGAATTTGAATTAGATAAATAATATATTTTTTGATTCATTAAAAATCTAATTTTTTTTATCAGAATTTTTTTGGTTAGGAAACTGCATCCCAATAAAACTGAAAAATAATTTAAGACTTTAAAATGCGTTTTTAATTCCTAAAAAAAAGTGCTTCTCACGAAAAATTCAATACTGCATATGCTCACATTCAGTTAGCCGAGTAAAAATTCAAACCTCAGTGACAGGCATAAGGGAACTTTAGTGTTCTTCCAGGTAGATAGATCTCCTCTTCGGCCAATCAGCACCTTAAAAAAAAAATTCAGATACAAATTAAACAATAAATCCACAATTTATGTCATTCAAATTCAGTTTTTCAATTGAATAATTCAATTTTCAATTGAAATATTCAAGTTCACATTAATAGACAATATTCAGATTCAGTCTCTCGTGGCACAAACGTCATCCCATAAAGGGTGCTGATTGGACATAATCACAACGTACCGAATAAAAACGACGTTTGAGGACATTAAATAAAATGAGTGTGACAGGAAACACACTGAAGCATTTATCAGGCTTAATGAAAACCTTCCCTCCGCACAAAGTAAAGGGCCAAATGAACATGCTTTTAAAAAAAATCAATCTCACCAATTACTGTCCATCTCTGTGTCACGCTTGCCTCGGCATACATTGAAAAGAGAGAAAAAAAAAAAAAAGAACAGGAGGAGGAAATTAGGGGGGCAGATGCTGAAGGAGGAGGCGCGCGCGTTGAAGAGTGACAACTTCATGTTTGGGTAATTATCAGCGCTCCCGCCACGGAGCGAGGGGCCTCTTAACAGCCTCATTGTTGGTGTTAAACACTTTGGGCCACTGATTGATGAATGGAAAGGGAACATGGATACACACACCTCTCGTGGGACAAACTGAAAATGTGTGTGTGTGTGTGTGCGTGCGACCCCCGCCAGCTGGACAGCCTAAAACGCAACACAACACAAACACGCACATGGCGGGATTGTGAGGACGATACCGTAGGGGGTTGCCTATCGACACATTATTCATAGCCATCTGATGGGACGGGGCGGCTCTGACACACACACACACACCCACACACACACACACACACCCCCACACACACACACACACCATGTGAAGGCGACCACTTCATCATATCGGTGACGAGCGTGAGTGAGAAGTCCCCATGCGTCCTTTTACTGCACTGTCATCAGCTTCCATGACGCTCCCTCGTGCGTTCGTGGCGATCAGTCATCTCATTCATAGTCATGAGCTAAATGGACGAAAAATAGCAAGTCGTTTGTGTCCGCATGCATCCCAGTTGCTTATTCTTAGAAGCCGAATAAAAACGATGGCAGATTTGATTCTTGTAGTTTTCGGACAAGGAACCATAATTTGGCAACTTTTGTGAGCCGGTGAAATAAGAAATGATATTGTAATCTAATCTGCTCTGTGCCTTCAGAATCAGTCGTGCCACAAAGTATATTATTAAAAATCAAACTCCAAATTTGTCAGTGCGGAGCGAGCGATACCTGAATCTATTTTTTTTGCCGCAGTATGCTTGAACATTGAAGGGTTTACCAATGAATGAATAATGTCCAATTGTGGTCAAAATAATTTGAAAAACAGATGCTATTGGTCTCTCTGAACATTGTTTAAAAAGTTTGTAGTAAAAATGTGGGTGGAAGAAATTGAGATTCTGCCAATCAGCAAAAAAAAAAACAAAAGAAAATGTACGATGCTTTTATACAATGAAAGAGAATTACACCATATACGGTAAAATGGAGAAACTCTATAGCAGGTGTGGGCAAACTACGGCCCGGGGGCCGCATGCGGCCCGTTAAACGTATTAATCCGGCGCGCCAAACTTGAAAAAAAAATTAAATGAATAAATCTTGTAAATGTTTTATTTTCTAAATACTGTGGGTTGTTCAAAGGCATATTTGTTCGCTTTCATTTCAAATTAAATGTCTTTATTTTTTCTCCGATGAGGTGAGATAACCAAAACACTCCATCCATTTGCGCCCGGTCCGGCCCCTCTGCCAAATTTTTTCCCTCAAAACTATATTTATCAGAACAGAAATTTGGTTCTGCTTCGCCTCCTTTTTCCTTGCAGCTCGCGATCACTTGCTCAGTGGCTTAATGGCGGCTGCGGCTCCTCTCTGGAGGTCAGCCAAAGCCTTTCTAAGAAGGCTTTTTGCAGAACACGGCCTCAAACCAGATTATAAAGCAACAATAAAAACAATCCCTTATGCTCATTTCTCAAAACAACACCGTGCACTAATAAAGCTTAGAAAGGAAGCCCATCGGCACGCGTCTATGCATGCTAACTTAAATATATCAGCGGCCATTATCGCGATGAAGGCCTCTGAGAGAAGACTGCGCTTAAGCTGCACAGATGAGCCTCAATTCTCTAAATGTCGGAATCCACATGACCCGCAGATGCTTTAGCGGCGATTTGACAACAAAAGACAGATGTCGAGAGGTATCTGGCGCTATGGCACCGCCCGGCCGTTTGAATGGCGTAAAGCCTCAGAGCTGTTTCTAAGTGCTCCCAAATCAGATAAAAACAGACGGAGAAAACCGAACTTCTCCGTGTAAGAGTGTGCCGCTTTGTGCGGCTCATTTGGACCAGAGAGGATTACTCCTGGATGGGAGCCAGGCTTTGGGAGGACTATGAAGACGGGAATGTGGACTTTATAGGATCATTGGAGTCAAATAGTGGATGGGAGCCATTGTGTGAGCCGTGCACGGTGTTCTTAGAAGGCAATACATCTCCATTTCCGCACAAATTTAGGATGTGAAACAGTGGCGGCTGGCCAATAGGGGGCGCTGGGGTGTGCCTCCTGGGTTCCCGTATATTTTTTTTTTTGTACAGTAAAAAACTTTCTGCTAAAACTTGTTTATATTAAGTGTACTGTAATTCAATTTTCATCCGTGAGATGGTGTCAATTGAAAAGAAGAAGGAAACAAGAAGTTATTTAGTCATTTTTTTGTTGAAAATTATTGAATATAGCCCACTATAATCGTGCATTTTAATGCCCTTAGAAAGCATTCGGCTGTTGGTTCATTTCATAATGTTGAGCATAATTATTGATGTATATTGTTAGATGATTTTTATCAGTGGTGAGCGGTCAAGGCCTGCAAGGCCTCCTCTGTTGGCCTAACATAATCAAGAAATCATGATCCTATTCTTCACATTGATGTCATATTATATCCTAGAGTTGTATTTTTAGGGGAGAGTTTTTATCCAATCAGAATTCAGCTAGCTTGTGTCGCCAGGCAGATTTCACAATACCGGTAGCATGCACTATTCGTCCGAGGCCTTCAGATATAATCGCGCTGGCGTCTGTTCAGTGTGAGTGAGGGGAGCGTTTACAGTTGATCGACAGTTGCGACAGCCAATCAGATCACGAGTTGATGACAGCAAGGCCTTCTCGCTGGCCTGACACTGAAAGTGATGATCGCCTCTTGTGATTGGACACTCACTCGTGAGGGGGCAGCGATAAACGGAATCAACACACCCGAAAGTCGTAACTGGCGACCATTCCAAACTCTAAAATAGAATCTTGCTTTTTGAAACCACAATGGCCCAAAGGAGGCAAAAGTGCGGATTTAATTGCAGATACACTTGCGAGCATTTAAATAGGATATTTCGAAATTGTAGAGTAGTTCGATATGTTCATCCCAATAATAGTGACGCATGCACTCCGTTCAAGCTTCCTCTCCAGTCTAGCTCTGCTGTAGGTTTGGGAGCAGCCCCCCCCCCCAACCCCTCCGCCCCCCTCTCCTTCCCCTGGGTGATAGTTAATTACGCCCAGATAAATCCATTGGCAATTTCTCCAGTTGCACCGTCAAGCCCCCCCCCCTGCACTTCCTCCTTTTTTTTTTTTTTTTTTTGCTCCTTCTAAGCTCATGTAATGAATCACTAATCACTCACTCCCTCATGAGCATCCCCAGTCTGTTATCTCTTAATTACCCCCTTGCAGGGGGTACCAGGGCACCGTGCGAGGAGGTGGGCCTGGGATGACGACAAAGCGCATTCCAGCAAAGTCCATTTGTAGCCATGATGTATATATATTACATTCGAAAAATCCAGAAAAAAGTTTCGAGTCTCGTGAGGAGAGCGTAGCGTATGTAGCGGCAGCTCGTAAATTATCATCGCCACCTGAGAGCCTCGGAGCGATGCGAGTTTATGGACTTGGAGAACCAGAACAAAGCGAGCGGTTCGCAATCTCGACGGGACTCCTTGGGAGCCAAAATGGTTCTCTGGTGGCGCATTTAGAAAATGGAGTGGCGGGCTCGGTCATTTGGCCAACGCCACGCTTGGGATCGGGAAGGCCGGGACGTAAATTGGAATTGGCAGTGAAACGGGGTCACGAGGATTCGTCCGTCATACGTACAAGCGAGATGGGCGCGGGAGGTCCGCTCACACAAAGGCCGACGCGCCGGCAAGCTGGTCGAAACAGACTTAGGGTTTGTCGCTGCCATTCAGCGTCTTTTCGGGGAATTCCCACACATGGGCTCGACGCAATCCTTCCCGACCCGGGAGTTTGTTTTTCTTAGGTCACGGTTAGGACGAGAGACATTGTCATTTTTTTTTTTTTTCCTCCCTCGAGCCAAAGTTCAAGATCTCAACATTTACATCATCGGCACAAACCGAGAACGACTTCCAAATCTGACGGGTGCCCCATCACAAGCCCTTTTACGGTTCTGGAATTTAATCTGGCTAATTTCAACACATCGCGCCGAGGATTTTGAAGCTCAATTTGAGAATAAAGAGAGACCCCGAATGGCCCTTTTTTGGGAATCCGGGTGTCCGTTTTGTGTCAATCGTTTAGTGAAAGCCTGTCAAAAATGGTTAGCTTCTCCAAAGAAACTTCTTCTTTGCATCTTCGCTCCCGCTCTTGCCCTGTGTCGGCACAATTTCTTTCTCTCCTCTTGTTTCTTTCCTTTTGTTTCCATAAAGCGAGGGATTAGGAAAGATTTTCCCCCGTAAAGAAGTGGTTTGATGGGCTTTTATCCCACCATGTTGCTAAAGCTGTGTAGCCCCTGGATTAGGGCCCGACAATAGGAACCCTTGTGCTGGGCCGCAGCCCGAGGGGCACAAGCAAAGCGCGGCTCTGAGAAAGATGGGAGGAAACAAACCTGCCATGCTCGATACATCAACGTCTGCGAGAAGGAGCGTCCGCTCGGGTTGCCGGGAGAAACTCGTGAAGAAAACTTGAGGTCACCTTCACCCAAGTGGGCAAGGACTTTACAGGATGTTCTGGAGCCGTCAGCATGTCCGCTACCTGTCCAGAAACACAAAAATTTCATCCGTCAGACATCCGAGGACGTTTGTGCAATGTCGATGGGAAAAAGGGCAGAAAAGTCACAGGTATCGAAATTTTGGGGTGGCCGGCGGGCTCGCCATAGATACACCTGGACACCACGTAGCTCCGCCCATGTGCGTCCTTGAAAATTCTCACCAACAACAACTCAAGTTAAATTTAGCTCCTCCCAGACAAGCGAAGGTCCTGATGTCTGAGTCGAGCTGTGTCACTTCAAAAGTACTTCTTTGACACCAATTGCAATCGTCTTCTGTCATTTTTGGGGTGTTTATAGAAAGAGGGAAAAAAAAGTTTTTCAGTAAATTTCTGATTGAAATAAAGCGACTTGTGAATACTACTCTGTTCCTTTCTTAGTATTTTAGGTCAGTTTGGATGTCCTTTGACCCGATGCTGCCTCTCACAGGTCACTTTTGGTACTACGCCGCAATCTGCTTTGGATGAGGAGACTCACCTTTGTCAGTAAAGCAATAGTAATTTTTTATATAAAAAAAAAAAAAAAGAAGACGACCAAGATGAATCATAGCTAAATTTTATTTTCCACAGTAATGTGAGCATTTTTTTAAAAGAGCTTTTGACGGGAGACGCAAAACCGGGATTATGTGATTGCATTAGTGCTTTTTGGGGAATTTTAATTATAGTCATTTTTTATTTTGTTTTGCTTTTTAAACTTTGTTAGTTTTCAGCTTTGTTAGTTTTTATTAGTTTTATTTTTTTTTTCCAAAAACACTTACTTTTAGTTGAGTTTAGTATTAGTTTCCATGTTTCAAGAAACTGGTTTTACGTGATTGCAGGATTAGAGAAACCACCAATTAAGTATTTTATCGTACACATTCCAAAATATTTTTAAAACATTTGGATAATACAGTTTAACAGTCCACAGACTTTGAATGACCTCAGCCTGTCCACTAAAGTTTTTGAAAATGACTGACCGACAACTTTAAAGTTGTTTTGTGGAGTTTTTGGGGGGGAAAAAAACATCCAATCCTGGTGTTGTTTTGTGGTTATTCAATTGACCCAACAATTGGGGTTAAAAGAAAAATAACCCAAAAAGTTGAGCCAGTTTTTGACAGAATTTGGGTTTGTTTGTTTTTTAACAAAGATGTGTAAACTTTTCATATCCACGCACGTACAGTATATTTTTTTTTCCTCGTGAGATTTGGTCTCTCTCACATTTCCAAAATCGGCTAAGATGTTCACAACCTGTCGCTAAGTCAGTGCCTGGCTGACCTCATCTTTTGCACAATTATGGGTATTTTTTGGGGGGTTATTTGTTTGACTCAAAAAGTGGCATCTCTTTTTGAATCATAGGTAATTTTTTATGTAGTTGAGGACATATTCAAAAAAGGACCGATCCACTACTTGGTTTAATTTGACAAAACTTTCAGGGCCGTTTCAACACAACCCGCATTTTAGAATTGTTCTGCACAAAACAACCCAATTTTGGGTTGACCCAAGTAGTGGATCAATCCATTTTTGACCCAAAATTGTTTTTAGTACAGTCCTCGCCGCAATCTTCCGGGGTCAGAAGGTCGCCCCATGACAACACGCGACGTGGGACACACACAGAGGCCGGCGAACAAGTTTGAGGGCCAATCGCAAGTCAGAGGATCGCTAATGGCCGCCTGCATTGTTACTCCAGTCACAGGAGTCCCTTGGAAGCGCTCCCATTCCGAGCCATACATCAAAATGATTAATTTCACCCCGATGAGCGCGCGGGCGTGCGGGCTAACCTTGACGGCGAGCACGCGCCGGCCACGCCAGCTAATATATTCATGAAGTTGAAGAAAGCTTAATGATACAAGTTAATGGGCTCTGAAGGCTGAAGGCATCAACTTTCTCCTCGACTTGACGTACAAGGCTGTGCAGTGGCCACTGGAGGAGCCAAATGACAAACATGCCGGCGTTCTAAAACCTGATTAAAATCCGAACAAGGTTCATAAATCGCCTCGGCTGAGCCGCCTCGAGTCCTGATGCAGGGATAAAGTTTGCAGGCGGGAAGAGGATGATGGAGAGGAAAGGCGATGAGTTAGATCTGGAGAGGAGCTTAAAAGTGGGGGCTGAATGCGGGCCCGGCGCACAGAACAATGAGAGCGCCCGGGAAATCCACGGAAATCTCAGATGAATTCGAGGTTTAGGAAAGTTAGCAGCCTGAAGGTGAGCACAATGAACGGGCGCGTTTGCAAAAGGAGAGCGCAAAGTTCCATCGCAGCAGCAGCCTACAAGAGAACAAAATGGTTGCCATTTTCAAAGCCAATGAGCTGCAACTTTGAATAAATCAATCAGAAGCGAATTCATTGTTTGACCTGCTTTTCTTACTCCAAAACTTTGTTTGTGTTGAGAATTTTTTTTTTTTATGTATGCACTCACAATTCTACATTTACTGTTCCCCATTGTACATCTTATACAACATTTGCTATTCACACACACAATTTGTTCATAGATATTTATTATTCTACTTTTTCTCACTTTGTTCTTTAACGTGTCTTTATATATCCATTTATTGGGGTCGTACTATATCAGGGGTGGGCAAACTTTTTGATTAGCGGGCCACAATGGGTTCTAAAATTTGACAGAGGGGCCGGACCAGGAGCAGATGGATGGAGTGTTTCGGTAACCTCACCTCATCGGAGAAAAAAAAAAAACATTTGATTTGAAATGAAAGTGAACAAAAGCATTGCAACAAAATATGTGTCTTTGAAAACCACAGTATTTAGAAAATAAAGCATGAATAAGGTTTATTCATTTCATTTTTATCAAGTTCGGCGGGGCGGTTTAAAATGTTTAACGGGCCGCGTGTGGCCCCCGAGCCGTAGTTTGCCCACGCCTGTATTATATTAAACATTCCTTTTGACTCATGAAATACTATTTTTATGTTGCAGACAAAACATGCTAGATAACCTTAACAAGAAAAATCAAGTACATGCAGTGATATTAAAATGAATCTATTTTTGTTGAAAAATCTTTTTATCCTTCCATCCATTTTTTCTGCAATTAACATTCCTTTTGACTCAATGTTATTATTTATTTATTTTAACAAATGCTGCAGACCAAACACGGTTAATGCATTCCTTTATAGAAAAAAAAAACGTGTAGTTAGTGAATTATAAAATGACATACCAGTCGTTAAAGATTATTTTTTTCATTAACATGTCTCATTAAGTTGATGAAATAATGTGATTTGCCCTACAAAGTGTGTGTTCCTATACTTTATTATTTGTAAAGTATTCCACTGTAATAGCAGATGATTGAGATTGACTTTAAAAAGGGAGATTTGAGGTGATTCCTTCTTGTTTTAATTGCGGGAATGCGGAGGTCTTATTTCTGTCGGCTCACAAAGTTAATCCGATTGTCCTTTTTCTCTTCAGGCCAAAAGGTAACGCAGCGCTTTGTGGCCCGAGGGAAGAAACATCTAAATATTTAAAACAAATGCGTTCTGAAATGTTTTTATTGCTCAAATAAATAGGTCGACAAGCAGAGATAACAATCTGTTGCATGGGGAGGGGGGGAAAAAAACAACAAAAAATGTCAATTGTTAATTTTCTTTCCCACGCTGCATGCGTGAAAATGTGTCCGAACATTGCCAGTGAAGTTTTGCACATATAGTCCACAAGCGCCCCCCTCAAGTTTTTTTTGTCTCCTACTCTGCACTCCACAAAATATGCAAGCTTTACTTACATTAAAAGGCTACTTCGTCTTCTTTTCGCTGCCCTTAATTCCAAAACCTCAACGCTTTTTTCCCCTTACCGAGAAGAAATCTTTTGAGGGAAAACCTTGAAGAGGAGCGGGGCATTATTGTTTTAATCCTCTTACCAGCAGTCATTTGAAGACATTTTTTTTAGGGGAGGGTGTGAGCGAGATGGCGTCTTGTCTACCGCAAATCCTGAACCCCCCAAATAAATCCCCCAGGGGCCGACCGGGAGATGCTGCAGGCAGGAGCCCGGCAGCCTGCGTTTGCAACTCGGGTGACTTTTCGCCGATCAGCCACTAAGTATCGGGCGCGAATAAACTAGAAAAGAAAAGAAAAGAAATGACTTAATTAATTCAACCATTTAAAGCTCTTTTATCGCCATAATTACCGTTCAACAAAATCTTTATAAATTACAGCACGTCAGGGTATAGCAAAAAGGCATGAATTTTATTTTGTATGCATTAAATAAAAATGGAAACGTAATTATGACTGAAATTAAATTAATATTATCGTTCTTATATAAATAGAAAATAAATACGTGATCGTTAATTCTGAGACGTTGGCATGAAAAGTGCGGGTGGTACTCATTTAAATATAAATTAAAAAAAAAGGTGAATATATTTTTATATTGATATAAAACTATAAAACTGATTAATATATATATTTTTTCCAAACAGAACATACTGCAATGAAAATTAAGCGTGTATGTTGGCAGGAAAGTACCGATGCTAAAATTTAAATGACTGAAAGGGGCGGGGTTGCCAGTTGGAGGAGAGCGACTTGATTGGCCTACACCGTGCCTACGTCACTGCGTTCCGCTGGACTTTTAAAAGAGCCGAGAGATGGACGCCACAAGCATCCTCTCCACTTTTCAGGAACCAAACGGGATATTGTCAGGATACGCACAAAGTCAAACGGGAAACATTTAAATTACATATTTAAACCAAATAATGAAAATATGAGGATTTTTGCTGAGACGATTTAGGAGCCGGTGGAGATATTTCACTTGAAAAGAGCGCAACGAGGAAAGGGGTAAGTGGGGTAAAATTGAGAATTATGTTGTTGTTTTTAATTGCAATCTCCAATTTTACTTTATATGCTGTATATTTTTGTTAAACTAAGAAAAACGTATTGTTTTAAATCTACATTGCAAATGTAACACGTAAAAAATAAATTGCAAAAATCACCGATTTGCACTGTTTTTGTTCATCTATAGAGGGACTCAAATGATAAAAAATTGAATATAAATTGCTGTGTCAGCACCTTTATCCGAAATATTTCCAATGTATAGTATTTGTTTTAAGGAACTTGTTTTTGTATTTTTTATGAGCGCGATTACGCTGCTCACTTTAAATAAAATAAAGAATGCTTTTAAGACGTTTATAAAGCATGGAAGTGTACTTTTGGAAGAGCACTTAATTTTTTTTGTTTTCTGTCATATTTGTATTTGGATAGAAATCTGATGTGTTTTTTTTTAATTTTGCGCGGGTTGACTATCAATATATATTTTTTGTTTGCTTTTGTACCCCATAATGTTTTCAATACAACATCCACGCCTGGAGCAGCCAAATGCTATGTAACTCATAAATCCTCGGCAATTAGCATAATGAGGGTTAAATCACAGCCCCGGGCCACGTGTCGTGAAAGACGACAATGTTCATTTTTATTCTCTTCTTCAATGCATCTTAAAACGGTGCAGATTACAATAATACTGCCTCGGGTTGATGTTAGCAAAAGAATGCAAGATAACGTTTTTTGTTTGTTTTTTTTTTTAAAGAAATTTGATCGCGCGCTCGAGCGCACACGCGCGTGCATGCTGCTCGACCTTTCACGTGTCAGTCAGATGATAAATTAATAGCCCGGTACAGTTCAAACCTATTTGCACCCACATTAGACAGGAGTCCACGGGGACCCCACGCAAATGTGTCAGTCAGCCTGGGGGCGTTTGGAACGGAACACGAAGCCGGAAAAAAAAGAAAGAAAAACGGGTTAAACTGTCACGCCGAATTTAATCATTTCGAAAAGCCGTTCTCAGCCTTAAAAAGAAAAAAAATATTTGAAGAAGAATGTAGCAACGTTCATTTTAAGGTAGAAATAAGATCAAATAAAAACGGAAAAGTAACTTGTTATTGTCAGAATGATTTGTTTGTAAACATCACTATAACATATTTTGATATAAGGCCTATTGTAAATATAAATTCTATATATATTTTAAAAAATCACTTTTGTTGTTCAGAAGACCCGATTATTTCCTGAAAAGTCGGCCTATTATTTTGATTATGTAAAGTCGCACAATAACTTGACGGTCATCATCATCATCAAGACATTTATTCCAAAACGTACATTTACAACTATTCTGTTATACATAAAATGTTTCATTTAATTGCTAAATTTTCTGTGAGCAAATTGCGTCTGTGGAAGTGTGATTAAATTGTTATTTTTTTTACGTTAGACGTTCTTAGTTTGAAATAACTAATAAATAAATAATAAAATAAATAAATAACATCAACTAAATTGAACATTAGATTTATCACGTAAAATATTTTTTCGTCTTATGGAGTGCCCTAATTAATAAAGTGGAGTAATAAAATTATTATTTTTATTCATCCACAGTATCACAAGTACACTTTTTTTTTAACTATAGTAATAAGGACAAAAGAAGAAGAAAATTCCTTTAAATGCAACCTGACTGCTCTGGACAATTCATTCATTGATGCCAATTACAAAGTACATCACACCCGCACACACTGTTGACTTTTTTTCCACCTGTTGCCATTTAAATGATCCAACATCAAAACTCACTGGTAAAAATAATAATAATCCGTGCAAACCATCCAGAGCGCACCCAGAAAATTACAATTTCTAAATAATGTGCAGCTGTTCATCTGTGCCAGCAACGTATGACAAGCAAATGCTCTCCCACTAAGGCAGAAGTAAAACTCATACACACACTTTGGATTTGTGCCTTGAATTTTTTCGAAATGTAAAATATGCACTTAGGGTCAATAACGATAGGAAACGCTTCAATTCGTGACTTGACACTGACTCGGCGCTTTCTCCAGGTCATGCAGCACTACGGCGTGAACGGCTACTCCCTTCACGCCATGAACTCCCTCAGCGCCATGTATAACCTCCACCAGCAGGCGGCGCAGCAGGCCCAGCACGCCCCCGACTACCGGCCCTCGGTTCACGCCCTCACGCTGGCCGAAAGACTTGCTGGTAAGTATCAGCCGCCGGTCATGGGGCAACCCCGTCAACCCCTCTACGGCGGAGGAGGCCTGAATTCAACGTGCCGCGTGGCTTGTTTTTCCTCTCAACGGCTGCACATTTCAAGACATCATCCTGGAGGCCCGCTACGGCTCCCAACACCGAAAGCAGCGACGCAGCCGGACGGCCTTCACCGCCCAGCAGCTGGAAGCTCTGGAGAAGACCTTCCAGAAGACGCACTACCCGGATGTAGTCATGCGGGAGCGTCTGGCCATGTGCACCAACCTTCCCGAGGCCCGGGTGCAGGTAAAATGCTGATACGACTTTTATTTTTTTTTTTTGCTTTGACTTAAGAGCAAAAATTTGAGATACAAGCGCTGTTCGGTGGCAGAGACCTCAACTCACTTTACAACAAGTAGCGACTGAACAATTCTTCCCAAAAATGCTGATCACTGTAGAACAAAGCCCCCGATTGAAGTTTAATGTCAAACTAAACACCAAAAGGAAAATGTGCAAAGAAGTTAATAAAGTCTGTTTAGCTTAATGCTAACCATCAATGCAAAATATCATAGACATGCTAGCAGCTATCTTGTAGACAGATATACAGTATAGCAATACTCACAGTCATATATTCTTTATCTTCTGTGAAGAATGACCAATATTACTGCTCAGAAGTCCTCATGTTGTCATGTCTTTGTCACACTGCCCCCAGGTGGCCATATCCGGAAGGAGCAGCACAATGTCAATTGAAATAAAGCAAAACTTTCATCCATTAGATTTTATTCAATTAAATTATGTTCTGTTTTTATAAAGGAAAATAATGCCATGAAAACGTATTTGCCCCTTTTCTAAAATTTGTCGACTTAGTGGTTGGGTGTATTTTATTTATTTATTTTTTTGTCAATGGAGAAAATACGGCGCACATGCAAACTCCACCCAGTAAGTTGGAACCCTGGAATCAAACCACCAAGCTCAGAACTGCGACGAGGACGCACTCACCACAATTTCACCGTACGGCCTAATATTTTAAATAGTGACAAAAAAACGCATATCTCACCTTCAGGTGTGGTTCAAGAACCGGCGGGCCAAGTTTCGCAAGAAGCAGCGCAGCCTGCAGAAGGAGCAGCTCCAGAAGCAGAAGGAGGCGTCAGGAACCGCCGAAGCCTCCGCCGAGGACACCAAGGCCGAGTCGAGACCCGCCGGCGACACCCACTCCACCCCGCCTCCTCCGTCCTCCGCCTCATCCTGCCATTCCGAGTCAGATAGGCTGGCGGCGGCAGCGGTCAGGTCTCACGAGCCCGGCGAGACGAGCGTGGAGGTAAACGTCACCTCCCCCGAGCCGTCGGACGGCGAGTCGGCGGCGGAGGACAACGCGGATGTGGAGGAGGACAGAGTGATGGGGGAGGCGAGGGGGAAGAACAGAGAGGAGGCGCAAGGGCATGGGGAGACGCGGCATGGTGGCAGCTCGCCGTCCTACAAGCAACTCAGCCCGACATCAGGTACGACGATGTTCCGCAGAAGTTGGGTCTGATGAGACAAACTTTGTAGCAACATCAAATTTGATAGGCATTTCTTTTACGAGTAGACCCACAAAATCTTCTTCCTGTCTCTTAGACTCCCCCCTGAGTTCACCCGCCCTGCCGTCCTCCAGCGTGCCGGGCGGTCCGGTCCAGAGCAACTCGTACGCGTCGTCGCCTCTCAGCCTCTTCCGGCTGCAGGAGCAGTTCCGCCAACATATGGCGGCCACTAACAACCTGGTGCACTACCCGTCCTTCGACATGAGCGCGCCGTCCTCGCTGCCCTACTTGGGCATGAACGTCAACATGCCGTCCCCGCTGGGCTCTCTCCCCTGCCAGTCTTACTACCAGACGCTGTCTCAAGCCCAGCAGGTGTGGAACAGCCCGCTGCTGCCGGGGGCCTCGGGCGGCCTTCCGGGAAGCCTCAATAGCAAGACCACCAGCATCGAGAACCTCCGGCTGAGAGCCAAGCAACATGCAGCCTCGCTGGGATTGGACACGCTCCCCAACTGAAGGCGTTTCGATGCCAAGTGCGTTCGCCCTCCGTGTTTGCCCTCGAACTCTGGCTCGACCGACGCGTTCCTCATTTCAACCTCTCGCCTGAGCACAAAAACTTCACAGGGCCTTCAGAGGCTACCTTGATTGGAACTTTCCAACTGGGTCGGTTCTTTTCAAAAGGCCTCCGACATGAGCATGTGTCTGCCGGGAGAAGATAAAGAGAACATAAAAAAAAAAAAAAGATGAATCCACTGGACTGCAGGACAGTGACCCCCCCCCTCCCCCCAAAAAATATTTTGCAATTGCCAAAAGCTGCCACAAGAGGGTGGCAAAGCCATTGAAACTCAACTCACTTCGGTATACTGTAATTCCTCGGCGCCAAGACGATCCGGTGTCGGTGAGTTTTCCAGCAAATACAAAAGACAGTTTTCTGAAAAAAAATAAATAAATCAAAAGCCGAACAGTGAATAAGTGGGGGTTCACTGTACTGTCAACTTGTGGCTATTGTTGGTTCCTATTCCACTTTTGCTGCAGAAAAAAATACTCTTATACGCCAGAACCATGCATGCAAACATCGCAAGGCTTGCAGGTTGACCGTTTGCTGTGGAATTTGCTTTAAAAAAAAAAAAAAAAACTGTTAGGAATACAAATTGGTCACTATAATCCAAAGTTAATCATATAAATTATTTACTTTGATTTTTTTTTTTGTTTTTAGCTTGTGCTAAAAATGCTTGACATCATTCATAACAGCGAGGAAAACTTATTTTGGCTCAAGGGCTCCCCCAATTGATGTGAATAGTAAATTAATAGAGAAAAATCACAAATAAAAAACATAGTTCATAATAGCTTAAAAATAAAATGTACCGGAAGTGGGCATGTAAATGTGATGACAACCCAGGCTAAACTTGAAAAATATGCCAATGGGTGAATTTCTGATAAGTGAACCATGAATGAGCGAGAGATTACTATTCAAACAAAAATGATTAATCACATTTGTTTTATCGTAAAAGAAGAAGTCAAGCAATGAATGTACGTGCTAAAGGCTAACAAAAAATAAATAAATCATCTGTGTTGTACTCCAAAATCTTGAATGATGTAAACGCAATGTGCCAAGCGACCTGGCTGCTCCACCAAAATTTTGCACCACAAAAATGATAAACATGCTGTCAAAATTCTGCAAATTGTAGCTTTTAAAAACAAAAAAAAAATGGCGGGATTAAACAGGAGTGGGCCAAATCTATGTATATTATCTCTGTACATTTAAAATGTGTATCTTTCAATTGTTAAAAAAAAGAAAGAAGTGAGTAATTTATCTGTGAAATGTGAGGAAATAAATCAAGCCTGTGATCTGAAAATATGTTTGCATCTTCTTGGTTTCCGTTCTAATATAAAGAGCATTTGAGATTAATTTAATGTGATTTTCAATTTTTAAAAAAACTTATTTAAAAAAAATATGGACATTTTAGGTGGCACGCAAAATTTGTAATTATATATATATATATATATATTATATAAACTATTGTGTGTTACTTATTTATTATTATTTTTTAATAAACTAAAAACCGGCTGCAGCAGTTTTTGGGATACAAAAAAAAAAAAAAAAAAAAAAAAAAGTCCCACACTTGAATATTTGCTTTGCCACCACATGCCTCACCTTCGACCTCCTCTACTACACGCGTTGCAGTTCACTTTCATGACACGACCCGTAAATAATTCCGACACACGGACGCCCCTTGCATCCTCGATGCTGAGGTTCACGACGTGGCGTACGGGGGAGAACCTGTCGCTTGTTCTGCCGCTGCGGGAGAGCTAATCCTGAATGAAGCAGGGGGGGCGGGGGGGGCGGTGGGTTGTCACACCCATCCATACCCCCCCCCGCCCCTCCCTCAATCCACATCCATCCTGTCAGCTGAGGTTTGGCTGCACCGAAACCGAACGCTTTTGCCATAAGAAGATTACCTTGGGTTGTGATATCGATGGATTAAGTAAGAATAGAAGGAGATAATACAGGAGTGAAAGGGTTCATGCAGTCAGCAAAGTTCACGCACCTGTTTTTTTTTTCTAACCGCGTCACTCCAAACAAGGACTTCAGTCTACATTTACAAAATAAATTCTTATTTGTTGTATGAATTTAATTCTATGATGTATTTCACGTTTGTTTGTTTTCTTTTTACGTTTTTGTCATGTTATCAGATAAATACCGATTCGCAACTGCTCTAGAACAGGGGTGGGCTAACTTTTTGATTGGCGGGCCACAATGGGTTCTAAAATTTGACAGAGGGGCCGGACCGGGAGCAGATGGATGAAGTGTTTTGGTAACCTCACCTCATCGGAGAAAAATAAAAAAAATAATTTGAAATGAAAATGAACACACTTTTTTCCAAGTTCGGCAGGCCGGATTAGAACGTTAACCGGGCCGCATGTTGCCCCCGGCCCGCAGTTTGCCCACACCTGCTTTAGATGATGTAAGCAGTACAGTATTGGTGGTTTGTATAATTGTAACGTGGCAGTGGTATTAAGAGGCCTGCCACTGCTCGAAATTATATTCGATCACTTTCGTAGACGAGAAAGGAAGTGGTTGGCGTTTTAGTAATGGGACCCGTTTACACAAGACTACACTCCTTTTTAGCACATGCACTTCAGATCCTTTTAAATATGAGGTCCATTTACCATCAACACTTGAGTTTTATTTGCAGCACGGTAGGGGTGGAAGTTAATGCTGTGTGTGTGTGTGGGGGTGTGTGGGTGCGTGTGTGTGCGCCTTAAGCTGCTGAAGGTTTCCAGGAGCTCTTTGATGTGTATCTCCGCAATGCGCTATTAGAGGGATTTTCCTAGTTGACAGCTCAGAGAATGTGTGGAGGAATTGCGATGCCAGCGGGCCTAAAAGAATGCTGGAAACAGGATTAGGATCATATTCTGGCAGCGCCTGTCACTTCATCAATGGCTAAGGTTTCCTCAGTGACAGCCCTCCTTCTCTGCGAGCCTAAAACCTTTAGTGGGACCATAAAAGGGGTGAGAGAGGGCCCAAAAAAAAAAAAAAAAGAGGAGAAACAACACAATGATTGAATGGTGCGCCGTGATTTTCTGGGTCGGTTTGGATGCGAGGGGCTTTGTGCTAGGAGGTCGGAGAGGGGCGGCATTGATTCGGAGGGAGGGGTAGGTCTTGTGGGGGTGCAAAGGGGGGGTTACACCCACAAATCCATGGTTGTTTTTTTTGTTTTTTTTCTACACCCCCGTTTTGCGCAAGGTGGGCAGGAGGTTAGGTGCCCCCCAACAGGTGCACGAGCGAGGGTCTCCGGACAGACCAGGACGCAGTTTGGAGTGGAGTGAGATGTCCTAACGAGGTGGTTCTCAAACTGGGGTTCTTCATCCCGTTCAATGTACAGCTGACTACTTCAGAATTATTTCAACATTTTTGCATTCGGGGGTCAATACAAAGGTAAAACAAAATGCTAAAAAAAAAACAAGATGATTGCATTATGGCGTGCTTCTTCTCTTCGGCGGGGGTCCGGAGACCGTGCTAATCAGGTCGTCTCGTGCAGCAAGTTGTCGGTGCCGCCCCCAAAAAAACAAAACAAAACAAAACAAAAAAAGCCTCTTTTCGGCAGAAGTGGAACGTCGCACATTTTACTCGGCCCTGTGAAACATTACTTCCACAATGCGGCAGGAGTTGGATTGTTGGCGACAAGTTATATAATGCCAGGAATTAGAGGCGAGCATGCAAATGTAAAATCCTCCCCTGGTTCTCCTGAGGAGCACACGAGATGGACTCTATCTGCAGGCTTCACTTCGGCTCCCCCGGCTTTGTGCTACAGAGACGCTCTTCCTTTCTCTCCACCGACTCGGGTGATAATCCTGACACGCACTGTCTGCATTTTCTTACTGTACGTCTTTAAGCGCATTTGCAGAGCATTTATCTCTCCAATGTAAACCAATTTGCCTAGAAGGGCCCGGGGCCAATCAAGGCGCCGGAGTGGGAAGAATGGAAAAACCCAAACGTAGCAGATGTGCCGAGAGGGCTAGACGGGGAGCGCTTGGCAACCATGCGGGCTTTGACGAACAAGTGAATGCAGCAAAAAAAAAAAAAAAAAAAAAAAGGGAGGGGTGGGGGGGTAAAGCGGAACCGACTGGAAGAAAGAGTGTCCCTTGTCCGAAGGGTAAGCTTTTCAAACTTGGGATAGGGGCCTTTAAAGCCGATAGAGAGTGGATCACGGAATTGTTGAGTCACAGAATCGGAGAGAATCATACCGAGCTTGCTTGTTAATCCTGATATAAGGAGAGGAGAAAAAAAATATGCTGGGCAGACTTTGGGAAAGCGAGCCTTCTTCAGAGGATATTGAGAAGCTGCTGTATTGACAGATGCTGTTGCTCAAGAGGCAGCTCGCACCTGTATCAGCTCTCTGGTAATCTCCACTTGCCTCCTCCCACGACAGGACTGCGCCGTCGCTGGAGGTAATGGCTGACGAAATGGAGCAAACGCGGAGAGCTGGCGCAGTCGTGATGTTTGAATTGCCATTGCAATCATTGGACTGGTACCGGTCGGCGGGCCAGAGACCGTCCATCCGCCTATCCCGGCTGTCTTTGAGCAGTAGGCGGGGGACACCCTGAACTGGTTGCCAGCCAATCGCAAGGCACGCAGGGACAAACAGCCATCCGCGCTCACACTCATACCTAGGGACAATTTCGAGAAGGAGTGGGCAAACTACGGCCCGGGGGCCACACGTGGCCCGTTAAATGGTTTAATCCGGCCTGCCAAACTTGAAAAAAAATTAAATGAATAAACCGTGTTCATATTTTATTTTCTAAATACTAAAATTAAATGTATTTTTTTTTCTCCGATGAGGTGAGGTTTGCAAAACACTCCATCCAACTGCTACTGGTCCGGCCCCTCTGTCGAATTTTAGAGCCCATTGTGGTCTGCCAATCAAAAAGTTTTCTCACCCCTGATTAATTAAGAGTGTTCAATCAACCTCCCATGCATGTTTTTGGAATGTGGGTGGAAACCGGAATACCCGGAGAAACCCCACGCAGGCACAGGGAGAACATGCAAACTCCACATGGGATATATATTTTATTGATAATTTATTTTTGAAAAGCAGTTATAAAAAAAAAAAAAAAAACGTAACCACATAAGCAAAGAAAACTTTGGACAGCTTCTTTAGAAAGGCGAAAAGCCAACTTACAGAAATAGAAAGTTGCATTGAAGAGACTAGTCAGAGATTGCCAATCTTCCCTACGTGATTAGTCAACTTTTAGCGTTAAACACTGACGTGGCACACTAGTCGACTCTTTGACTAGTCGACTAATTGTTTAACTCCTATCTCGCAAATTACAACGAGTTTAGATTGGTTTGTTTCTATGCCGTTCTGTTGAGATATTGCTACACAGACATGCAAAAAAGGTTGGAGGGGGGCTCAATGACAGGAGCCCCCCGCTGTGTCACATATTACTTCAATGCCCATAATGACCCTGGGCTCCTTGGTCCCTGAAATGGGACATTAAGACAGAATCATCCCAGGTTAGTTGGGGCGACAGCAAGGTGTTTTATTTTCTCGCACAAAAGCACGGTAGGAGAGGGACCGGATGGCTTTTGAAGTACCCGATCTTATAGCCTAAGGTTTCTGGAAATGAGGTGTTTGGCGCTCTTATCAAGGCGGACGGTTCAGGCTGAATGCGTTCAACAGGCTGATCGCTGTCCACCTCCATCACGGCGCATACTTCATATTTCACGATACACTAGCTCACCACGACGCGTTCCATCGAGGGAAAGGACCGCAATAACTACATCAAGACATTCGGAAAGTTTTCAAGCCACGATGCCAATGGGGGTTTATGCCACGTGATATCAAGCAATGGGGGGAAAAGTAAAGAAATCCTTTGGTTAAACAGGATAGGAAAGTAGGTCCCTTTACCCACCATTAAGTTTTTCGCCTTAATGTGTTTGTTTGTCTAAGATGAGAGTTGCTGAATGTATGTTTTATACGAGTATGTTCTATTGCTTTTTTTTTTTCGTTTTTTTTTTAGCCATTACACTTACACACAAGAACTACAATTTTAACATAAAAGACTGCAGTGGTACAAGGTCAAATAAGATATGCAAAAATAAATAATACATTGTGTCAAAAATCCAAATATGTTTCCAGAGTCACATTGTCCAAATCGTCTGAGAATAAGAAAGTAGACCTTAACAATTATGAAACACGTGCTGTACATGTGTTTGGCCAGCAGGTGGTGCCACTCCCGCCCCCCATTCAAAGCATGAAGCAACATTTCACATTTTTTACTCTGAAAATCAAATATTTGCCACTATTGACGTGGGATAATAAGCAAATAGTGGGTGGAAGTCCACACTCTATGACATAAACTAATTCAATCATAATTGGGTCAAAATCCCCAAAATATAATTACTGTACGTTTCATTCGTGTCTTTCATTGTCCTCTGCAAAACCTCCTCAGTTCCTGCGGGATTTGTGAACAATGCAAAGTTCCTTGAGGACCCCGCGAGTCTCTCGAGTGCCTCTTAAAGCTTAACGCTCCCTGACTGAGTGGCACAGCGAGAGCCACTCGCTCGCTCTCCACGCGCCTGCGATAAGAGCCGAGAACAACCTCTCAATTGCGGCTCCCCTACCCGCCTTTTTAGCTATTTCCCCATTCAGGCAATTGTAATGGAAAACGCCGGCGCTGTACCTAATGGCTTGGCATCCCCGCGACAGCTGGGGAAACATATGTAAATTTATGTAAACCCAACAGAAAACACATATTTACAATAGCGCGGGGTAATGTGACGACACGCTAGATGGAGGCGCCATGTGTCATTAGGCTGCTTTATCGCTTTTCTTTTACCTGGGAGGTGCTACAATCACTCAGTGAGCGGAGAGGGAGAAAGGAAATGATGTGGAGCAGTGATGAAGAAGAGGAGGGGAAGAGATAGGAAGGTAGAGTTTCTGGGGGGAATAGAAGGTGCACAACTCATTTATGACATCATTCATAAACTAAAAAAAAAAGTTTGATAGTGCAGGTAGGATCAAATATAGAGCGGTAGTAGTTAGATGCTTTATTCACAAGGATTACACATACTGTACCGCTACACATGTTTACCCCTATAAACCTTAGAAATTCTAATTTAGAATCTTGACTTTAATCTAAATACCAAATCAAAATTCATGAAAAAAAACAAAGGGAAAAATGAGCAATGATCATGCATCAATGAGAAGTGAAAACTTTTACATTTGCAGATGGATTAGTTCAAACAACATCATTTTTTATTTTGTTTTGACGTAAAGTTTAAATCTGGAATGCAGCAAAAGGAGTGGATACGAAAACAACAGATAGTGGTGCCCTGAGATATGACTGGAATTTGTTACGCGTTGAGGCTCGTAACTTAAAACAATCGTACGTTCTCCAGTGCCATGAATCTGTTCAAGCAACTGCCCAAAGTACAAAAAAAATAAACACAACCAGTCTATGGTTATTTCCTATTATGCGTTAGCATTTAGCGAGTAGATTTTAAAGCAAAGATATGCGGTTATTGTTTTTATGTTTAGTTTGACAGTGAAGAAGAATGGTGAGAAACACCCGAAAGACTCGTTTAAAAAAAAACAAAAAAAACAAAAACATTTTTCATTATCTGCCGCTCAGTGTAGTTGACTGAAAGTCAAGTCAGTCGTCTCTCAAGGCACTACCATACCTGGCCATCAGATGGTGCTGCTACTCCGCATGAAGCAACAACTTACATTTACCTTTACAAATATAGCATGTGAAATTCTGAGATTTTTGTTGTTGTTGTTGTTTTCCAGGCAATCCAAAGACCTTGGTTTTGTAAATATTTCCAATGTAGCACAATATAAGAATATTTAGTAGTTATATTGCAAATGGACCACCATAAACACATCAAGGAGTATATAAAGTCCACTCGAGTGTGATTGCTATCTTGACAGCACTGTATACACATTCTATGCAAACAAATCAAAGGTTTGGACACGCTCAATTCCAATATACGAGTCACACTGAAATTATATTGAGTGCAAATGGGGGACTGGTTGTGTTTCGATGACATTATCTCAAGTGCAAAGAGGAAATGGTCGTGTTTTGCAATAACGTCGCAGACACGCTTATCTTGCGTGTCCTGACGTTCACCCAGCTGACTGATACCTGCCTCAATTCTTCCTGCTCTGTTCAACAAGCTCCTCCACCTCCTTCATGAAGCGCAGACACAGCTCATCCTGCCACGGCGGGGCGACACACTGCACAGCCATGGGAAGACCTTTGCCTCTTGACAATGCCTAAACACAAATATGTCAAAGCATAAAAAGGACAAAGATGCATGATACCGGTCAGAACATAGTGTGCTGTCGCCATCTGTTGGCTGACAGAAGAACTACAGCCTTTTTTTTTTTTGCGCCAACATTTATCTTATATATTATATTATATATAACCCTGTATGATTAACGATTCTATTTGGATTACAAGATTAAGTACACCATATATAAATTTCACACCATTTACCATTTTTGCAAACTTTTTATTTTATTTTCAGAAGTAGGTTTTTAAGATTGACTTCATATTTATATAATACATAAGCATGTTGCATTACCTGTTTGAACAGCTTGTCCCAGCGGTCCCGATGCAAGCCTTCATAATGGCTCAGTTCCTCCTCATCCTCTGCCGTCACCGTGGAAACGGGAACAACACCGGCGGGAAAGTTGAGCAGATTGTAGATTGCCGTGTAAGCAAGAGGAACTGGACGGACAGAAAACAAAAAAATATATAAGTTCTCATATTTGACATAAAAATAAATAAATTCTGATAGACGATAATTTAAAAAAAAAAATTAAATCAATTTTGTCAATTTTTTTTTTAAACAACACATCTCAAAGATATCCATACAGGGAAGCAAGCCGCAGTATAAGAAGTTATAGGCCGGTCCGAACATGGGGCAGAGCAGCACGTCGATGTTGCACCGTCTCCATTCGGCCAAGGTCTCATTAATGTAGTCCTGATGGACACGCAGAAGAAGCGTCATTGTCTCTTTCCGCACACGCTCAAACGTTATCAGTTCACAGTACCTGCACCGCCGAGTGCTGCTCCCACAGCTCAAAAACAGATCTGAAACATCAGTGGAGAAAGAACAAGCACAAGTCGCGTGTCATCATTGACCATGAACGCTTTGAACTTCTCACCTGACTCCAGTGATGCATTGCAGGAGGAAAGAACCGCGAGGAGACTGCAGACAAATACATCAGTTTTGAAATTAAAACAGATTCGATTTTGCTGGTGTGTGGTTTTATGCTCAGACGACTCACCAGAGGCCTCAACAGGAATGAGAGGGTCTTCCTCGCCCAGCAAGGAAGATAGAAAGGGAACACTTGCTGTTTGAGAGTAGGATCAAGAGGTCCCCCTTTCCTAAAAGTAGGAGAGGATGAAACAAGAGGGTCGGAGTGATTGTCGTGTGATTTATGGTAATATTCCTCTAGTTCAGTGGTCCCCAACCACCAGGCCGTGGCCCGGTACTGGTCTGCAGAACACTTTGGACTGGGCCGCACAGATGTGGAGGAAAAAAAAAAAAAACACAAATTCTTCGAGGCCGAAAAATATTTTATTTTGAAAAGTGACTAGCTTCTCTCTGTACCATCCAACTATGATGTATTTTTTCCCCGTATTCTCAAAATTGCACCGCACACTCTTGTGTGACTTGCGTTTGATCATTTTAGAACAACCAAAATGCCTTTTCATCGCTCGTGACCGTTATTCGTCAGCCTGAAAAAAAATCAAGTAAAACATTAACCAAACAATAAACTTAAACTCAAGTTTAATATGAAACTTTATCAGATTTTACATGTTAATATTTGATATTTCAGAAATATTTGATTTTTTTTTTTTGGAACAGCCTGTGATAATCGTGGCTCAGAACAACTCCGACATCGGACATCCTGCTAACGAAAGTTGTTCCCGCGCACGCATGAGTTACATGTGGTTTATTTAACCAAACTACATAACTTACGAAACTCGGCCAGCTTAATGCTTACAACACAAGACAAAACGTTATAGACAGCCAAACAAAATTACCATCTACGTTGCTCGAGTTCCAACCAGTTAAGCAATGGCAATTCAAACACTAAAAGTGCAGCAATACTTGTAGGCAGACAATATAACAATACACACAATTTAGACTTCAGTGTTTGCAAAAACGATTTATATTATTGTAGCTCATTGAGTCACCATGTTGGAGAAACTATTCTTATAAATCTGAATTATACTGCCCCCTGGTGGCCAGAGCGCACATACCAAATTAAGCATGCCAATTGGGCATTAGAGCTTGAAATCATGATACACAAACTACTTAATTATTTAAATTCTAGTGATTTTTTATTTATTTATTTTTTTCCCTGGCTATAAAGTATTAATGGCCTTTCCATTCATTCCATTCTTGTACAATGGCTGGAAAGAAACCGCATGATATTGCGAGAAAGATTGTGCATAACTCTTCACACACTGAATAAGACTCACAGTTTTTGGAGCAGGCTGGCCCCTCCATCTCCAAAGATGCCCTTGGAAATGAGCAGCATCGTGTCCTTCATCCTCAGAGGAGTGTACGGCACCATCTAGGTGTTCCAAGAAACACAACGGAGAAGATGTAAAAAAAAAAAAAAGACACTATTTCCAGCTGCCCGCTTACGGCGAGATCTTACAGTATGCCCCGCCTGCTCCAACAAAGCTCTGACTTCTCTGAGGCTTCGGGTCATGCTTGGCGTCAGTTGATTCAGGCCGTCGCTTTCCATGTAGCCGATTCTTAGAGGCTTGGTGCTCTTATACATCTGACACACACATACATTGAGAATAATGTTAAAAAATTGAGACAATGGCACCATTACCTCCGTGTACAATATAAATCCCTTAGAGTATAAAATTGTCCTGAACTTTTTTTCAAGTGTAAAAATGTTCGGAAAATTACTATAAGTAAACATACTTAAGTGTGAAATGTTTGAAAAGCTTATGCAAACTTGCTTGGGGTGATGATATTGACATGAACCGGTTATGATTAGATGCCATAGATAAGGGTTTTACTTACTTGCTTACTTAATAAAATAAAATAAAATAAAATAAAATTGAAATGAGGACTGCACCAAAAATAGGTTAGTCGAGAGACATGGTCACAACTCGATATGAAGATGCTCCTTTTGACCTGAAAACTAAGCTAAATTTGAGACTTTCCATTACCTTTGATGGGACATTCGGCCACATTGATGGCCTTTATTAACCTGCTCTCGTCTGCTCTGATTGTTGCTCTATGACGAGACAGTAGCAAATGTTGGAAACACATGACCAGTCTCTATCTGTTGATGGCGCCACAGCGCAATTTACTGGCTACTGCTGTGGCAAATTGCAGCCAATTCTGAAACAGAACAGACTTTGTAAAGTACTGTAGGAACGGGTGTTTCAATTGGACTACACACCATTTTCGACCCATTGAATGCAGGTTCCAGGTACGTTGAATCGAGGTTAAAATTACCTTGGCTTAGTAAAGGTTAGGAAACAGTGCCTTCCACCTTGGGCAGAGATTTTGTGAGAAATAGTAAATGATTCAGCAATGACAAACCTGCACATTAAAAGGCACAGGAGGGACAGTTGGGTCGAGGGCAAACATGTGGTCACAAAGCAGCGCCTGCATACACAGAGCCAGGCTGTCCACATCCTTCGCCAAGGGCCCGGGTGTTGCCGACACTAATTTGACGACAAAAAAATGAACATGGCAGAGGCAATCAACACACAGACTAGCTCATGGTTAGCCACTCAACAACCTGATTTCTAGAAACGGATTCCACTGTATTGAGGATAAAATCAACCACGTCAAAGTTAGAAAAGTTACTCACCTGACTTTTGCCCGGGACAAACACTGCTCAAACCCAGTTTGCTGTGGCACAAATCAAACATTGTATTTCAGCAAAGTATTGTGAAAGTTGATTGGAAACTGAGAGGAGAGTTAAAAAAAAAAAATAAATGAATCGATGACGACCTCAGTCGTCCCGCTGTCGGCTTGAAGCCGCAGATTCCGCAGAATGCAGCTGGGATACGAATGCTTCCGCCGATATCGGTGCCTATGCCAAGGATGGAGCCGCCTCCGCCGATGAGAGCCGCCTCACCGCCGGAAGAACCGCCGCTGGTCTTCTTGAGGTTGTGGGGGTTCAACGTCTGCCCGTAGATGATGTTACTGCAGTCGTAACTTGAGGTGACACACAAAAGAAAAAAAAAAGGTGACTGTTGTCCTTTTTTTTTTCCTCAGGAGGACAAAGTGTGCCAATGATGACATTACCTTAACATGCCTTGGGAGATGTTGGTTTTCACAAAGGGAATGGCGCCTTGTCTTCTCAAGACTTCCACAATAACGGCGTCACTCTCGGCCGGTTGGCCAAGGTTGGCGAGTACGCCGCAGGAGGAATCATAGTTCTGTGGGAGCAGACAGCTTTAGCCAATGGCGAAAATTTTTATTAATGAATAATGCCCCCTTTAAAAAAAAAATAGATTATTCCATCTTTTTTGTTTTAACTCGCTGATCGTCCCCCCAAAAAAATCCTGATCATGTGCGCAATAAATATAATAATTAAAATGTTTGTGTGTGTTGAATTTTGAAGCGCATTCCATGTCACCTGGCAATTATTACCTTGTACGCGACGTTGTCCTTGATGCTAACCGGAACGCCATAGAGGAGACCACCCTTGTTGGAGTCCAGCATTTTCAAATGGTCAAAACTCTCCGTCAGGATGGTGGTGCAGCAGTTCAATCTTTTGTTTTCATTGAGAGTCTGCAAGCACAATGACAGTTATAAATAATTAACTCTGTAATATAATTTTCTAAGCTAGGAGGAAAAGATCATTAAAACATCCTCACTGCAATAAAAAAAATTGGAAAAACATTGGCTGATTTTTTTTTCTGTTCTAAAGTTAAATAAATACTATAGGACAACGTAAAATAGAAAAATGTTCCGCGTGTAATTAATTTAGAATGAGGCTAATTAATTGGTTAGCATTATCAGAATTTTATTCTGCGAAATAAAGTATCTAAATGGGCGTAGCACCCCGCAAAAAAAAGGATGCACACACAAAAAAATTAAAATGAATATTGGGCAGATATTTTTTCTTTATAATTCTCTCCAGGACAATCATTAATTCAGTGGAACATGCTCTTCACGGTTAGAGCAATAAATCTGGGCGAAGTGCTGGCTACCTTGAGTCTTCAACTGTGGTAAAATAATAAAGGCTGAGGTTTGGTGTACAGGACCTTTTCAATGTAGGAGTAAAACACGTCTTCCGGTCTCAGCAGGCCATCCTGCAGTCTATTTGTCAGCTCAGCCAGGGACAAAGACAAAATAAGAGATGAATCCATCTTTGGATGCTGGAAGGAGAGTCACATGTTAAATGCAATGAATTTGTCTGCTAATTCAGGGAAAAAGTACAATGACAGCAATGTATTGTGTCACTGTCTAGACTCTAGAGCAAATTAACAACCGGATGAACCAACATTTCCCTCAGCTAAACCAAAACAATATAGAGGCAAGGCCATATAGAAAAGATTGCTGTTTCAAAAAAAAATAACACCTGGAGACACTGGATTTAGAAATCAAAGATCAGTCGGAAAGTTTGGGAAGCAGATAACATTTTTAACAAATTTTATTTATTTTTTTTAATATTTAAGCAGTGTTTATATTCTGAATGCATATAATGTTAATAATACAAAATTTATTTTTTATTATTATTTAAAATCCTCTGCCTCGTTTTGATGATTTGTGTAATTTCTCTAGATGGTGTTGTGGGCTAAAAGATTTAAAAAGTTTGAAAGATACTCATTTTTAACATATATGACGTTAGGGCAAAACATGATATAGTTTAGTCTGTTTCAGTCCAATATCATTAACTGCAAACTTTTCAATTTTTTCTCCTCAACTCACCGCGTTCTTGTAGCGAAGCGAAGCCTCTTCGGCTCTCAGCAGGCTGTCATCTCTCAAATTTCTGGCTCTCTGGATCTTCCTCCTGGCGTCCAAGCGGCCGTCGACAGACCGGGCTAGTACCACAAGAGCCCCCGTTAGGCAGGCGGCAGCACCGGCGAGGAGGGCGGCCGCGGACCGGGAGTCCAGCTCCGAGAGCAACCGTTTGACATGGTCCATTCTCGCTAGCCAAGCCCGCTACAGCCGAACAATTGACGTGCCCTGTAAAGAGTCCTCGCCACTTTGACCGGGAACAAGTCAAGCTTGTGTTGTGATGATGAAGCGCTTTTAGTTCACTTAAGGGCGAGGTGTGAGTCTTGAGTAATTCATTTGCTTATGATGACAGCCGCTTCCTTGAAGAAATAGAAATCTACGCATGCGCATTGACTACCCAGGGCAAGTGAATACAACGGCATTTCCGGAAATGGCCTACTAGAGGGCGCTACTGTCGCCCTTCGTTCATCCGCTATTTTTTAACGACGTAATATTTGTGATTTTGTTTCACCATAACTGCAACCTGTTGATGAAAATAAGTATTGATGAAAATACTTCATTAAATTAAAAAAATGTTATATTATCAAAAAATGGAAATAGCACTTTACAAGTGCCTTAAAAAAACATTTGCCCTTTAATGAGTTTTAAAAATTCACAAATGTTTGAGATTTTGAATATCAAGTGAATATAAAATGTGTTTTCTAGATGATTTCATTTATTCAAGGGTGGGACGACCAATTGTAATTAGCAGAGCTGGGAAGTCCGTCCCGGGGGTTGGAAAGGTCCGGCTCTGATGGTAGTAGATGGTTTTTGGTTTGGCTCCTCTGCCTTAAAAAAAAAAATAAAATCATCTAAAAATGTTTTTTTTACTTGTCATTGAGATAGTAATTGAAAATAGCTTGATGATCTAAAACAATGTCGTGTGATAAATGTGTAAAATCAAAAAGGATGGAGGGAAATACCTTCTCAAGCTGTGCTGTGATTCAGAATTGGTCAAATATTTTTTTTTAACAATAGCCTTAATTTCCTTTGCATAAATGACAAATTCAGCTATTTTAAATTAAAAAAATAAAATAAAAAAACACCAGGCAAAATGTCTTGACCCTTCCACATTATTATTGCTTCCACTTACTCTGCAGTTTCCTCACATGATCATACAGATAAAACAACATACAGTGTATTCATTTACATACAGGAAATATTTTAGATGCATTTTGAACCCAACACTCCCTTAAGGACCACTGGCACAGCCAAATGGAAGAGGGAATTCATTTAACCGAATGGAAGAGTTTGTGCGCCACCTGGAGACAAGAAAAAAATGGAAATTGAACATTTTTATTTCACTAAACTAAATCTGTTGCCTCTCACTTACACAGTGGTCCCGAGCATGGAGGAAGTCAAAAAGCTCCTCGGTGCAGTCTTCCATTGTGGAGGAGCGAGCGTTCACTCGAGTCTCGCATTGCTCCAGACGTGCCTGAGTGTGTACGCAGTGTTGTAGCTCGGCACACTTTTCTCGCATGGTTTCCAGGGGATCCTGCAAAACAGCAGCATTAGGCAAACTGACACTGTCGCATATGATTTCAATATTATGTACTAAAAACGGATGCATGATATGGACTTAAAATGAAATCAGTTTTTTTTGTTTTATGGAAATTCAATTTAAGATTTTAAACAATTATCTTCCAGTGCGTATCGAATACCAAAATTGACAAGGGTGGTCAAACTATATCGATGAGCTGGTCAAATTGAGTTGGGCAGGCTCAAGCTATACCCCCTCACACACTCTTCTCATGTCGAGTGAAGGTGAGGCAAGGCGACCTTGGCAAACTATTGACAACTTGGAAGCACATGCACCAGGTCAAACATTTCCTAACTCAATAAAGCTATTCTTGCAACATATTAGCACTGTCTTTAGTAAAACTGAGCATGACTCACTCCGTGATTGTCTTCCACGGGCTCCTTACCAAAGTTATTTTATAGTGAAAATGTGCAGTTTCGTCTGTCCTCAATTATTTTTATACAAGAGCTTTTGGGGGTTGATTTTAAATGTATTTATTTCAGTATTACTGTACGGCTGTGCAGAAGTAACGAGGTCTAACTGTTATTTGGGAATTGTGGTTTATTATACAATATTTAGTGAGCCATTTATCCCCCAAAAATAAAGAGAAATAAAAATCTAAACTAATAAAATAAGAATTAAGAACAACAGCAAAAAAGGCAAATTCTTCAAAAAAAAAAAACAGTCACTCCAGCGCGTAGTAAAGTTGTAAATTTGGAAACGGTGACTGTATTTTCGTGAACTAGTTCATTTCCCTTTGTAGCGATGTATTATTTTTTGGTGGCAAATACATATTGAAAGTTTTTCAGTGTTATTTTTTCCCTCAAGATTTTTTGGGGTTAAAAAAAAATAAAGCATCAACTATACGCTGATCCTGGTCCCCCAAAAATAAGGAGTGGTCCAACACACCACTAAGTCTTCCTCCTCTTCTTCCTCCTGAAAACAAATAGTAGTCATTAGAGTAGTATAGAATATATTCATTCATCAAGGTCATTGTAGTCTCAGGGCAATGAATTGACAGCATCTCAATGTTATAGACAACGAAAGCTAACTAAAGACAAATTAAACCAACTTAAAAAAAAGAAAGAATTAAAGCCCCGCCGCAACTAAACTTTGAAGACACCACCAGATTCAAATACTGTCCCTTCCCAATGAAAAGTCTCCATAAGCCAGCCGAGGCTCACTCAATAAAAAAATCATTTATTGTTGTCAGTTTTATACACACATATAAACGTCTCAAAACAAAATAGGATCCCAAGTATCGCCAGGGAGGGGAAGCGATTCCATCACCTAGCTTAGCCGCATTGGGCTAACTCAAAGCTAACGTTACCAAACATACGTTCATTTATCGGCCTTTAGAGCAATATGTACTTACATCGTCTGGTTCTCCGTTCGTGATCATTTTCTCGTCGAGCACCATATTTGCTGTTGTCCCGTGTCCTTATTTGACTACAAAGCAAATCAAATGTTTCATTTGGAGGACACTGCAGCACAATCACCCCTGTGAAAAAGCTAGAGTGGGTAGTTTTCGTCTTTCAAAATAAAAGTCCATTACAGATCCTTCGATAGTGTCCTGGTGTTAACTATACTTATCAAAACTCGTTATCAGTACTGAAAATTATAACAATATATCGTTAACAGCCATTCTCTTATTATTTTCTCTGCATAATTAGTTTTAATTTGTTAAAAAGCGGAAAGCGAAATTGCATCACATTCTTTACTACCACCGTGTGGCTCAAAAAGGTACTACACAAATATTTAAAAGCGCGGCCAGCTGAATTGTCGTTGGGCCACATGTGGGAAATTTAAAGCTAAACATCACAACTGGTTGAATCCATTGCGTAATGCATGAAGTATTCCAGAGGATTCACGGCTGTTTACATTATGCATGCCCGCATGGATTTCATTTGACAAATGCTTGCCAGGTGGTTAGGAGATTGTGCTGTGCAGTTTGAATAATATCATTAAGTGGAAGTTTGACTGAAGAGTAGGAAAACAATTCTACAATGTATTTTTAAAACACTCTAAAATAAATTCAGTGTTCTTTCAATTAATTCATTCGATCCATCCAAGTCAGTGTGGAGAGTGTGGCTATTAAGTCATAAAAAAAGAACCTTTAATCCACCATAAAAAAAAACAAAGGGTCCACTGTACAGTTTATTTTCAAGGAAAAGAACACCATGTGAAATGGAAACAAAGACAATTGTCACTTTGGGCTATACAGTAGACTTAAGCCATATCTTGTCATATTTCCAAATTTTGGAAAATTGTAGTGATCACAGCCATTGCTTTATTTCAGAACTGAGTGAAATGTGATTTCTGGAATGTTAATTTAAAACAGTTCATCATCTGCCTTTCATTACTGGACATTGAATTTTGTAACCCACCCTGTATGCTTGCAGGTACACACGCGCTTGGTTCATCCTGTCGGGAAAAAAAATATATATTATATTTGATCACGCTAGGATTTAACTGTTAACATTTCAAAAAGATGGTGCTACATATGCAATTTTTTAGAAACACAAACCTGTATTTGGTGCAGAGCTGAATCCCCAAAGGTCCGCAACGGTCAACGTAACTTTCCCTAAATGCTTTTCTCACCGCTCGAGCCATGCTGACCGCAGTGGTGACTACAGGGCAAGTCCTTCACATCGATGAGAACATCACACATGACATTTCGAGAACAAAATAGTTTCACACCATTGATTAAAATGTCCAATAAGTCGCTTGACTACTTACAGTCTCTCACAGCGGTGGCCCGCGGTGCCCTCGGGACAGGTGCAAGTGTTGTGAGGACTGCACGTGGCTCCGTGTCGGCATGGAGGAACGCACGGGGTGGTCACCGCTGCGCGTGAAAATGCCAAAAGGTCAAGACGTGCATCGCGTCATGGCACAAACACACACTGACCTGTTTCACAGAGATTTCCGGTGAATCCTTTGGTGCAGTGACACCTGTTGAGGCCTTGGCACACGCCGCCGTTCTTACAAGTCTTCGGACATTGCACGGGCTCTGAACGAGTACGATTAAAGTCGAAAGAAGCAACGACTTCCAGTCATGTGACATTTTCAACCTCATGTGTTGATAGCAATTGTTAGCATGTGACAATTATTTTATACAAAAGTCACATGTTGTCTGATTCCAGGACTTATTTTTCGCTGTGCTTCAAGTACAGGCTATGGGTTAGGCAGTAACATTTTCTTAACCACAGATTTTTGCACCAAATCAGAGCGAATCTTACCTATCTGACAACGAGCTCCTTGCCATCCGCCAGCACACGAGCACTTATTGACGTCCACACATCGGCCACCATTTTGACAAGCGGGTGTGCACAAGGCTAAAAAACACGCACAAACACCATTGTTGCTGAGACAAGGGGGGGCGCCTGCCAGAACTGACCATGCCGGGTTATATTGGGTTACTCACGCAAAAGGCACTGGGGACCTGTGTAGTCTGACGGACACTGGCAGGTATCAGGACCCACACAGCGACCGCCATTTGCGCAAGGCAGCTCACACACAGCTGAGAGGCGGGGTCACATACATGATTAACAGAATTCATTGGGGAAAAAAAAGGCACTTGAAACGTAACGGCAGAATTTGTGAGGTTAGAAAAAGTACCTGTGTGGCAGCCTTCTCCAGTCCAGCCAGGAGGGCATAAACATTTGTTCCAGCGCATGCACGTACCTCCATGCGCACAAGGTGGGGAGCACATGGCTGAAATGCACATGGAACAAATTGGGAACATTGTTAAAAAGAAATGCTTTTTGACTTTGGCACCCAAAATTGGGCTATGCCAGTGCTTCTCAAATAGTGGTAAAAATAAGCCCGTTCATTGATATAGGGCCTAATAATGTGGTGCGACTAAATCAAATACGGCATACAACAGTTTTATTATTAAAATAACCAATTTTACATATTTTTGTTTACCTCATCTAATGATAGTTTTTGTAAAAAAAATTTTTTTTTAAATTCATTAATTTAAAAAAATCCAAAATGGCCCGTGCGCTCCAAACCTTGCTCACCCCTTCGTACAGAGTACAACACATCAGTACAGAAAAGAACCTGAGCAGCCAAGGCCAGGATAGCCCGGAGGACAGTCGCAGCTGTTGGGTGCCACACACACTCCGTAGTTCTGACAGGGGGGGTCACACACAGCTGGAATATGAGCAGAGCAGATGCCTTGTGTCATGCCAACATGAAAACTGTCCTGCACTGGACTTGCAGAGACGACGTTTGACTCACGCCGGCACTTGGTGGGGTCGTCGGTTTGCACTTGATAGCCCGCCCTGCAGCTACAGTTGAAGGCGCCGGGGTGATTCTCACACAACTGCTCGCAGCCCCCGTTCGTGAAGTCTCTGCACTCGTCCACATCTCATGACGGAAGATAAAAGGCATTCCAAGACGAATATAAAAGTATTGCTTTGGCGCCATCTTGTGGCATCTATTGGAAATTTGAAATCTTTTAAGGATGTGGGGTAGCGACAATTGCGTATTTTTGCGATTCGCGACAGGGCTCGGTCCTTATCCCAGAAAATAGCGTGGGAACACTGTAAAAAAAAAAAAAAAAAAAAAAAAGCTCTGTCCGGATGACGCTGACGAGTGCTTGCTTCCCCATGTCATATCCGTTACCACTGTGCATCTGATCCTTCATTTGAGATAATTTCCAGTTGCATTCAAATAGGCTGATGTAACACAGCTGCCCATAAAACCATTTCTAAGTCCCATGCTATAGACCAGGCGTGGGCAAACTACGGCCCGGGGGCCACATGCGGCCCGTTAGACATTTTAACCCGGTCCGCCAAACTTGAAAAAAATTAAATGTCTTTAAAATGATGTCATTTTTAGGCTCCTATATCCGTCATGTTTACACCATGTACCCCGTTAGGTCATACCCTCGCAGCTTCTCAGGTCCTCGCTCAGTTTCCAGCCAGCGCGGCAGCCGCACTGAACATGGCCCTCGGCCCTTCTGATGCAGACGTGTTGGCAACCGCCGTTTCTCAGTTTACAAGATGTAACATCTGTGCGAATGAAAAGGACACAAGAGGAGAGTGTTTTGTAAATATGGAAAGAAATATCGGTAAGATGTTTGCAAAGGCTACTGGCTTTTAGTTCGCCATTCAAAGCATACACATTTTACCGTACGTTGCTGTGGATGCCGGACAATTGTTAACTTGGATGAAATATAATATAATAAGACATGATGTCCAGAAACATACTGCTGCAGGAGAGGTTGTCTGTGTCCAGCAGCAGAGGAGGCGGGCAGTGGCAGTTGTGTCCCCCTGGCGAATTGGTGCACGTGTGCGAGCAGCCGCCATTCTCAAGTTTACATTCGTCAATGTCTAAGCACGCACACACACACACAGAAAATAAAAAGTAATTTGAAACAAACTTTTCTCTCTCTATGCAACACATTTTTGTTATCACTGAACCACAAAATTGTGCTCTCGGAACATGCACACGTGGCGACTGAGTCATTTAGCGATGCTCATCCGTGTTTAAATGCTTGAAAATGAGTAGGTGGACCGCGGAGAAAAGTGAATGAGTGTCGGACGGTCATCTGACCCACGCAGGTGTGGCCGTCGATGTGGAGCTGGTAGCCGGGCCTGCACGAGCACTGGAAGGATCCCGGAGTGTTGACACAAAGCTGCGCGCAGCTTCCGTTCAGGGACAAACACTCGTTCACGTCTAGAGACGCAGAGACATGTTATTCGCACCGCAAAATATACGCCAATCACATTTTAAACCAGGAGTAGGCAAACTTTTTGATTGGCGGGGCACAATGATGTTCGAAAATTTGACATAGGGGCCAAACCAGGAGCAGATGGGTGGAATGTTTTGGTAACCTCACCTCATCGGAGAAAAAAAATACATTTAATTTGAAATAAAAGTGAACAAAAGCATTACAACAAAATATATGTATTTGAAAAACCACAGTATTTAGAAAATAAAAAACATTAACAAGTTTAATTTTTTTCAAGTTTGGCGGGCCAGATTAAAACGTTTAACTGGCCGCATGTGGCCCCCGGACCATAGTTTGCCCACACCTGGCGGTTATTAAGCTTCACAGCAAGGCCCCTACCCCCTGTAAATAGTTTCCTGTATTGGGTCAGTTATTTGATGGGTTCACCTGCGCATTTGTGTCCATCTTGGTTCAGTTGGTAGCCGGAGGCGCACACGCAGCTGTAGCCACCTGCTTCATTTGTACAGTTGTGGTCACATTGTCCGTTTTTCACAGCACACTCGTCGATGTCTGCCAACAAAATACATTTGTGAAGCATTAAATGCTGTTGTCACGTCACACCGTACGCTGTCCAGAACATTATTTGTTTGAAGAAGCGTTGGATTATCCAATACACTGGCATACTGTGGGGTTTAAATGGTGGAGAAAAAAAATAGAATTTGAGTTCTTTTAAGATCTCTCCAGCCAGGTTGGCCCATTTTTCACTAACAAGCCCTAAAAATGAAATTAATTAACATTTTCGCTTTTATCTATTCATTTTGGAGAAATTAGGAAATAATTGACGACTTGAAAAACGCCTACTTTTAATGAGGAATATGGCCACGCCCCCCCATGCCCGCCTGCTGTCAGCCGCCGTGTGCTTCCTGAGTATTCACCCGACTTTAGCTTAGCTAAATGTCCGAAATAAACCAGCCGGGGTTCGTGTGCGTATTCTTGCTCTTGTCCGCTTCAGCCTGTGATGAGCTTTTCTTTTTATTGTCAATCCAGCCCACCACTCACCAAAACAAGAATGTCCATCTCCGTTGAAACCTTGGTAGCACTGGCAGAAGTAAGAGCCAATGATGTTGCCGCAGCGAGCGTTGACGTCACAGCCGTGAGTGCCCGACGCGCACTCGTTTGCATCTGAAAAGAACGCCGCACACATCTCACTCACGTAAGAACACCATCAACAGGAAGTTGCGTTCCTAACACAGAGATGTAAGCGATAATTGACTTACCTTGGCAGTGTGTGCCGTTTCCCCGGTAACCTGGTGGGCACACACACTTGTAGCTGCCCAGTGTGTTCTCACAAACGCCGCGGCCGTCACACAGCGTGGGACTCGCCGTGCATTCGTCCACATCTAGGACCAAGATGAGTGGCAGGGAAGAAAGACGAATGCATTCGGTGTTAACAAACTCCACAGAGGTCAAAATCATTCGTGTGATTTAAAAGGCGGCTGTGTATTGTCAGAAGGATGTTTCCAAGTCAGACTTGACGACAGAGTTATTAGTAGTACAAGCACATTTTCTACCTTGACACGCGGTGAAGTTTGGACACAACGCACCTGTCAAGAGAATCAGGAGGATGTTCGTTGGCATAAGCCGCATCACATCTCACTAATCCAGAGACGTTGAAGCTCAGCGCAAAACCAAAACTCACCGACACAAGCAGGGGCCTCAGCTCGGAAGCCAGGTCGGCACCGGCACACAAAGCTGCCGGGTGTGTTCAAGCACACGTTTCCCAGCTCGCGGCGGCACAGCTCGTCGAAGCTGCACTCGTCCACATCTGAAAGGAAATTAAGATCAGAGACGACAAACGAGCAAGTTATCCGCCAGAGAGTTAAAATATATTATGTCAGCAGCGGCCGCATGACGATATCAAAAATAACGATAAACGATGAAGCAAGTTCCAGAGCAACAGGTGGTTTGAGGACCCCTGAGACCAATAAGTTGCTTTTATTGGACTTTGACCAGTCACGTGCATCATCATCCAATGGGTGAACACTTTAGCTTTTTGTACCACATAAAAATATTTATTTCATTAACTAATAAAAATGTCATCTCTTTAGGAACACGTTAAATATCGCAATAATAATGACATTCAACACCAGTAGCGCATGTTTTTTCAATATTGTGCGGTCCGACTATGATCGAAGCAAAAATGGGCTTCGTTTTCATCTTCGTCAATTAATATCATACATGAGTTTTTCGGAGATTAATTTTCAATGCATTTATTTTGGTCAAATTGTCATTTGAGAGTTGTAGTTTGCTTATTACAACATTAACTTTAAACAATAATTATTCCCCATTTTTTATTTATTCCATTCAACAAGTGTTACATATATTAAAAAAAAAACCATTAAAACTAATACTAAAACTAAAAATAAAAATAAAAAAATAAACCAAAACAAAACATTTTCTCATAAAATGTAAATAATTAATTAAAACTAATTAAAACTATCGCAACTGAATTAAAAAAAAGTCAAAACCAAATAAAAAAATAACAATAATGAAAAATTCCAAACTATTTAAACCCAGCAGATAAATTGATCAGCAGGTAGAAAGTTTCGAATAAATTGGAATGATGTTTAAAAAAAAAAGTGTGTGTGTGTGTGTTTTCATGCAATACTCAACTCAACTTTTTTTTATAGAGCACCGGAAAACAACTACTGCTGCATACAAAGTGCAGTACACGGAGTACAAAGTAGTCATAATTTTTTTTTTAATCTGTCAAAGCCGTATCTTTAATTTGAGTCGTCTCATAAGACATCCCAAACAAACCAACTTGCCTTCACAATTCTGTTCATTCTGATCCATGACGTATCCCACTGGGCACGAACAACTGAAGGAGCCAAGAGTGTTCGTACACACCGCGTCGCCATTACAGGCTCGCAGTCCCGTCACAGCGGCCACAGCGCACTCGTCGACATCTGCAAAAGCAGCACAGCGAATATTTAGCAGAGCGAAACGGAGCCCAAAACCGGCTCGGTTAATTACTCATCACGCTCCAACACACACAAACATCCTCTCTGCGGACGGACCCTGGCACCCTCCTGCGCCGTTCAAGTAACCACGGTGACATCGGCACGAGTACGAGCCGGGGGTGTTGGTGCAGTTTGCGTGAGGACCGCATGGTGCGTCTTCGTCACACTCATCGATGTCTGCAGATGAGAGGGATGAAAATGTACATGGTCAATTTCAGTTTTATGCTACTTAAATTGTCCTATTGTATTTGTTAAACTTTTTGGGGACCGTGGGGGATGTTTGAACGTCATTCATCTTTGAATTATGTTATAACGTGTCAATCTGAAAAAAAAAAAAAATTGGACGATTTTAAAAGCCGATTAATCGGCCGGGGCCGAGTTCTAACTTGTTCGGCATTGAACATAAACGTCAGATCTACACACGAAGATGGATAATATGACAATATTCACAGGCATATATTCTTCATCCTCTGAAAAGAGCAACCAAGACACATGTAGCTTATGTAGAAACTCGTCACAATGTACTGTTTATCCGTATCGCTGTTGTGTACTCCCACTGGTGGCCAACGTGCACCCACCGGAAGGAGCGTCACAATTGTCATTGATTTTAACCCAAAAAATTGGCTAAAACTGTGGAATTCTGCATGTTTTGTTATAAAAGTACACTATTTCAGACAGCAAATTTTCACCAAAAATAAAAAAAATATATAAATATAATTTTTTTTGTTTTAACTCATTCACTGCCATTGACGGGTATAGACGCCAAAAAAGTGCATTAATTTTCCTTGTGCTGGTAGTGAATGAATTTACAATACATTAATACTTATTATATTTAAAAAGAAAGTATTTTGCAGTCATATTGTCACGATACCTTGGCACCCTGCTGCTCCCTCATGACTGAAGCCAAGTGGGCAAGTGCAGATGTCTCCGGTTTGCAGCATGTCCGGTGGGCAGCCACAATCCGAGCTGCCCTCATGCATAACTTGGTTGCCAGGACACTGACGAGAAGGCCTGGGCAACTGCTGGGCAGCGGAAGCGGGTGCAGTAGTTGGCGATTGGCTGAGCCAGGTTGTGGACACTTGGCTGAGAACGGTAGAGTTGATGGAAGTGGCTAAAGCGAAAGAACAAGTGTTAAGAGGCACGTTATGATGAAAAATGAAAAGAGTTGTTTTTTTTTCAAATCACCCATGGTTGGTGTGTGACTCGGTGCGGGTTTGCTGAGATTTCCGATGAGATTTTCAATCTTGGAGAGGAGATAGTTTGGTTAGGGCTGGAAATACTGTAACTTCATCTCTATGTTCTGTAGTTGAGTCACTCGCCTGGTCCTTGACGAGGTCTGGCTCCGTGCTTTTTAGGACTTCATTTTCATCTCCCTCTGTGCTGTTCTGTGATTCGGTCGCTGAGGCGGCCAGCAGGAAGGCTGACAGGAGGATGCAGAGGTGAGGCATGGCTTGATGAAGAGGAGCGGGGGACGCCTAATGAGAAGACCAAAGAATTTGTGTATGATATGGCTTAAATATTTACGGTAATACAGATTATTGCTTGCGTTTAAAAACAAAAAAAAACTTGAAAAATAATCACATTAAATCAAATGCATTTTTGAGGTGGGGAACATTTTAATTTTTTTTTTTTTTTTAAATCATTCACCCCTCAGAGTAAGAATAATCAGCAACATTTTAGACCGCAAATGAACTTCACACCATACATCCAATTTTTTTCCCCAAGATTCTTCTTCTTCAGTTTGCAGTCTTTGGCTCAAAACTGCAGAATGGCTTTAATCGGGTGGTCAAGACGAAGGGGGAGGACATGACCCAAACGGCGGGTGCGACGCTGTGCAGCCAAACTACTTTGAGGATAGCGTGGCGATAGCCATTGAGAAAAATAAAATGGTCTTAAAAAAAGAGGGGAGGTGGGGGGGGCTCATTCAAAGTGAACATGTGCAGACAGGCAGAACACAAAAGTGAAGTGCACCCTGTTATTAAGTTGAAGTTGACGCGAACCCCCCTTCCTCCTTCTTCCTCGGAACAAAAAGGACAGCTACATAAAAGACACACACAATATTGTGAAATATATAAAATATTACACCGAACGATTGAACAAGTATTTGGAGTAAGGACCCGCGGCGAAGAATCTCAAAATTAATCAAAACTATTCACTTTGACTCCGCCCCCCCCTCCTCCTCCTCGTTAACAACATTAACGTGATTCAAAAATCATAAACGGTAATAAACTCACCCGGTGAACGCGTTGAAAAGGACAGACGTGATGGTTGCGAGATGTCAAGACGTTGTCTCGTGTGGACCCGCGACGGAACATTTGCTACTCGTCAACTTCTCCGGAGCTTCTTGAGGGGAGGGAGCACATGTGGCCCCGCGACGAACCCTGACACGGGAGGAGGGGCCTGGTGGTTGTGGTGGTTCTGGTAGGACGTCGTCGTAAAACAAAGGTAGAGTCAACGGGTCGGAACCAATTCAAAGCGAAGGTCACGCCGAGGTATGCCTCAAAGTTAGTTTAATGCGTATAAAAAAGGCCAAGTGGGGGCAGCAAGTGACTCCTCACTAGAAGGATGTGCAGTTACCGCCGTTTTTACTGTTTTCGATTTGGTTGTTTTGAATTTAATGTGCTTTCCTGGAATGATGACGTCACGACTGCGTTAGTATACGTTCGTGACAGACGACAGAAAATTACAACAAATTCGGGTTTCTGTTCGTGTCCAGCGTAAAAGAGATGAAATCCATCAAAAAACGACACAGTGGACACTCTCAAAAGTTGTGAACGATCGAAAGATTAGTATAAGTAACCCCAAAATTTGCGCAATTTCACGATTACAAAAAGGGGGAAATGTTCCCCTTAAAAAAAAAAAAGGTAAATCAGTATTATAATAATTTTACCGTAAAGCACCCAAAAAGTTGCGAAGGTTTAACTAACACTACTTAAAGGCATAAAGAAAGAAAAAAAAGCAGTGAGGGCAAACAGGTAAAAAATAAATAATGAAAATAAGGTTACCGTAAATTGTCCAAAACCTGCGCAGGTCAGAATTCGTACATTAAAAAAATCTCTAGCGCACACAGATGCGCATGCACAAACAAACTAACACACTTACTGTTCTTTTTTTTATTTGTTTTATATTTTCAAAGAGTTCCATACAAATATGTACTGCACCATTTTCTTCTTGTGTTCCAGAAACAAAAAAAAAATCAATTTCAAAAGCTTGTTCTCAACTTACTTGAAACAACATTTAGGAGCTGCCAAATCTGATGTAATATTATGAAAAAAGGTGAAGAAAGCGGCGGTGAAATTGCTTTTTTCACAAGCCTCTCAAAAAGTCCATTGCGAGCACACGTAAAGACGCGTATAAATACTGTACACGGGAAATACATCACAAGCTCATACATTCATGTTAAGGCCTGACTCCACATTTTTGGAATGAAACGACAAAGATCACCCAAGGTGCCGTAGGGGACCATTTGGACCTTATTTCATTCTTAATATAACACAAATGACTTAATACTCGGACAAATTATGCAACACAAAACACAGTACGATAATATTTATGTTGGCATGTAGCAGTACGACTGAACACACACGGGCAGAAAGGGAATGTCGGCAATTCTCGGCCCACGAATAGTGAAAATTTGCGCTCATTAAAATACATTGGGGGGGATTTAAGGTAGGAAAATGAAAAATGAAATGAAATTAAAATTAAATTAACTATTTGAAAGCATTTGATAATCAATTGATGGCTTTAGTCTTAAGATTGTGTTTTTTTTTATCCAACTAAACTAATATTCAGTTTGACCAATGAGGTGTCCAAGTACGATGCGCGTCAAGCGCAACGTTTAAGTGTGTGTGCGCGCTCGGTGGCACGTCTAGAAAGGCGTGTCCATCATGCTGCCCTTTGGCGCTGGCGACACCATGCCACAGCTCCTCTCCTGCCACCTGAGCCACTGTGTGTGCACCTCTTTTTGCACCTGTAACACACACACACACACACACACACACAATTTTTTTATTCCCATGAGAGCGTGATGTTTCAATAAAATACCAGCCTCGGACGTTGGATAAATATCAAACACCTCACATGTTCTCTCAAAGGTCGTAGGTTAATGTTCCTGATTATTAGTATTCAAGATAGGTGAGGATTATTTCCGTCTCCAAGGGGCCGTGCCTGTAATAGAATTTGTACTCCCGCAGGTGAGTTACGATCCGCTGTGTCGGCAGAATTAAATGCAGGCTTTGTCGCTCCCCAAGTCTGCCGGGCGCCAACCTCATTTAAGTTGCGCGAGCGCAATAACCTGCCGCCCCTCCTGGCTTTACCACTCGCTGCAGGTCATCTCAGATCACAGATTGGTGTGATTTGTGTGTGGCGTGCATTCACTCACCTCTTGATTTAGAAAGCAGTAGAGGATTGCTACGAGCAAGCCCTGAAAGAAAAGCCAGTTTTCAATGCCATTCATCGTAGAAAAACCTTCAAATTGACTTTCCGACTGCACGTAAACAAATAGTTGGCTCACTGCAATGCGTGTGAAATTACGCGACAGTGTAACATTTTCATCTGACTGTTTCTGAAAATGTCGGTGAGAGAGTCACCATAGTAAAATATGGAACAATATAGTCACATTCTACAGTCACGTTTGAAAAAAAAAAGGTATAAATATGAAAGATAGTAATCGAAGCACATAATACGCATGTTAACTCATTCAGTACCTGCCAAGTAAAAAAAATATATTTTTGACGTCTTTAGCCGTCAATGGCAGTAAATGATTTAATGTCCATAATGTCCACGTAATGTCATTAGAATAGAGCATAGCTTTCCGATTTGATCGAAACACGCCTTCAAAATGTAAATGACCATTTAACAAACAAAGAACATCTGTTCGATCTGATGATGCACTATTTGCCACATCGTCCCACTTCCTCGCCTCATTAGCGGACAGGAAGGCGCAAAGAACTTAATTACCTTGAGAGCCGCCAATCGAGCAACTTGTGCTTACAAATGAAAACACCCCTGCATTTAGCTTCAAGAGCAATCTCCGGCCACACTAACTAATAAATTCATACATTATTCATTCATTTTCCTCTCGGGAGGTGAATTTTACACAAGAGTAATTCATTGAATTGGAATCTGCTAATCTCGTTGCACACTTGAGTACAATGACAATAAAGGGATTTCTATTCTATTAATGAACATTGCACTTAAAACGCAGTCTGTCACCAACCAGATGTTTCAGGAGGGTTTGTTTCCTGCAACAGGTTTTTATTTTTGAAACCAAATGAGTCGCTTAAAGTGGTGTTAATTAGACTTTGACCGATTAATCGGTCTTCCAATTTAATCGGCCGATATTAGCTCTTCGGCAAAAATCTCCAGATAGTTTTTGCCAATTTGTTTGTTTTTTTTTTTTTACACATTAACCCATTACAAAATATGACAATGAGAATGACATTCAAACGTTCCATACTCCATTCCAAATCAGCCCAAAAAAAAATAATCGGTCAGGCCCTACGTGGACCGATTTTGAGTATACCTCTTCATTCTGATCGGCAAAAGCCTGATTTTCAGCGGTCTGACTGATGACCGATGTGATTTTCTTGTATTGTGGGGTGTGTTCAGAGTGATTTTTTTTTCTCACTGATTTGCTTGCAAAAAAATCGTGGATGGGTGTTTTATTTTTCATTACAGTGGTTAGATGTAAGGAGGGGAAAAAATCACTTAAGAAATGGTCGCTGTCCTGTGAAAAACATGCATGTCCAATTTAGTCATTTTTGAAAACTTTCAAGTTAACAGGATATCTAACGTGGAAACCCTATTAATGGAGGAAAAAAAAAATTAAAAAAGGTTTTTCACAGGACCTCTGAGAAAAAAAATTGGGAAAGTGGCATACAAGCAGTAGCAACTACCTGGAAGGATCCGACGCAGAGCTCAACGCAGAGGCGCAGGTTTACGTTAAAGTAGTCAGGCAGGAAATTGAAGAAAATGTAGTGGGTGCCAAACAAAGGGATGAGTAGCAGGGTGGACTTGGTCAACCGTCTGGTGGCACAAACAAATGCAAAGCAGAATGAAAAGAGATAAACAATATAACAATACTCCCCCGGAACATTTTCTTTATCCTCAGCACCAAAATAACTAACACGTACTGCAGCTTACTGCATCACAGTAGTTGTGAAAGTCTTCTTTGTTTGCGTCTTCATGACTCTATTATACTGCCCCCGGTGGCCAAGTCTCATATTTTACGGACTATAAGGCGCACATGCATATAAGCCGCAGCAACTATAAGAAAAAATTTTAAAAAGCGGTACCAGGCTATAAACAGCCGTTTTCTTTGTTGAAAAAAAAAGAGTTGTTTACTGAATGTACAGAACAATTTTGTAGTGTGAATGCACATAAAGGTACATAAACAGATTTTTAAAACAGTGCCTTTTCACATCAACAACTTTGCTAATTAAAACAGAACAGAACCAAGAGAAAAAAAATCTAGATTTATTTAACATATTTTCTGAACTATAGAGCGCCCCTAGTGGTGAAAGAAAAATTCACCGAAAAGCCGCACCACTGTATCAGCCGCATGGTTCAAAATCATGGAAAAAAGTAGCGGCTTATAGTCTGGAAATAAAGTATAGAAAAAAACGCTTCCTCGTCCTGCTTTGGTAAATTTCCATAGCAGGAACGCCATCTGCCTATGACACGTATAACTCTGAGTATGCTTATGATGGTAATAGAACAAGAGTACAGAAATGTATTTGTGTGTGGTCAACTTAGCCACCAACAAACAACTCAGCTTCGCATAGATGCATGTTTGTTTGTTTTTTCTTTCTTTCATCACGTACACAATGCGCCCAAACATTTTCGGCTAATCTGCCGGCTCATTCCAATTAGGTATTCCTACTAAGCCTCTCGTGAAGCGGCGAACGAGCCAAAGAATTCATCACGGCCCAGGGTGTGACGCATCAAGCGTTTTGCACCCAATTTGCATGGCTTCAATCGGAATGAAAATCATGGCAGGTTTTCTGAATGGCTAGATTGAAGCGCTGCCAAATTGAGATGCGCCGCCAGCCCAACGAAGCTCGACAAAAGGAATTCTTCCCTTGGAAGCAACGTGCATTGCCCAATAACTGCATAACTATTTATTTAGCTCGGTACTTATTTTGTGCTCTTTTATTACCATGCATGCGTGTACAGGTATCGTTCCGTCAACACATTTGTATTTCGCAATGTTTCTGTAAAATGATGTCATTCTGGATGAGTGCACCTCCATTTCCAGTGAGCACTGAAGCCGAACGGCAAAAGACAAAGCGCGAAAGGAATCACCTGTAATGCGAGGAGTTATTGAATTGGATCAGACGAGGGCTCAGCTTCTGGATCAGAATTCTGACGATGTTGATGAAGAGTATGAAATTGACCTGAAAGAAGGAAGAGGAAGAGGAGGTGGCCTTTACAGCAACAATATGTGCAGCGGAGCATATAACGGAATGGACGGACGCCTCTGGCGGGTCGATTCTGGCGCGCACAAAAGACGCTTCATTAAAATTTGCCGGTGAGGAAGGTGTCTCGACAAAGACGACGGTAAACAAGTCATCTGCATGACAATCTGGGAAGTGCGTCGTGCAAAATGAGCAATGGCCTAGAGTGCAGGTGCGAAACAATGAGCAATATTTACCACAATGGACAACACAATCGGACCCTTGATGATCCACCAATAGAGGGAGTCCTCGTTGATGTCCCAGCATCTGCACGGAGGGAAATGGGGGAGACCTTTACAGACGTGACCTTTACACCGCGGTTGTCAAACGCATTTTTGTCATGGCCCATTTTGCAGTTACGCTTTCCCTTGGAAGGCCATTATGACTGTGAAACCGTATAAATGTTTAATCAGCTCCTCATATTATTACATATACAGTACATAACAAATTGATGGATAACTCATTTTAAAATCATAAGTCAAGGATAATAATTGGTTTAATTGTACAAGTTATGTAATAACATGTGTTATTACATTTTGTATTATTTATTTATAATAATATTACATATTACATGTTATTACATACATACATATTATATAAATATGTAATAACGTATGAACACGCTTGCAGTGTCTTAATATTATTATTTAATACAATTAGGTCCAGATTTTAACATTGACATGCTTGATTTGCTTTCGCGGGCCACATAAAATGATGTGCCGGGCCAGAACTCGCCCCTTGGCTGCGAGTTTGACACCTGTGCTTTTGACAATGTGACAGACAGAACCTCAAAACTGCTGGGTTAAAAGTAAGGCTAAGTGGGGGAAATAGCTAACCCAACGCTGGGTTCAAAGGGGACTGATCCAATGCTTAAACCCTCCCCAAGTCCAATTTCAATCCAATCCGCTGGGTTTAAATAATGAACCCAACCTTGTGCTCAAATCATCCACAACTGCTCAGACAACCCACCATTTTTTTTTTTTTAGTGTAGTGCAGCAATCGGGTTACAGATGACGCACTTATTTAAAAGGTCAATAAAATCTCCCTAACGCACTCAGATTTAAATTTCGTCATAATTAGATTGTAAGAATATGCCTGACATTAAAAAGGAGACGATACAAACTCTGTGTCTTCAAAATACACCCGGGATCCAATCCACAGTATGATGAAGAAGACAGGAACCCCTGTAGAGTAAAAAAAAAAAAAAAAAAAAAAAAACTTGGTGAGACTGTCTATAGCAACAAAACAATTTGACACACACTCATATTTTATTTTTTTTTTAACAGCTCAAATCGTGCTATTATTGATCCCTTGTGTCCCAAAAAAAAAAAATCAATGGTACTTTTAGGATGATGTCTTGCCCGTTGGGACATTCACTGGACGGAGGAAAGAAAGCCCTCTTTTATCCAACATAATTGCGCTCATTTTAAGACCAATATGAGATTTTCACCTTCTTTGACGCCCTTTAAATTCACACAGCGAGAGCCCTTCATGTCTTATCTGGGCCTAATCCTAAAAAAATCGTGAAAATGCTCCCTTCTCCTCCCGTCTCGCTGCGCCGGCCTCCATTGGAAGTAATCTCCTCTCCTGATCACGTTGAGGCGAAACGAAATCTCAACTCTTCCATGTGTTTTTATCTCGGCCAGGCCTCGCGTCTTATTTTTAAACTGGACACGAGCGTTTGTCGTGGAGGAGACATATTATGCATTTTTGTCACGATTTCAAATAGTTTCCCGATGATATTCTCTCTCTCTCTCCCTCTCTCTCTGTCTCTGTGTGTCTCTCTCTCTCTCTCTCTTGATTAAAATAAACAGAAAAATAAATATGTCAAATTAGTACTTTTACTTAGCCACTGTCTTTTGATTCAAGAACAAGCTTCCGCGTTTCTACTTAAATGAATCGCAGCGTCTCACCCCATCCCAGCAGGCTGAACCCCCACAGACACCGGCGCCGGTGGTACAAGGAGGAGAGCAGCAGGGAAGTGAGGTAGAGCGCCTCCACCAGGAGCCAGAAGAAATTGGCCATGACGCAATAGTGACAAAAGACCACGGCGGCCTTGCAGGCAAACTGGCACGAGCAGAGGGAGGAAGAGCAGAAAAAGGTGAGCGGTGAGTTTGTTTCGAAGGTGATGAACCTCCTGTCTTACGGTGGAGAGGGTGCAGTGGTTGGTGTCGTCGCTGGAGAACAGAGTGGCGTCCTTGATAAACACCGCCGCGGCTTTCAGGATGAACGTGAGGAAGAGTTGGATGTGGATGAAGTTCCTGGCGCAACGGAGCCTCCTGGTGAAGGGGGGGAAAATAAAGTTACATTTCGACTTTATTATTGTTTTAGAGGATTTAAATGTTGAGTATCCAATCACAAAACGCGTTCATCACCTTCAACGTAAGGCCAGCAAGAAGGCCTTACTGTCATCAACTTGTGATCTGATTGGCTATTGCAACTGTCTATCAACGGTAAAAGCCCCAACACTCACACAGAACAGTCGCCCGAATGATTGGATCGGAAGACCTCGGACAAATAGCGCATGCGACTGATATTATGAAATCTGCCTGGCAACAGGAGCTAGCTTAATTCTGATTGGATAAAAACTCTAACCTAAAAATTCAACACTCGGATATAATATGACATCAATGTGAAGAATAAGATCAAGATTTTTTTTTTTATTATGTTAGGCCAGCAGAGAAGGCCTTGCAGGCCTTGACGGCCCACCACTGTATTTTTGTGAGCTAAAAATAAGAGATCAAGACACACACATACACACAGTTTGAAATCATCAAAGAAAAAGCGCTGATGGTGACACTGAGCCTACCTAAAGCACAGCAGGATGAGCACGGCAGCAGACAGCACCAGCAGGGAGACGCTGTAGCCGATGGTGTAGATCAGTTTCACTGTGGCAAAGTACGTCTGCTCTGTCTGTACACACAAGAAGAACCTTCTTCATTTCAGGGAAGATTACACCACACGCTTGTGGCATGACGCTGAAAAATCCGTTTGCATCTTTTAATTTAGACGTGCTGTCGAAAGGCAGCGTGATGAATTCAGGTGAAAAAGCTCCTTAATTGGTGTAAAAATCAGACGTCGTAACGACTCGGACATCAGGTGGGCTTTTACTACCTTGACAAAATGCACTTGCGTGGCACCTAAAGTAGTTTGCTGATAATTATCTCTCACTTATTTTTTTTTTTCTTTTTAATTATTATCGCGCTCTCTCTTTGAGAATGCAAGATAATTTCAGCTATTATCGGACGGATGACAAGCGACTCACTTACTGCTTTGCTCGAGTATTTCCATTAGGCTCATTAATGTCTCGTGAATGACTCCGCTTTTTTACACGAGTGTTTTCCAACGTTTATTGAGCCAAGGCACTTATTTCACATGAGAAAATCCACGCAGCACACCACCAAATAAAAATGTCGGCATATGCTGCATAGTCTACAAAGTATGAATGGCAACAGGTGGATATAAACATTAATCTTCTGCCATCTAGTGGACGTCAACTTAATTGTTCTATCTGTAATTATACAAGTGCTTCTCAAATAGAGGGGCGGGGACCCCCTGGGGGGATGCGGTGCGATGCTGGGGGAACATGCTTTTGTTCCCCGCTGTACTACAATAGCGTGCAATTGCACATCCACTCCACTAGTTGGCAGTGGCGCTCTCCTTGCCCATTGTGTGCAGCGAGTATTAACTCTACGGTGTCGGTTTGTTTTGCAACGGAAATGCGATTATTTATAGTTGCGGCGGCTAGTACAAAGCAAAGTTTGTGATTGCACCGTAATGATTTACAGAATATTTAAATGAGATTATAATTTGCTGCTGCAGCACACCGGCTGATATCGCGCAACGCACGAAAACTTCCGCGGCGCAGTGAATGTGAGTCAGTGTTTCGAGAAACCTCCGGGATGTCATCATCCACACTGCAGGCGATGTGGTACGGCGGGAAGGGTCTGGACCAACTTCCATCCGTGCAATTTCGGCTCACTTGACCTTATGAAAAAGAGGAGAAGATTAATTAGAGTCGCTCTCACTCAGGGATAATCATTTAAAAAAAAAAAAAAGAGAGAGAGTCAAGCTGGCAAAGCTGCTTCATGGCCAATCTATTGATTCATTTCTTTTATCCTGACGAAATTGGACCGTGGCATTCAATTGCAAACATCATTTCTGGGCATGAATGGCTTTAAAGAATGGGTTTTACTCCCAAAATAGTAAAGATGTCAGGGGAAAAAATGTGTTCCTCTTGGGGACATTTCAATCATCATGTTAAATTTATGAACAAAAATGGAATGGAAAATGCGTATTTGCCTCAAATATTCAAATCGGAGGTTCAGGCCCTCATGTGTGGAGTTGGAATATTTTCCTAGTGTTTGTTTTTTTTATGTTATCTCGCTCAGATGTCTCTCGGGAGGATCTGCCGACTTTCTCTGGAGGTGGTATTTTCTAAAAAGTGGGTTTCTATAATCATCCGGAAAGCATTTTTCCAAACCAGGTCAAATGTTCTTTTTTTTTTTTTTTTATTTAAATTTGAATTCTGCATACAACTCGAATATGTACCGTCAATATGTTGGTTCCCCAAAAAGTTGTATTTTGCCGGTGGATTAAAATGCTCTCCATTTTGAGGCATCGGCATCCTTACGTGAAATTGGTTTCATACGTCGATCATTTTCATGTTATCGATCCTAATGACTGAGCTGCTGCTTTGTGATTACAGCGCTAATAAGCAAACGAGATGCAAATTGGCACCATGAATATAATTAGCGCCGTCCCGCTGAGCATCAAGCGACGATCAAGTGATATAAACGCCTTACCTTGGCCGCCTCGTGCGACACAACATCACATTGTTCAGTCATTGAGAGCTGACTTTTAAAGACACTTTCAGAACGCTGACTTTTCGAAAACACCGCTAAACCTCCCAGAGCGGGCATTCATCTACATGAGTCGTTCCTTCTTTATAAAGAACGACCCACATGAATAAATGAATAGACGAGTATTCTTAACAACCCTGTGAATGTTGCCGCTCTGGATCAACGCACACCACGACTTTATTCGAAGAGCTATTCAAGCCAAAAAGTCACCTGTGCTGTTTCGGAAGAGGGAAAACACGGCAGGACAAGCGTTGTGAACCGTTTCCCCGACCGCAGCGTGAGGCCAGCACACCACGGCGTCCCAGAATGCTTGACAACCTGGGGAAGCAAAGGGGAAAAAAATAAAGCATGATGGGAACATTATTAATAGACTATACTTAGAAGAGAAAAATCTTAAATGTTTAGTATTGATATTAAATTCTATGAAGATAGCTTGAACGAATATTGTTAAAAATGGAGGTTTTCTGGAAAAAAAAAAAAAATTTTTTTTAAAAAAATGCTGGGTTAGTGCACTTAATACACGCATGACGTTTGTAGTTTGAAAAGAGCAAACACACCTTGTGCACTCGTGTTTCCCTGCTCGCTGATAGAACGCAGGCAGCGGAGCTCGTCTTTCTCCAGCTGGAAGATAAACTCGCATTCAGGGTGCAGGCTTGTTAGCGCCTAGAGACATCACAAAGGAGATCAACGGCATTTCAGGCAAGGGCGACAGACATGCCAATATTTTTCAGCACGGTACACGCAAGAAAAAAAAAAAAATGCCGGGTTGCTCTCCAAACCCACTCGCTCGGTCGCTGTGGATTTTGAGCAGATTGGGTTACTTTTACCCAAGGTTGGGTTGATTATTTTGACCAAGCTGATTGGGTTGATGATTGAATTTGGGAGGGTTGAAAAACTGAATATGGTCGCCAATTTATATTATAAAATTTATATATATATATATATATATATATATATTCTTTTTTTTTTTGCAGCCTTAATGTAACCTAATCCACCTAATTTGGGTTACTTTTTAGCAAGTGTTTTAAAGAGTGTATTCGCCAAACTTTGATTTGAATCAAAATTAATCTTTTTTTTTTTCATTCTGGAAAGAGAAGACTTGACAAGACATGCTTAGTGGGAATTGAATTCTTACCACAGTAACTTGGGACCTGCCCTAAGCTAGAGGGTAAAGACTTCAGACTTATTTATGACATTCGCATATGCGACATACTCACATTCTCTTAATTCATTAAGTGTTTGTCAAGATTGTTTTGGCTTTCAGCAAGTTTGCACTCCATCAAAGTCAAATCCACCGGAGACCCCGTCTGGCACTGATCACACCAGCGCTGTGCCAAATAACTACTCACCATCATTTTTATGCACTATTTGATTACAGCAGGACATTTGTCTCGCAGTATGACAAATAAGAAAAGCTTGTTAGTGAGCCAAGGAGAAGATGGATGATTAACATATTTAACATTTGTATTGATATTTATTAGTGGGGTTGATGCAAATAAAACAAGTACCTAATCTAATTAATTAGAGGCTTTGTATATAATCAATCATAATTCATGCAGTATTACGTGCCATTTGCAACATATAAAATCATTAAAACATGTTCATGTGATTTAATATATATATTAATAATAATAAACTCATTAGGCACAAAACACATCAGAGTCAATTTTTTTGTCAAAAATACTGTATGACTTGAAGTCATCATTTTAACATTTTTTATATTATATTTATTATATTGTAATGCTTAATGTTGAGTGAGTGACAGACAGAGAGGGGGTGGGTGGGCGACGCCCTCATTGGCACACTGGGCAGTGTTTAAGTAAATAACGGACTCTTTTGCATTTTTTTCTTTCAAGAAATGGATTAGTAAATTAGTCTGTCACAGAAAATAAATATTTTTATTCATTCATTAATTTATTTATTTTTATGTACTTTATTGAACATGCTAAAATATTAAATATTATCAATAACATTAGATAATAATAATAATAATAATAATAATAATAAATCCAACATTTGTTGTTGTGGCAGAATACATGTTCCCCAAAAACAACCCCCACCCTATTTTCCTTGGAAATTACTTTTCTACACCGAGGAGACAGTGAATCATTAGAACAGAAAGAGGAAAGAGATGCGATTGGCCGGCAACCCGTTCAGGGTGTACGCCACCTACTGCCCGGAGAATTTGCACCAGCACGCCCGCGAGCCTCGTGAGGAGAAGCGGCTCAGATGATAGATGGATGGAGATGATTTAAAAGGTGCACTATGGAGAGCACAAATATGAATAATTGAATAATTTTCCACAGAAGAAAGTATTGGGGGAAAAAAAAAAAAAGTGTACTTTTTTTTTCAAGCCCAGGTCAACATTTTCTTTTTAGAGTACTCAGAATTGCAAGGCACACTCAGGACGGCAGTATGTGCATGTGGGTGGGTTTGAAAAGTAGAGAGAGGAAAAGAAAAAAAAACACAAAAGTAGAGGAAAGGAGAAAAAGGGAAGCCCTTTAGGCAATCAGGGTGATTTTCCATTTTCGAGAAATAGTGGAAAATTTGGAAATTATTTGCATTCGGTTTTCATCAGAGCGGTCTGTTTTGCTTTAAAAGACACATCGGCCTCGGTAAAGCATTTTTCTTATGCCCTGAATAAACAGTTTTAGTTAAATTCAGTTTTTCCAGATTTACTGACACGCAATTTAAATAGTCCCTAAGTGATCACCTTTTTCCACAAAGTGTTTCGAAAATGTTCGAAGCGTTTCATATATTTCCCATGGCACGTTCTTCTCCAATTGTTTAGCGCGTAGTGACGAGATGACGAGAAAAACAAAAGAAAACGCACAACAGGGAAGATTAAAGAGGTACCAACAATCCTCTTGGCGCGAGGCAGCAGGGAAAATGAACTGGGCCAAACAGGCGAGCGGCGTGCGGCAACACTTCCGTTTCCATCTGCGAGGAAAAAGTAACCTGAGCAAATTGCTGCTTCTAATGTCATGCTAACGATTTAATGAGGGCCGTTAGCTTGAGCTATGATGCACAATTATGCTCTGTTTTTCTTCAAAGTCACAGAAAACATGAGTGGGAAAAACAGTAGAGGGAACTGACTGCCATGGTACCGAGTAGACTTTTTTTTATTTTTTTTAGATTTTTGTCCTCATATTAGTAATTATATTTCAGATTTGTTTTTAATTTTTGTCCTCATATTAGTAATTATATTTATGATTTTTTTTTAATCTTTTGTCCTCATATTAGTATTTATATTTATGATTTTTTTTAAATTTTTGTCCTCATATTAGTAATTATATTTCAGATTTTTTTTTAATTTTTGTCCTCATAATAGTATTTATATTTCAGATATTTGGGGGGATTTTGTACTCATATTAGTATTCATATTTCAGATTTTTTTTAGATTCATGTCCTCATATTAGGATTCCTATTCCTGATTTCTTTTTATAATTTTGTACTCATATTAGTATTTAGATTTAACATTTTTTTAGATTTTTGTACTACATTAGTATTTAGATTTCAGATTTTTTAATAGATATTAGTATTTATATTTCTGATTTATTTATTATTTTTTTACTTTTACACATTACATTCAAAAACGCATGTTTGCTTTGACAGTGTGTATACATTTTTCTGGACTCTTGAATATATTAAAAAAAAAAAAAGAAGATGAGATGGAGGACGAAATGTGAATAAACAACTGTATAAATGTAAGAATTCTCACCATGATGAGTATGCCAACAACATCAGGTGAGTTCTTGAGTATGTGCATAAAAAAAGAAATGGCAAATGGAAATATTTTAGTGTGTTTGCTGTCAAACCTTATACCCCGTTGATAAATGGATGGTTTTAATTAAGGCTGTACCCTGCCATTGGCTGGTGACCAGTCCGAGGTGTGACCAAAGGCAGCTGGAAAAAAAACTCCAGCTCATTTTTGACCACGATAAGGACAAGCGCTTACAGAAAACAGACGGATGTGGTTGAATGGTTTTCAGATGTCAAAAGAGAAAAAAGAAATTACCATTTTCAGTCTGAAATTAACATCTAAATGATGTTTTCCAGCACCGGAAGCAGAACATACTGTTGGATGAGATGATTGATGCATAAACTGTAAAAAAAAAAAAAAAAGGGTGAGTGTGAAAAGGTGGCATAAATCCTGAGCAGATATGTGGATTAATTAGTGGGTGACTCGTGGGTTATCCGATTGTAACCCCTGATAGAGACAGACAGATAACATCTTTTGTGCACAGTGGGGAGAGAGTGGTGTGTGAGCTCTCAGGAAAGTTATACGGCAAACACCTCTCAAATGCACAACACACACACGTACTGAATGACCTTTGGTATAATTACGCGACACAAAATTAGCTTAGGGTCAATGTACCTGCTGAGCTGGGCGTGAGAGCAATTGCGCACTGCGATCACCCGCAGGGAACACGGTGATGCAGGTGCGCACCATACAGAAAAAAAAAAAAAGAAGACATTTCTACTGTCATTCTTTCATTTCAACCCCACTTCAATCGACAAACGGGACACCACACCTTACCCACTTCCCGTACAGTCCACTCACACTCGCCACTGAAGATATTCTGCAAGCGACAGGCGGACTGTTTCATTCAGGGTGTAGTTTACAAGCCCCTTCAAAGATTGTTTTTTGCATGCTTCAGAGGTCAGGTGAATTTTTGTTGTGTTTTGTGAAATGAATTGTTGATGAGTGAACAATGTGGGAGCGTATTTATGGACATTGTATTGCTTCAAATGAGCTGTGTGCTAAAATATAACTAACAAACTGGGGCTGACTTTATTCATCTCACAAATTTTCAGAGGCGCCCACAAAAAAAAAAATTGTGCAAAATATTGCTCATTTTTCAAATCAAACTGAATTATAATCGTCAGTCTGTCTCTCTCTCTCCCTCCCTCTCCCTCTCTTTCGCTATCTCTCAATGAAACTCAAAAAGTTTTAAAATGAATAATTCTCAAGGCACAGCCAAACAGGTGATTGTCATTCAGTCTATTTGGGCGTCTTATGGGCAAATTTTCAATCCAAACGAATGAGCGAAAACGACTGTCCATTTTTCCGCAGTGGCTGTTCTTTCCGTGTTTGTTTTGGTCTGAGTGCACTTATGTGAGTGTTTTGCAGATGATTCTGATTCTCCACAGCTCTGTGCAGTGAATGGGAATAGATTGAAGTGCAACATTGTGACGAGCGCCCGCCCCGTCGGCATTCTCGCCGCGGCGACGTTGATCACCGCGCTGATCGATTGTCCGCGTCTCTGAATTCTATTTGGTTACGGAAATAAGCGGAAGTGGTCTCGGAGTGGTGGGAGCTACCTAATAACAGCTGCGGATTTAAAGACGTGAGCGTCAGAGCGTGTGCGCTTGCATGCAAGTATGAGGATGCGTCTTGTGGCTGGCTGTGCACTTCATTTGCCCCAAGCAAATTGAGCATACTAGAAAGTAAATGGCAAACACAACAAAATAGTGTTTGCTCTCTCTGTGTGTCTCTCCGGTTTGCAGTCAGGTTCATTAAGAATAGAAGTGACAGAGTCATATGCTTCACTTACATGGAGGACTATGAAAAAGATCAGTAATCATGAGCATTGGACAACATTTGCTGAATTGAAATCTCTTCAGTGGGATGGGAGAGTCCCTCACAAAATGCTCTGAACTCTTCTTCCCCAATAATGAAATATACGATTGCAACGATGAGAACCTGACTGTGCAGAACTGATTTCTTGAGAAAAGTCCAAAGGGGAGTAAAATGTGTGTTTTTTTTTCAAACCATACAGTTTATATGCAGTATTAATTCAACAACTCAACGGAATAATCTGTCGCTCATAACCTTTTCCTGCATCCTTTTTTGTGAATATTCATGTGCACGTTTCAAAACACATTATTATTCAGCTCACCAATAAAGTGAAAATGACCTGTCAGACGGCATTTCACTTTCATTCGTTTTAAAAGCACTTAAATGAGTGCCAAGTCAATAAATAGAGAAATTACAAACGAAAGGAAAAGCAACTAAATTTGGATTAGCGTTCCAGTAAATCAATCGCACATAATCCCAATGTTCCCGCTAGACACATTTAAAGAAAAAGAAGTTTAGAATGTACTCACGGCAGGAGCCAAGCACAGGGTGAGGAAAGCCCCCCTGGAGCATATCCGCTGCATGTTGCCGTCCACCCGGCGTGGAGCCAGAGGAGAGTGGAGCCCACGCTGGGAGCAGCTTGGGGATGCAGAGCCCCCCTCTCTCTCTCTCTTGCTCTCTCTCTCCAGATTAATATTAGCTCCATCTGTCAATTTCACAGAAATGGGAAATGTAGACTTCCAGGGTGTGCTTTCAGAATAAAATCATTTATCATCAATCAGGAAATGAATTTGCTCACCAAATAAAAACGGCCGCACAATCACCTGTGCGTAGGGAAACAAAATGATATACTTACCAGGCACTTCATTCCGTAAACCTGCGCAATCAAGAGTTATAGGATCATGAATTCCAAGCACACGAAGGATTAGTGTAGCAATTTTGCTCATGATAGTGGAAGCCGTTACATTTAGGCACAGATACAAACGCAAAAGTCAAAGAGAGAAAAACATCAAGGAAAAAAAAAATCAAAACCACACAACGTATGTGTTTTCAACACAAGTCTGGCATATTGCCGTGGTAAGTCAAGTAAGTCAAACACAAAAATACGTGGATGATACCATTAAAACATTTTATATTTTTAAGAAGTGCCGTTCTGTTGAGAAAAATAGCTTTGCATACAAATTTGCACCAATCAAAAACAGACATCGACGTAGGGAAGCCCTTGCTTCAACAACAACAGTATTCCAATGTAACCCAACAGTTTTTTCCCCCCTCTAAATACAAAACAGACATGAAATAAAAGAAGAAACACAAAAATACATGTCAAAAAACACTTACAGAATAAAACCCAAACTACATCAACATGCAACGTTGCCCAAAAGTTGAACCCCTCTTACAAGCCATTGAGAGTCAATAGGCACTTAGAAGATATACTGCGTCATCTCGTTACAATAAGCAAGTTGGCGGCGCTCATTGAATGTTTTGCTTTGCTGGATAGAAAACCATAAAATGACAACTAAGTGTCAAATTTATGCCAAACTCCTGAGAAGTGCGCACAGTGCAAATAGTGTCCCGATACAAAATACAACTTTCCATATTTGATACCGCTTAAGGTTGTTTGAATTGGAAGACTGCAAAATACACCAACATCGTTTTAAAACAATGTTGTTTGTTAAAAAAAAAAAAAAAATAATTAAAAAGCTAAAAAATGTCTTCATTGGCTTCTTGTTTTACCGATAAATAGTTGGCAAATTTCCTTTTGCTAACGTAAATTCTTTTGCCAATGTAAAAATGACTCCATTGAAAAGAATGAAAGCGCGCATTTAAATATTGCTTGAATGTAAAAATGTTACTTGGTGATTATTTTGTTTTGCTGTCAAAAAAAAAAACAAAAAAAAATGCATGCATGCATCTGCAAATTTTGGGACATCTTTTTTTTTTTTTCTAGGTTAAAACCAAAACAAATGTCACTCATGCTGAGTTTTTCTTAATCTCCCTTTCAGTTGCCATGGTGATACTTAAGAGACATCCATGTGACGCTAAAGCTTCAGGGGAAGTCGCTTCCATCGTATATGATGGGCTTTTCCATGGTCAGATGATAGAAGACTTTCTTGGAGATAAACCTGTGGGGGGGAGAACATTTCTGTTCAAACAGTCGCAATTCCATTAACTTCTGCGCGGCAGACGGAGTAGCAGTAGAAAAAAAAACAATGGTGAGAGTTGCTTTACCGAACGAGCTCAATCGGAAGCACACTCAAAAGGATGAATCACTTGCAGGTAAAGAAGCACGGGCCTACCGTGAGAAAGAGTTGTCGAAGATGAGCGCGTAGGTTCCCGGTCGACGCACTTTCAGCTGTCCCTGAATGGTCTCTTTGTGGGAATGGCAGCGCGTCAGTGGAATGAGGACCTTGAAAAGAGAAGAATAGAAAAATGTGTGCTCGTGGTTAAAAAAAAAAAAAAAAAAAAAAAGTAATTACCCCGCAGAAGTCAATCAGAAGAATCAAAGCACTCTGATTAATGCTTGTAGCGAAAGCCCAGTGTGTGTGCCGCTCAGATCAGGACTCCGTGTATTGATTCTTAAGAGGCTTGGACAGAGTTTTATGAAGCAGCACGGTGGGAGATGATAATTGCTTGACAGTCGAAAAGGCCCAACATGCATGTTAGGCTCATTCAGTGAAAAACTAAATAGTGTGAATGTGATTTATTTATTTTTTTGTCTGTACGAGCCATGCGATTGGCCAATAACCGTTCCAGGTGGCATCGTGCCTCCCGCCGAACTGCCATATTGACGCCAGCCCAACCGTGACCCTGAATGAGGAAAAGCGCGTCAGAAAATGGATTGTCAAGAGACAATTCAATAATGTAGGTGGTTATGTATTATTAATGTCTCGAGCCTGTGGTTCCAGAATCTCCATGGGGGAGGGGGGGGCGTATTCTGTGGAGCGTGAAAGTACACGGCTCCACCAGAACATTAGGTACACCTGCACTCAAGAGCTGAATCATAACTGTCCAAAGATAACTATTTGTTTTCATTTCGTAACAGGCTTGTCATTGTAGTAGTAAAAGACTCGTATAGTGTTATTACGACGATTTTATTTATTTATTATTTTATTATTTACAAGAAGTTCAAAAACACGTTTTTTTTTTTAATTATTAAACCTATTGTTAAATTGTAGCTTGTTATTTTTTTTTTCCCTGTGGAACCCATCCTCAGCTATTCACAGAAAAAGATTCACACATTTTCTCGCACTTTTTTTGATGGCCAGAGATGCCACAAGATGGCAGCAAAGCCCTGCCTCATAGGAAAGCGAAAATCTCACATTTTCCCTCATGTTTGTGCTCTTTCTGTAACAGGTTAAGATGTCACAAGATGGTGCCAAAACCTTGGCGAATAGGAAGGGAGTGAAGTGATACATCTCGACTTAGAGGGGAGGAGCTCATTTTAGCCTGGCTCGTTAGTGGGAGTTATGGAGATTGTTCAACGTCGGAAATCAAATGATTTATTTTAAGAGTAATGTAAGATGTGTTTTTAACTCATTCACTACCAGCCGAGAAAATAAAATGGATTTTTGACGTCTATAGCCGTCAATGGCAGTGAATAATATCACACTGTTTAGGATCATATATGTTGTATATTTATGGTGCAAACTATTAATAAAAGCAAATACATACATTTTTGGGTTGGCATCAATTACTAGCAATGACTAACTACCTTTGATTGTTCCAAGTGAGCTTCAGCACATTCCTGGTAAACCACACTAAAGGAGATGCTTTTAGGCTCAGAGGAAAACATCCAGCTGATGGTTGGCCCCGAGGCAGCCACAGCAACAGTCACCACGCTGTAACAGCTGGACTTGATGAAGAGTTCCCGCGAGCCGTCGCCAAACTGGGAAATATCCTCGATGCTGAGCGGCACGGTCATCCTGCAGGGAGACGGACGGACACTTTAACAGAAAACGATTCGGCAAAAGTCCCGCGCGGGTTGACGTCAACGCTCACGTGAGTTCTCCCGACTTGAGGAGGTTGATTTCGGAATCCTGCACGGTGGAAACGTTTTCCTCCGGTTCATCGGGGGTTAATTCTCCTACACCTCTGCAAAAAATCATCACACACAAAGAAAAATAATGTCAGAAATCCATCTCCATATTTAAAGGTAAGGAGGAGAGGGCGAGCTATCTCTCTAAAGATGACTTGGTGAAACCCTTCAGGGTAATGACTCGTGCACTCGGATGCTAGCCACAACTCCCCGGCAATCTTAACCCAACATTATGAATCGACTGAAGCCTTTTTTTCGGGTGCTTTCAGACAAATCTTAGCAGCCAATGATGTATGCTCTGTCGTCATGGAGATGGCAAAGTTGTCATTACATGTAACCATCAGGAGCCGCTGATAAATACAGCGATATGCAGTTGAAAGCTCCTCGAAGAGCACGTCGAGAATATTTCCGATCCATTTACGAAACTCCAAAATGAACCCGCGTGACTTTCACACATTTACTTTGGAACCGCTATATTATTCCGAGCATTAGGGCTGACTGTTCTCTAAGGAAGAGTACAAAGTATTTGCGCACGGGCCAGATGCTCCAATTCATGAATTTTAGAGCCCCAGAGGAGAGAGGCCGGCGTGCGTAACGATGTGGCCGAGGACACGCACCTTCCTCGGAAAGGCATGCGGAGAAATGGTGCACAGTTCCATATTGGCCCGGTTAAGGCAAAGGGTTTGCACAACCTGAAGATTTTGGTTTTCCTGCCTGCAGAGGAAGGCTGTTTATATTTTGTTCTATAAAAGTAACAGTGGGGTGTTCACAGCAGGAAACAATTGATGTTGTATCTCAAGCAACAGGGAACTTGTGCACTTCCCGCTATTCTATTTCCCATCTTCAAGGCAAGAGAAGATTACGATCAAGGCCGAATTGATGGCCTGCTGGGATAAATATGATAAGCCTTGATATCATATCAAGCAAACCGAATTGAGTTAGGAAACACGACTAGGATATACTTACATGTCCAAGGACCCGGCTGGCCTTCGCTCCTGTTCTGCCTCGAGCGAGCCTCCTGTGGTCTGAGAATTGGTGTCACTGTCATACACGCCATTTACCTCCTCTTCTGTGATGATATCAAAAGTGCCGTCGTCAGGTTTGTGGCTCGGGTCTGAAACTGGGAGAGGACTTTAGGATGTGATTAGGTTGAAAAAAAAATGATGGGAAAAAACTACATGGCCCAATTACAGTGAACTTAAATTCATGGAGATCAACCCACGAAGTTGGAAATTTGATCACGCATATCCCGGAAATGTTGTTGCTCATCCCAGCGCGCTTCATACCTGTGACACTGGGAGTGGGTTTATAGACGGCAGGCTCAGGGTTAGGATGAAGTTCAGCTCCCGGTGGAGAAGGCTGCTGATCGGACGGGCTCAGTACGGCGGCGGTGAAGCGTTCCTCCACTGCGCTGTGTTGGCTGTAACAGTCCCGGCAACAGCGCTCCTTCTTACCGCTGTGCTTGATCATCGCGTAGTTGTTGCTGCAGTAGTAGCAGAAGATGCGGCCGCATAGTCTACAAAAAAAATAACAAATGTTAAAAGTGCATTCTTGAGAAGCATCCTTTTGCCAGATGCTGAATGCACACCTGCAGTGATGCCGGCGCAGCCACCAGGTAAATTGGCCCTGACAGCCGAGGCAGTGGGTGGCGTCTTTGTCCACCAACCACCAGCGCTCTTCCGCTCGCAGTTTCTGCTCAAACTCCAGCGCATCGGACTTTTGCCACAAAGCATCTTTATCCCTGAGGAGGAAGGAGGCCACACATTAAAGGGTCATCAATCATAGCTAACGAAATAAGAGGTACGAATTCAACAGCACCACGCATGTAGATGATAAAAAATAGTGGGCTCAGTACCGATCCCTGAGGGACTCCACATGTAACGTATAACTCCAAAGTTGCATTGCCATGAATTACAGATCACATTCCAATATTGTTGAGAACATGACTACAACTGCAAATAATTGAAAGTGCTGTTGTAAATCGTACATAGGAGAAGTGGATTGATTCCACAAACTCCGGCAGGTGTAACGTATCGCATGCCAGTTGAGGAAGAACAGTGAGATCATGTGCGTAGACCCAAGGGGAAGTGATTAACAGAGTCACTGACATTCAGAGTGGAATTTTGCTGTATGTAAGCCTTGCGGGCATTGAGGCAACAACGGCTGCTGATACCACCAATAATAAAGAAGGTTTCCATTCTCTTTCCTCGCCTCTACATTTTATCGCCTGGTGTCGTCTTCATCAAAGTGCCTGCGTGCATTTGCACACATTCAAACAAAACTTACCGCCTAGCATTCGGTACCTCTCCGCCGATCAGATGAGGAGAACAAAATCTCCTCTCCCAGGAAAAACTTGTTCAAAACACAATGTGAACATCAAAGAAGAGGCAAACAGTAATGACTAGGCAGTCGGTTTCCGGACTGATAATGATGCCCTCACTCCACTTGTTCCAACGGCTGCTCTTGATATTAACAGATTTTAGGCCACTTGTCCTCAAACCTAATACACCAGGTACCGCCCCTCCCACGAGAAAAAAACTGAGCGCTCCTAGTTACACCATAATGATAAACAGTCAATTAAGTGATTAAATGTAAGAAAATTGCACACAAAAAAAAAAAATTGAAAACTGTAATTGCGCAGCAATTCTTTCAAGAACCACTAGAGTGCGCCGCAGTACCACTAGTGGTACGAGGACCAAACTTTAGGGAATCACTGCACTATCCTACCTTATGAGCTCTATGAGGCGCTCCTCCAGGTTGACCTTTGTCCTGTTCAGGTCATCAATCTCAGCCGTCATCTTCAGGTGCTGACTTTGTTGAGCGTCTTGGACCGCGCCCAGTTTCTGCTTTAACTCCTCGCATTCGTTTTGCGCGGCCAAGTGTGAGCTTTCGGCACTGAGGAGGGACAACCGCATTAGAATTAGCACGGCGGCATCACACAGAGAAATTCGCAAGGGGCACGGCGCTCAAACCTGCTTAGCGCCTCTCTAAGCTGCTGAATCGCGCCGTCGCTCTCGCGAACGCTCGCTTCAGTCTTGGTGATGTGAGCATCCTTCTCACCGCTCAGCTGTAGGTACTGCTCATTCTCAGACTATTAAAAACATGAGCAGAACAATTTGTGCGGAGCATGTGGTTCAGACAGAAATTTTAGTTGTTGCCTCCTCCTCTGCATTTAGTGCAGGGGTGGGCAAACTTTTTGATTGGTGGGCCCCAATGGGTTCTAAAATTTGACAGAGGGGCCGGACAAGAAATAGATGGATTGGTAACCTCACTCATCGGACAAAAAAATAATACATTTCATTTTGAATGAAGAAAAAACAAAACAAAACAATATATATGTCTTTGAAAAAACACAATATTTAGAAAATAAAACATTAACAAAGTTTATTCATTTAATTTTTTTCAAGTTTGGTGGGCCGGATTAAAACGTCTAACGGGCCGCAAGTGGCCCCCGGGCCGTAGTTTGCCCACACCATTTTGTTTTCAGTGGTGTTTGCAGAGATTTTTTTTCTTCACAGATTAAAATAAAATTTCATTTTGATGTAAGAGATTTTTTTTAGTATTCAAGTTTTGAATTTTCTGGTAATTAATCTTGAGGATTTTATGTTCAATTATTTATCGAAAGAGATGATTTGGGGATATAGAGTCTCAGTTTTGCAGCAAATAATTGAAATTACATGAATTTTATGATATTTTCACAAGTTTTCTAAATCCAAAATCCCTGTCAGTGCCCCTGTGAATGGCATTATTTTCTTAGAAATAACACAAGTGAAATTTAGGGGAAAAACATTTGTCATTTTCATTTTTTTTTTTTTTTTGGAAAACTATAAATATAGCGGATCTGAAACACATTTATGCGGATACACCATTACAACAGCATCACAGCAAAAATGACCCAAACACAATTATTGGTCACTACACTCCAGTTTTAGTCATCTAAGAATTAAACGTGTGCAGCTCCAGTCCTCGATTAACGATCCTGCCTGCTGCCGTCAAAGAAAGATATACATCTCATTACCGGTATATGTGAGACGAGATCTCAACACACTTTTGTATTACAGCGGAATGTTAAACAAGGCACGCAACTCGCCGCAATTGTCTCCCACGGGCATTGATGATGAAGGCAATGTCTGTTTTTTTTTTAACTCGGAGTGGAATCTCGTCCTACACAGCAGTAATTGGGTCTGTCGAGGCTTCTTTTGACTTCAAGTGTATATTCCTACCTCCACATTTGAACTCGCCAGTGAAAGAAGACGCTGTGCAACTACTAAATGGGTTATGTTGCGTCTACAGAACACAAACCTCAAGTTCAGACACTCTTTCCTGCAAGCAGGTCACCACCTTCTTCTCCTCCTCAAACTGGCTTTTGACCTCCACGAGCTGCTTCTCCACATTCTAATAAGTGAGATGAGTGGATAAATATTGCGTCACGACAAATGAGACTGCAATGATTCTGGACTAAGTCACCTTCATCTGGACTTGATGGTTCATGTTCTCCGAGCTCATCTGGAACCTCAGCGACTTCATCTCCTCTTGGCTGGAGACCGTGAGGTTCTGCAGCTGGTTTCTCCTCTTTTCCAGCTCTTCTTGAAGTTTTGCGATAGCTTCCGGGAGTTTCTCTTTGTGGCTCAGCTCCGCTTCCAGGCTGTCATTCTCAAGCTGCAACTGGCCCACGCACTCCTCCAGGCGCTCCACCTCATGCCTCAGTTCCTCGATGGCGGCGGCGTCGTCCGCCCAGTGCTTCCGGGCCTCCTCCTTTTCCGTGCTTAGCTTACAGATGGTCATTCCCAGCTCGGCCATTTCTGTGTTGGCCCTGTGCAAGCCTTCCCGTGCTTCGGTGATCTCCAGGGCGAGACGGTTGTTGTCGGTTTTAAGGGCGGACATCTCCTCTCGGAGGGCGGCGGCGGAGATGGAAAGCTCGGCGTGGGCGGCCATTTCTCTGTCGCGCTGCTCGGTTAGCGCCTCTTCTTTCTTTTTGCACTCAAGGAGTTCCGATACATGCTTCTGGTTCAGCGCCTCAGTCTGGACTTTAAGCTGCTCGGTCAGAATCCGGAGCTCATCTCTTTGGGCCTCGGTCACCTCCAGCTGCGCTTGGGACTTGAGCTTCTCCTCCTCCGATCTCTGTAAGTTCACCTTGAGGTCCAGGATGTCCGCCTGGAGCCTGGAAACTTCTTTCATGCTCACCTCCAGCTGGCCCTCCATCACGGTCAGCTTGACGGCAACTTCCTGGTTTTCTTTCGCCTGGACCGCGCTTCGCTGCAGCTGACACTTCTCCAGCGTCTGCTTCTCACACGTAACCGATTCAATCATTTCGGTCTGTTTTGCACAAGCCGCTTCGGCCTTGGCCTTTGCCAGCTTCAGCTCCTTCTCCGAGGCCTCCAGAATAACCATCCTGGACTGGACCTCAAAAAGATTCTTCTCTTTATCCTCGAGCTGCGCCTCCACGGCTCGCAGTTGCTCTTGAAGGTTGACTTCATTCCTGCGCGATTCTCCTAAGCTCTTCTCCAACTCGCCGATCTGCCCGTGAACGCTCTTCAAGTCGGCCTGCATGCGAAAGAGAGATTCCTTCACCGAGTCCTGTTCCTCTCTCAGGCTCTGGTTCTCCTTCTCGAGCCGCTGAGTCGTGACATCCGACAGCTTGGCTGCCATGGTGGCACTCTGAAGACTCTCCTCCAGTTTGAGATTGTCCTCACGCAACCCTTTTTCTTTTTCACCCACAGTCATCTTGGCTTCGTCCAGCTGTCTCCTTAGTTGTTTTTCAGAAGCCCTAAGGGATGCTAATTCACTTTCGAGAACTGTCCGATTCCCGGCCATCTCATTCTTAAGGTCCTCGTTTTGCTTCGCTGAGTTCATCAATTTGTCATTTAATTCCATGAGATTGGCACACTGTGTCTCGTAGTCTTCAATCTTTGCGTCCTTTTCTCGAACGCAACTCTCCTGGTGGTCGAGCTTTGCGGTCAGTTTGTCTCTCTCGGAGCTCAGGCTTTGGTTGTGGCCTTCCAGAAGTTGTAGCCTCTCGCAGGTGGAGGTCAGCTCAGCTTCTTTAATCTCCGACTGCGCTTTGAGAGAAGCGATTTGTCCTTCTAAAATCTCCCTCTGGCTATCCAAGCTTTTGTGCAGTTCCCCTCGATGCTCTTGCGCCTTCCTTTTCACCTCCTCCGCCTCGTTGTCCTTCTCCTCCAGAGATGTTGGGAGGTCTTGCAGCTGCCTCTGTAAACTGCCAGTCTCCTTCTCTCTCAGCGTCAAGGTGCCCTGCAGCTTTTCAAGGGCGTGGCAGTGTTCCTCTACTCTGGCCTGCAGTCTGCCTTTCTCCTCAGTCGCCGACGTAAGTAGCGCTCCGAGTTTTGTTTCAGCATCCTTCGCCGCAGCCTCCTTCACCTTCAGCTCCTCCTCAGCCCTTTCTGTCTGCCTCCTCTTCTCCTCAGCCTCGGCAACAGCCTCCATCTTGCCCCTCTCGGCCTCCTTCAAGCTGTCCAACAGCTCGTGGATCTTCTGCGCTGAATCAAAGTAACTGGCCGCCTGCTGGCCCTTCTCACTCAGAACGCCATCCAACTTGGCCATGAGCTCGATGTTCTTCCCCTCGGTAGCGGCCAACTTTTCCTGAAGGAGTTTCTGTTCGGCCTCCGTGGCTTTTTCTACAGTCTTGAGCTTTTCCACCTCGCTGGAAAGGCTCTCCTCTCTCCCTCGCAGATTCTTTAGCTCAGCCTGCAAGCCGCGTTGCTCCTCTTGCGCGGTGAGCGATATATCCAGCTGCCTCTGGAGCTCCACCACAACCTCTCTGAGCTCCTCGGCCTCAGCGCTCAGCTGCTTCATTTTATTCCGGAGTTCCTGCTGCCTCAGATCGGAGCGGTCCAGCTCCAAACGAAGGTCTTCGACGGTGCTGACGTCTTCGCTGCAGGGGGGCAGGGAGTCGTTCAGGTCATTCAGCAGACCCTGACCATAGTCCGGGCTGGAGAGTAAATCAGATGCTTGCTAGATGTTTGCGAGGAGAAACAGACATGAAGAGACAATGAGCAATAAAATAAAGTTAAATGGTACTTTGAACAAATAAAGTTAGATGATGAATAATTTTTATAGCATTGGGTTTTTTTTTTTCCTGAATCCCGGCAAATTGGAGGCCAACCAGCGTAGTAGAACAGATTTTGCTTGACTTCCTGTGAGTTACCTGAGAGTAAGTGCTGGCCAGACTGTTAATACTTGAACTACGACTGGGTGGTTTCCACGTGTGTCCAGGTGAGCTTGCACCTCCCAGTGTCCTCCTGTTGGAAGTTGCATTTGTAATTCCAGTAAAAATTAATTACCACATCTAATCATAAATTTCCAATCGTGATGGGTGGGTTTTTTCTTACCTAGCAAAAGTAGGCCAGGAGGCATCAAGGTCATAGCCTCTGGAAGCGACATCAAAGTGAATGTCGTTGAGTTCGTACAAGTGATTGATGATATCGACATTGAGGTGAGGCTTCAAGAACGGGCTTCTTGCATAGTACCAGTCACTGTGGCATCAGAGACAGAAAAATGAAGGAATGGCCAATGCTTGGGGGAAGAAAAAAATAAATAAAAATTTGACATCTAATCAGAAGTTGTACCTGGTGACTCTCTGGTTCATGAGGCACTGTTGCAGAGTGTCAGCCAGTCGCTGGTGCACGAGGGAGTAGCGAATGAACGCCCGGCCCTTCCCCAATGACGTCTTCAGCTATCGGATGGAGGAAAGGCTCGAGGTGAAATGTCTTCAGTATACACAAAGTTGCAGTTCCTGTTGCTTTGATTCAACTTTTGCGGATTACCGCAACATCGATGACTGAGAAACTACGCAGATATTGTCTAACTCGGTTACTCGGCAGGGACACGGCGCGAGAAGCTGTGATACAAATGAGATTCATCATCGTCTCACTCAACTCCAATTGAAATCACATTACGCCACATGACTGAACGCAATCAGCAAGCAATCCATTTTGTTCGGATGTAAACTGACTAATATGATTTGGTCTTGTGATTTCTGCCATATAAATGTCAATGTTCAGCTAACCAACATTCCTCGCAAGCAGTTTCCACCTTTGATTTCGCAGTTTTTATCCCTTCTAAACAGTTTTCAAAAAATGGATTACAATGCAATTTGTGGAGGCTGATATTGCGTGAAAGTCTTCATACCTCCGATATGGATTTGACAAAGCGAATGCCATCATTTGCGCCTTTAATTTTCGCCAGGCAATCACTGAAGTAATCCCAGTAATCTTTTTTTGTACCAAGAAATGTTGTCTTCTCCTTCTGGTCAAACTGAAAGACAAGAAGTGACATGGTGGTCATAAATCATTTGGAATGAAATGATTATGTAGAAAATCACACAGCATATGATTACGAGAAGAATCGAAACACGCACCTGTAGCAGATACTCCAGTTTGTAGGAGAATTTGTGCAGGCTGGTGCTGTCATCTGTGATTGGCTCCCCATTTTCCTTGTACTCTTTTGCAAGCTCCCCAACAGCCTCTGCAATTCCAAAGAACAAAAAAAATATAATTTATAAGTGAACAAACACAACATTAATCGTATTTATAGATTTATTTACAGTGGTGAACTAATGTATGACATCAGTGATTTTCTAAGTGTGGAACACAGGCTCCCTCTAGTGGTAAGCAAAAGAATCACTGCCCAAGTGGAGTTCAGCTGTATTTAACATTGTGATAGATTTGCATTTAATCTTGATTCCTTCTAAATGATTATTCAGGGACAATTTTCATTTGCTTTAAGGTACAATACATTTGAATACAATCGTTAAGTACAGTCATAATGTGATGGAAAAGTCTTATGACTCTCCTATTGCTTCTCCGCTGTCACACACCATGTCAGGCCACGAATGCTGATCTATCCACACACATGGACACACATAAAGCTGATGGGCGTACCATGAAGATCTCGGATAATCCTCTGGAGTTGGCTCTCCCCGACCGAAGCACCGGCAGCCATGGCCCCACCGCTCCTCCTCCCTGGAGTCACGTCCAATCTGCTGAATCAGAATATTACAATCAGCACAGTACAAAAGACAGACTGAAATGCTTTCAAATCAGATACATGAATGCATTTTTTAAACTTTACATGTTGTTCACACAGTCGTGTTTAAAAATGTTCATTCTGACCTTTGCACAATTTTAATTCTGAATCGATAATGCCACAGGAGTAGTATGTTATACAGAATTTCATGATAAACACAATTCGTACTTTACCGGGCAAACTGCATTGCAGTGACAGGCCGTGCATTTGGTAATTGGGCCTTTGGTGGGTACTTAGCTGACTTAATCCACCTCTTAATACCACTATCACTTCACAATTATAGACGCCAATACAATACAAAAACTTAATATAACAGGACACAACTGTGCACTGTATATGATCTGGAGCACTGCAGAAGCTACAAAATATTTAAAATATATCAAAAACATTTCAAGTTTAAACACCATAGATGCTAATTATTAAATGTATTAATGTATGCAGCTTGCTGGAATATGTTTCGCTGTGGCCAACCAATCAGAGGATGGAAAAATACCAGTGTCATGGAGGGCCAGCTTTATGGCCCTGTGAGGACGGGCGTGAAATCTAATTGCTTCAAAAAACAGCCCCATTGCTGATAGAGTCGAAGTTGCATGGGCCAGCCTTAGCTCTGATTCTGAAAGTCATGGGAAGATTAGACACAGCAATATCCGCGTATTGGGGGGAAAAAATGTAGCCGAGAGGAATGTGCCAAACGAGAGAGAACAACAGTTGGGAAATTAATAAATTAATTCAACATTCTGGAGCAAATACTAGAATTTAGGCTCTATATGTAGGTCAGAAGAGAAGGCCTTCCCAATTATACAAGCACTGCAGTTAATTGAAGTTTCATGAAGCTTCACTTTCAAGGTCGATTCTCACCAAGCAATCAATCAATTATGAACATCATTGAATTGAGGAAAATGTTTACGGAAAGGGGAGGAAAAGCTAGTTTAGAGGAGGAAATTAAGCATAGGTAGTGTATAAATAATTATAATAAAAGTCGAAGCAAGTGATACATTACGCCAATGTTAACTAAACATTGTTTATGATTTACTACATTATAATGCATTCATTTAAACTGGGACATTCGAGAGCAATAGGACGATGTATAACGTTTGCTAAAAGCTAACTAGGTTAATCTCCGGCGGCTTTGTTTAACTTTGACAACATATTTGACCCAACGAGCAAAAACCAAGTGTCATTAAGAACATTATTTAATATATTTCGATTATAAGACGCGCAGAGAAAACATTTAAGCGCCTCGAGGCGCTTTCGCCGACTTGAATAATAACTTGTAACTTAGCTTTCAGACGGTAAACATTCAACAAGCATTCTTGACAACACTTCGCACAAACACAAAAAAAATGCTATTTTAAACATGTTTTCGACATTTGCTATTATCGGAATTAGTCAACTTTAACATACTTTTCAGCATATGACTCATGTCCATATCAGCCAGCTGCGCTGTTGGAGATCAACTCGGAGCAGCTGGTGTGACTGACACATACCTTCGCCCACTCACAAACCAAGATTTATGTCCCCGACCAATGGTTTTGCGGGGGAAGTAGGCGGGATTTAACAACCAACAAGGTTGGTTGTCCTCCGAGTGTAAACACTGGCGTCATGTGATCGCTGGCATCAAGCGATACTAGTCCTAGTTTTCTGTTGCTTGTTTTGACAGTTTCACTTCTATTGAAAATATCAAACAGTACATTGGTACATGCGATTTAAATGCTATAATAAATATGTAATTATAATAGATACATTTTTTAATAATAGAAATAATCAGAGTGGGCTTTTATTTATATTTTCTTTTCTGACTTAATTGCTTACTTCCTTCCCCCAAAGTTGCTTTTGTTCCTTACTTCCTTAATTATCCTTTCTTTCATACTGACCATACTAAAATCCACATTCCCTCTTTCCTTTCTGACCTTTCATTCTCTTGAAACACGTTTTTTCCTTACTGACCTCCTCTTTCTTATATTCCCACGTAGCCTTAATTCCTTCACTTAACCCTACTTGTCTGCCTTCATTCCTCATGTACCCTTCAACCCACCACTTAAAAAACGGCTTTCATGCCTGATTTTACCTCCTTGCACCCATCTCAGACCTGCTTTTCAATCTTGCATCCTTATCACCACCCTTTATTTTGAACAAATTTACTTCCTCCGACATTGCTGCCTTCCTTTCTGGCCTCTTTCACATCAGGCCTTTAAAGTATGGCGTATCCATGAAGGCTGCCAATACCAGTCACATGGATCCTTAACACCATCCTTCATTCACCTAAACCTACTCAATTCCCTCTCTCTCTCAGTCCATAATACGATAGCGTAACAGGTTAAGCGACTAAAGCAGAAGAGGAAATACAAACTGTCATAAATATCATCCAGTCCCAAAGTCCTCTTTGAATGACCAAGAGTCAATTGCGATGCGATTAACAACAATCGTAACTTCAGGTAGGTATATGTTTTGCTTTATAATTATATCGTTAGCATTTTTTAAGGCTTTTAAGATATAGTGTGTAACTGCATTACTCAGAAAAGTTAGTGATACAGGGCTTTTGGGGGAATTTTCGGGTAAACCAAAAATGCACTTGAACCTTTATAGTCAAACTTAATTTGTGAATGAATGCTTTTTGTACAATATATATTTTTTTTTTACAAGGAGTTGAACCGCTACGATTGATGATTGATCAAGAGTAGCTCATCATTACGAGGCTTCAAACAAGGATGTTGTCAGTGGGAATTGGCCACCGAGCTTTGAATGTCACACGGTGTCAAGAGAGTTGCAACAGAAAGGCATCGAAGGCCTTGGAAATGTTCAAGCAACCAACTAGGACTGAAATAATTACCAGAATTTCTCGCAAATACTTTGCAATTTTTTTGCAAAAATAAAAATAAAATAAATTTTTTTAAAAAGCAGATTTTACAAGGTTCACTAAAAAAATCTGAAAATATTTCACCTTTTATAGACATTTACTAAAAATAAATAATACATTTTAAAAATTAAATATCATTTCAACATGATAATGTTTCATGTTGAAATTTTATGTCATATAAGATTTTATATACTATCATAAGTTGTTTCCATCATTTCCTTTTTTCCAGCGTAGTCACCGCAGTCCAGCGAAATAAAATCTTAAAGGTTCTTCTGAGCACGGGTTTGATGATGAAAAGCAAGTTCACCGTTCAGTCAGTCCGTACATTCACGGGTCAGTTAGCCACGTTAGCTTGATAGCATTGGCCTAGCTTGTTAATGAGGTGGTGGAATGTGGAATTTAGTTTTCTTTGGATTTTCAGGCAGCATATCTATAGACAAGGCAATACAACCGGAAAAAGTTAGCGACATTTAAAAGTAAAAAAAAGAAACAAAAAGTAGCTTGCTTAAAAGAGTTTTTCACACTTAACCGACAAACGGAGCTCACAATGGCGAACCTGACACTCTCATTCGCTGACTCCCATATCACTCACCGGGCCAAGATCGGCCTTTTAAAGCCACGCACATTCATAATCACACGTATTATAGAGAGTGGCGACCCCAAGAGGACAACAATAATACCTGCACCTCAAATCCATTTCTATCCGACTTATCGATGGGATTATCGATAGAATAAACGAAATTTGGACTGGAAAGGTTCTAGTGCATTTAGGGATCGTCCTGAAATTTCACACAGATATCCAATTTCCGTGACTTTTTGTGAGTTGTGTATAAAACCCAATTTTTTTTACATTCTTGTATTCCCTTTGACTTCAAACTCGCAGGCACAACAATGAATGACTCCGAAACGTCATATGACTACGAATATGAAGACGAGATATGCGAAAAAGCCGAGGTGGTCCAATTCGGCTCCATTGCGGTTCCCGTGTTCTTCTCGGTCGTGATCACGCTGAGCCTCGTCGGAAACCTGCTGGTCCTCGTCATCCTGGCGTTGTACGAGAACCTCAAGTCCCTGACCAACATTCTCATTCTGAATCTGGCCATGTCGGACCTGATCTTCACCGGCGGACTCCCGTTCTGGGCCATCTACCACATGTGGGGCTGGCTGTTCCACGAGGCCCTTTGCAAAATCGTCACTTTTGTCTTCTTCATCGGCTTTTACAGCAGCGTCCTCTTCCTGACCGCCATGACCGTCTACAGGTATCTCATCGTGGTCCGTCCGCTGTCCGACCTGAAACCCAAAGCTGTAACCGCTGGAGTCCTGGTGTCCGTCCTGCTGTGGATCGTCAGCATCGGAGCCGCCTTGCCCTCACTGCTCTTCAGTAACCTCGTCTCCATCCCGCACAGGGACAAACCCTCCCTGGGTTGCGAATACGAGGACGACCTGTGGGCAACGGTTGGCGTTTCCCAACAGAACATCTTCTTCTTGGTCTGCTCTGCCATCACGGCTTTCTGCAACTGCAAAATATTGGGCAGAATCACGCAAACCAGATCGCACACGAAGAACAGAGCGGTGAAACTCGTCTTATGCGTCGTGGCCGCCTTCTTTCTGGGCTGGGTGCCGTACAATGTGGTGATCTTTCTGAGACTTTTAGCGAACAAATTAGTTCCGCCTTTTGAAACGTGCGTCGTGAGTATCCGCCTGGATTATGCGTTTTATGTATGCCGGCTCATTGCCTTTTCCCACTGCTGCCTCAATCCGGTCTTTTACGCACTGGTGGGCCCGAGGTTCAGGGGGCACCTGAAGGCAATGTTCCGTAAGAAGTTCAGGAGGCCAAACCCACAACAGGGAAGGATGCAAAACTTCATCTCACAGGGATCAATGTACTAGATGGTAGTCAGAGACCGATATGCTTTTTTTCAGCGCCGATACCGATTCTTAAGAGTCATGCAGATATTTGAAGCCGAGATTCATTTGTTGAAAAAAGGCTTAATTGGTGTCAAAATTGAAAAAAATAAAAACTCCAAAGCTTGACTTAGTTTAAAAGTCGAACTAAAAGTGCACAGAGGTTGTCGGCTCAGCTGCATGTCTTATAGTTCAATGAAAACAAACGTCTCTTTTAAGTTTACTACGGCAAATAGTTTTCCGCGTGTGAGTCGAGGTAGAAAAGCAAACAGGCAACTTACTGTTACTTGGCTGCTACCCACTGCACAAGGAACCAATCAGATGATGCTGTCTGTGGGTCAATGTGCTTCTGCAGGCAGGGTTACAAGCACAGCAGAGAGAGAGAGAGAGAGAGAGAGAGAGAGAGAGAGAGAGAGAGAGAGAGAGAGAGAGAGAGAGAGAGAGAGAGAGAGAGAGAGAGAGAGAGAGAGAGAGAGAAGTGTGCTGCAGGGAGCCAAAATAAAACAGCTTTTAATTTATTGGCCTTGAAAGTTAAAAAAAAAAAGGCAGATGCCGATAATCGGCAAAATGCCAAATATCGGCCCCGATAATCAGTCTATCACTACTAGATGGTGTTCGGATTCATGGTTAGCGTCAGGGAATATGGTTGGTGAAGGTTTGGGATAATGTTTGGGCTCGGGAAGTGTGGCGTTGGACAGAGTTTGTTTTAGGATTGAGGGTTATCTTAAAAGTGTCGTTAGTTGGGGTTAGGTTGAGGCACCAATTTGGAGTTGGACAGGTTACATAACTACTGTACAGTCAAACTTCACATTTTTGTTACACACTAAAATGCATTCAAACAATTACCGGTATGAAAAAGACGTTTGAGTTAGCAGTTTTAAAAGGATTTATCTATATTTTAGCGTGTAAATGCTTCTGAACAGAGAAAACTGTTATAACATGAACAAAAGTTCACAAAACAGGGCGGAAGATGCATTCATTAACTAACACTCGTTGTCGCTTCCTCTTGCCAAATGACGTGATTTCAACTGTACTTACTGATCAAATATACTGGATTACATGTTTTATTATTCTCCGAATCATGCGTTCTGAATCATTGCACATTTGTTTACAAACTAATCACTAATCACTTGCATTGTTGTGATAAAAAAATTAAAAAAAAACATTTTTTTGCTTGTTGGATTCTATTCATTTTTCATTATTTTTATATATGTGGAAAAATGACTAACATATCAAAATAATCTTTATTCAACATATTCAGGGATGTCATATAGTAACACAATTGACATCAAATAAAAAAAAAAAAAAAAAAAAAAACAGGAAAAGAAATAATTTTTGGTCAACATCCTCAATTATTCACTCATTTATGTTTTGCATATTTCGACCACAGTCTTTGTTTTTTCTCTTAAGGCACACGATAGTCATAAAAAGCTGTATACTGTGTAAGACATCAAATATCCTTACAATATATTCAATATTCACACAAAAATATAGAACAAATTTTAAGATATTTCGAATAAAGATTTTTTTTTTTTTTTAAATAAAATGCAGCTGCTCAATTAAACCTCCAAGATTTTCAGTGCAAACCAGTTTGTGTGTACACGAGAGGAATGAAACGAGGAAATGACTTTAAAAAGGATTTTATCGGTCAAGAGAGGTTGGATACATTTTGAATGAAAACAAGAGAGGAGCACAAGGATGCTTGTTGATCAGTCACCAAAAGAAACATGTTGAACATGTGTCAGAAGAGGAGGACTCAAAATGTCCAATTTGAGCGGTGCGTCAACACCACACTGTGAAAAAGTCAGATCAACGTTAACGTCAATGTGGTGACTTTAAATCGAAAGTAAGAGCTGAGTGCAGCTGCACTGCGGCTTGAGTTCAACAATGAGCTCTTAAAGGGACAGTCGGGTCGTTCCGCGTCAACTCGAGAATGTCCTTTCCACCACTGAGATTTTCTTCAAATTTAGAGGTGCGGTTGGAAATGGAAGCAAAACATCAGAACGCCAAACCTTTCTGGGCTAAAGCTGTTGAACTTTCAGCACACGGGAGATGCTTTGAGACGCTGTCACTGAGGAAGCTGAAAATCCTGTACGCCCGCAACAAATCGTCGGGCGGAAACGTAAGTCCATATTTGTTGACCGTGACATACTTTTACCACAAAGTGAAACTTTTGGTCTTTCTCACTCATTCACTGCCATGGACGTTTATAGTCGTCGACTCGTTCACTGCTACCGACAAATATTCGTCAAGTACGTTTTTCAATGGGTCTACGTCAAAGAGGATCTCACCCAGTTTGTTCATGAAATTCAGATTTGCAAAGCGATTTAATCGCTAATGGATCCCTGGGGATGGAGGTGTTGTGACAAAATGTTCTTGTATTTACTCAAGCATAAAAATATTTTCCCCAAGTCTGGACTTCAAAAGTAAGTAAGTAATTTTTTTTTTTTTAAGTGACATTGTAGAGACTCCAGAATGCGGAGAACACCTCAAAATACGAACAAAACCTGAGAGGTGACGGGAACAATCTTGGTTGATTTCACATGGAATGACTCGGTCTAGTCATTTGTCCGTCTCCTCAGCATCCGTTCCGCTCGACTTCATCCTCTGCCACCACGGGCAGGACGAGGTGGGAGATCCGGCTCCACAGTCCGCTGAACTTGTCAGTGTCCATCTCGTTGAAGGCCATGTGGTTGCTTGGGCCCACGAGCCGGTCCTTAAGATAGTCCTGAACCATCTCCTCAACACCTCCAAGTGTCCCGCTGACCTCATCGCTTGGCAACAGCACGGTGAACAACAGGAAGACCTCCTTGAAGGCGGCGTGTTCGTGGTCACAGTAACGATAAAAAATGAGAGTGGAGCCGGGCGGCAGCTCCTCCAAGCGGTGGATGACAGCCGCCGCTCGGTTCCCCCCAAAAGCCGCCTGCAGCTGCCCGTCGACGTCCAGCTTCACCTCGTCGCTCTCCAGGTCGGCTTTGCCGGTTCCGTCAATTCGGAGCACCGATGCCTCCACTGCCGAGGAGAAGGCGGACGCCAGGCCGTCGGCCAGGCAGGACAGCGTCTTTTCAGCGCCGCGTCCCGACGTCAGGATCAGACTGACGGGCTCGGTGGGCTCGACGCTTTTGAGGTGCTTCTCCAAGTGGATCTTGCTCCTTTTCCACAGTTCGGGCCTCTGACTGCGGAAGCGAGCTTCCAACTGAGACAAAAGATCCGCAAAGGGCTCGAGCCTCACAGATCTTGATGGACGCCGGGCGCCATCCGCAGACGACCGGTACAGTGAGATGACCTTGTCCTTGTGGAGCAGCAGCACAGCAGAGCTGAGCAGCAGCAGGACCACAACCAACCAGCAGAAATAATTTAGGAATCCTAGAAAGAACACAGGACATCGTTCACGTACGCTTGGGTCCAAGTGAAGCTATTCCAAAAAAAAAAAAAATAATGGAGATTTTTTTTTTTCCTCAACACTGCAGCCTTCAATCATGTTATTGAAAAAAAACTTGAGCTTTACCTCGGGATGATCCACCAGAGGATCTCCTGGCAACCCCTGGTGTCTTATTAACTTCTAAGAATGAGAAAGAAATACAGAAATAGCAACAGTTAATTGCAAAATTAAACAACCTTGATTCTCTTGAGTGTCCGGTCACCTTTTTTCGTGTGTGACACCTGTTCTTTCTGGGTCGGAACGTTATTTGCTCTGTGTCGTAGTGTGTACGATATCACAGAGGGTGTGTGTGCACTTAGAGCACTGTGGTGGTTGACTCTGGAGATGCCTGTACATGGAAGAGATGTTGAGTACCACTCCTGAAAGCAAGGAACTTCTCTTTACTAACAAGAGGATCATTAACGTTGACCATACCAGCGCTTTTGGCTTTAGCCTCCATCTCTTTCTTGTGGTCAGCCATGCTGGTGATTTTGCGTCCTTGCACATTGTGTACGCTCTCCCAAGATCTCGTTGGGGCGTTGGGCTTTGTGAACGTGGCAGTTTCTTTCGTTGATGATGCCGCCTTGACTGAAGGAACAACAACACAACCAGCTAAGAACAACAACACGAGACCATTGAAATCTGCACAGAGAGAAATGGGTCGTACCTTCGTTGCTTTTCAACAAGTGTCTGTCCGTATTTTCACTTGTATGGCAGCGCTCGCCAAGCACAACAAATGGGGACAAATTTACATCTCCTGCAGAGCCTAGTTTATATTAAAGCAAACAGAAAAAGGTTGTGAGAGGCAAGATGTTACACAAATCTAAATAAAAAGGTCATATAATGTCTAAGTCATGAGTTTAAGTGGTTCGCTTTTGTGCTTGATTAATTTCTCAAATCTTAAATTAAGGTACAAAAAAGGTGAACGCTGTTTGAAATTTCTTGTCGAAAGTGCAAGAGCAGTGTTGGAGATGTTGCATTACTTACCAGGTGCTATTTTGGGCTGATACAAACTTCTTACGGAATCTTCCTCAAATTCCATTTCCTGGTCTTCATTTTCTTCCTGTGCCGATTCTTGGAGCTCCATCTCCTTTGTATCACCACTGCCACCCGACGTTTCTTCTTCATCCAGTCGACTCTTCTTGCCGGGGGACGCTGGAAGTCAAATTTTGGACAATTGAAGCACTTTTCATTAAGAGTCAGGTGTTATGATAGAACGTTTAATTGTCGTTGAAGCCAAGAAAATATAGTCGGCTCACCTTCATCTTCTGAGCCATTCTCCACATTTCTGGATCCATTAATATTTTTAGAGCCAGAAGAAGAAGACGACGCCGCCTGCTTTCCTATCCCTCTTTTAGATCTCTTTATTGGACCTCTTGGGGTCACTTCATAAATCAGAGCTATAAAGGGAAGGATGATTTTAATGAAGCGAGAATGATCAAATATAGTGTCTTCAACCACAATTAACTCGAAATAAATAAACATGTCACTGGACGTGTAGCCGTCAAAAAAAATATCGGGCTGATTGTGAAGAATAAATTGGGCTAGCATCGGAGGCTAATGTTAGCGAATTGTTCCACTTACTTTTTCCCGTTGACTGCCGTCGCGTCGATCTTCTCGGAACACGGGTGACCGTATCTTCGGAAATTTCCGTATCCATTTAAAATGTTAAATTTGACCAGGGAAATGTACTAAACGCGAATTAAACAATGAGTTCAATCATCCCGCTTGGATGACAGGCTTTACCAGGAAGTATTTACGTAAAGGGCACAGAAAGCGGAAGAGGAACTTTTCCGATTTGTTGTCGTCCCCTTAGCAACACTGTCCAACTTCGATAGTTCCGTGTAAAAAAAAAACAAGGTCCTGTCAGTAAGCCAAAATTACGCCGCTGGTCAGATTTTCCGGTGATGCGATTGTGGGTGAGTTTCCAAATGGATCTACCTGCTATTTATGCTTTTATGCGCTCAAATTTGGCTTTCCACTTCAAGGCTGTCCTGCTTCACATTGCAGTTGTGGAGTTAACATCGACTTGCTAATGCGCTAAGCTAACTGCCTTCCAACATTTTAGTTTCATTTTTTACACGTTTTCAGATCCTACTTGAGTCGGTGTCAACATTTAATTCGACTCATTTTTTTCTTTTTTGCATACATTTTACATAAATGTTTGCTAGCTTTTATATATTATCGATCTATATATGTCATACAGCCGTGAGGGCGTTCAAAAAGCTTTTGAACAAATCGTTTTGGACTCTGGACATTTACAGGAAACTCGTCCCAGGTGGATCAATGTGCAAGTTGATGTCGTAACGTGACACGCGTTTGTTCGTTTTGTTGCTACAAAGGGTTACTCATTGGGTCCGTTTGAGTCAAGCTGTCAACCGGTCATGGAAGACCCACCAGACCCAGCTGGCCATCCCCAACTAGCAGCAGGAGCAGGTAATTCATTCGTAGATGCTAAACTTTCAGTGGAAATGTACGTCAGTTATTGTATTTAACTGTGTACCAAATGTGTCAAAGTGTCAGGTATCGAGAAAGAAGACGACCAGGCTACAGATGAGAGGATCAAAACAGAGCAACATTGTTCAGGTAAACTTGCAACTCTAAAAAGTAGTTAACCCCGTGTTTCACAATTAATTTCTGTTAAGCCCTCCCCTAGCAAGAAGAAAAAATTCACGCCCCCTACCCCCCCACTCTCTGCCCCAACTATAAATAATAGCATTTTTGTTGCAAAACAAACCTACACCATAGAGTTAATACTCGCTGCACACAATGGGCAAGGAGAGCGCCACTGCTAACTACTGGAGTGGAAGTGCAATTACACTTTATTGTAGTCCGGGCGGATAAAATGCATGCCCCCCAGGGTCACACGCGCCTCCCGTCTTGGGTTAAGTTTTGTGTCATTGCCCACCTTGTTTGTGCAGCAGAAGGTGATCATCCTGAGAACTTTTTGACTGGTGGGCGGAGTCAATGCGAGTTGGACGAGCCAAACGTGGAGAACAGCGCTACCCATCCGCTTGACCTCGATGGTTATATTGATGAGTCTGACCATGATTGCACAGCCGCACAGAGAGATGAGACGGCAACAAGCAAAGAAGAAGAGTTTGCTGGTGAGCATTTCCTGCCTCAAACGATAAGTAACTTGTTGCATTTGCGCTCAGTATTGAGAACATAGTGGCACCTCGACTTCTGAGGGATCGGACAAAATTTTGAGAACAAGCAGACGGTGAAGAATTCTTCAGAAAAGAGCCATCGAGCTATTTATTGACACTTTTGAGTAGAAGTTTCTTAGAAAGGATGGGCAAAGATAATGAATTAAACTTGCGTCATTGCTGTACTCTAATTAAAAATTCTGTGCTGTAGCTGGGAAGGACCAAGCAGGGGTTGAGGAGGCACCAAAAGACACCACACCAGCAACAGAGTGCGACGCAATCCCTGATCATGTAGACGGCCCCATAGAAAGTCTCCAGGAAGACCTTCTGGTCCTTAACGACACAAACCGTGATGATCAAAAAGGTGTGAACAACACATTTGATATTTTTCCTCATGCTTTTTATAAATTATATAAATATTCACCAACTAGTATTAATCATCCTGGTTTTTCATCAGAATCCAGAATTTGGGATCCCGTGGAAGAAGAGGCCAGACAGCAGCCGCGGAAAGATTCAATGGAGAAGCGGTTGGATGAATTGAGCACGAAGGTGGAGACCATCGGCCCCACCACTCAGGAAACGGACGATTTAGCAGTTCCTGGAGTACTCGGAGGTAACTTAAAAGTCAATCATCCATTTTGTACTGCTTAGCCTGATCAGGGTCACACGCTAACTGGAGTCTAACCAAGTTGACATAGTTGAAGTCCGCACAAACTTTATCCAGCCTTAACAAAATACCCCCCCCCCCCAAAAAAGTTGACGTGTTTTAATGAGAATTAAAAAAAAAAATCCATTTGTATCATTGTAAGTGATTAAGGGACACAAAAATAAGTTATTTATTCATTAGATAGTTTTAAATTAATCTTCCGATTAATCGTTTTTTTCTGAATTTTATTCTGCCAAATATCGGAGTAGGCCCTATATTTTATTGAAAAAATGCATGTCCATGATGAAGAGTGAAAAAAAGTTACCTTTATACAGCAAGAAGATACCTGCTGGGCATCGGCGTAGTGTTGGTGCTCGTCGCCATCATGGTGCAGCACGTCCTCCGACCCGAGCCTCCACCTCTGAGTGCCACGCCTCCAATCGACGTCTTTCTCAGGGAGCTGAAAAGAGTTGAGTCTCGCTTCCCTCGCCAGCGCCCCGAATTGTGGAGCCGGAGCCGGATCCACCTGAAGAGGCACCTCCTGACGCAACGGCCCAGCGAGCCCGTCAGTCTGATCCTGACGGCGGGAGTCGCGGGCCGCCGGACGCTGCGATGCCTGGCTCGCGACTTGGCCTCCGCCTTTTCCGCCGCCTCCAACGCATCCGTGCTTCACATAGACGGCGCCAGCAAAGTCGGAGAGGACAGCGATCAGGTGAAGCTGGACATTGACGGCCAGCTGCAGGTCGCCTTCGACGGGGGCCAACCCGTGGCGGTGATTCACCGCTTCGAGCAGCTTCCCCCGGGCTCCACCCTCATCTTTTATCGCTACTGCGATCACGAGAACGCGGCGTACAAGAACACGTTCCTCCTCTTCACCGTGCTGCTGGAGCGAGAGGAGGAGATAGACGCCGGGACTTCGTTGAGCGCCGTGGAGGAGATGGTAGACGACCACCTCCAGAGGAAGTTCCTCTCGCACGGCCGTCCCCTGGCCTTCGACAGGATGGACCTGGACAAGTACGGCGGATTGTGGAGCCGCATTTCTCACCTCATCCTTCCTGTTGCCACAGAAGCGTGGACGGAGCATGAAAGCTGCTCGTGAACATTCGGATTAGCTTTGACTGCATCTTTGAGGTTGATGGCAGAATTTTTTTTATGTTTGCTGAAAAGGTGATGACATTTTTATCGATGATGATCAAGTCCAGTTGAGAGCAGCGCCACCAAAACTTGAACATTTATGTGTTATTGGGGAAATGAAGGAAAATAATTATTTTTCTTAATCATTGTTTTTAAATTTTAAATCAGTTATATCTTTTTGATACAGCTTTGCTTCATTAAAAAAAAAAAAAAAAAATCACAAAAAACAAATGATAAAAAACTAGGACTGGTTCTGGTGTATAAGCTGGCTTGATTGAAAAGAAGTTTAACACGTGTAATTTAAGCAGAGTTATCATGTACATAAAGATATAAAGTAGAAGTCTTATAAAATTCTAAATAAACAGGAAAAAAATGTTTTACCAATTTTAAAGTGCTTATTTATTTTTCTTTTTTTTCTTAGGTTTTATTCTCTGATCAGTGACTGTCGCGCCACACTTTGGTGTGCCTTAACTGAACTTTCATTGTCATACACCAGGAAGACAGAACTGTACTGATTCCTTCTGTACATGTGCCTCCAATCGAATAAAGGCGACAATTGGGAGGCTTGTTCGTTTCATTGCAGTTTATGTCAGTGTCATATAGAGGGTAGCATTTAGCAAGGCCACATTTAAAAATGGGCTGGGGCAAAGCTGAGTGTGATTTTTATCATATAACAGACAGGTGAGCAGGTTATACATTGATGAGATATAATTAATTAATTAATTTAATTCTGATAATAATTCATTACAATTAAACAATTATTTAATATGTTAAGTTTTCATTCATTCATTTTTTTTATTATTTACAATGAATAACTTATTAAATGAAAATAGATTTAAAAACGTTTTAAATGTTTTAAGGAAGAAGAATTTACAGAATAAATAAATGAATTTACGAATAAAAGAAATGTGGATTATTTAGATTTATTTTAGTATTTACAATAAATGCAGAATCTTAAATATTTTCATAAAAAAATCCTATTAATATTATTACACAGTATGTAATTGGTTTAATCATAATACAAAACATTTAAACAATAAATGTGTAACGTACATGTATTATTTTTATTAACAATATCAATGAACTTCAAACAAACAATGGCGCAACAACTTCTGCTTTGACAGACGGACCGGCCACTACATTAGGCACACCTAGACTTTGGCATGAGATCCAACACAATCCGAGAGGTAATAATTGTAGAGTCGTTCAAAGCGACGAAGATATGCAGTGAATTCTAATGGGAGCTTGTTCTGATATTTTTTTGTTAGCCTTACCTAATGAAGTGGTAACTCACACGCAACAACATGGGACGTGCCATGTACGTATCGCCTCAGACTGACTTTTCCAGTGCGGATGCATAGCGAGTCGAACTCCTCCTCACCCTTCCATTAGGGCCCGCCTCCAGTCGGCACTCGCACAACTTTCACGCGCGCACTCTCCCTGCCTCCACTCTCCATCAGTGCATCGACATCATGGCCTCATAGAACCTCATCTCCAGAGTCTGGACTCGCCATGAGGAGACCAAGGACTTTTCTCAGCTGCTAACTTGAACAATCTGCAACTTCCACCCCCCCTCCCTCCTTTCTCTCTGTCTCTCAACGGCGTCCAGAGGGACTACAATACTAGCAGCATGTTTCAGTGGTGCGTCGTAATCTTGGTGCACTGTGCGCTTTTTGCGCGCGGAGTCGCCGTGCCGCCAAACAGCCTGGCTGCTGCAGACTCCGGGCTGCAAACTGATTCCGAGGCCGGGCCAAGTGCCAACCAGCTGCAGGAGGCGACAGATGATGGGCAAAACACCCTCTCCAAGGTAAGCGGAGCACTCACAATGCAACATACAGTTTAAGTCCAGTTGAATTTTTGCCTTGATGCACCACCGCAATGAATTTGAAATAGATCAGACAATATTCCAATAATTGCAGCCATTTTATGCAGCGTTTTCAGGGCTCGATGTTACTTTTTTTTCATTACGAAACAAAGCAGATACAATTAAGCCGATAACTGACTGGAGCTATCAATGTCAAGTTGTCATTGCAAGTGAACAAGGCCATCGTTAGCCTAAAAACAAAAACCGGGATCATCAACATCGACAGAAGTCAAGAATACTCCAGAGAAGTTAGATGTGTTAAAATCTCCAATGTACAGACACCTTCAAGACTATGAAGCCAAAGATTTTACAACAAGGTGCAAACAGCCAAGAGAGAATAAAGTCAGAAAACGGAAATCCGAAAATTACAATCACAATGATGGCAAGTGTGGCAATGAATCAAAGGAAAAGAATCCAAATGTGTCAAACATGATGGATGAGCAAGTCTGCCTGCTAAAGGACCACGCTCACATTGAGGGTTGGAGGCTCATAGAATCTCTATTGAGAATAAAAAAAAAAAAAATTCAATTCTTTCATTGGCAAAATGGCCAAAAACTCTGCAACATTTTCACACACATAACTTGGTGACAATATATGTTGTTAACGGAATCCCCAAAAATTCACACAGCAGCACCCCAGGAAAATTTTGAAAAAAAATGCCCACGACACAAAATTTGGGGAACTGCCGTAGCAGGACACGTGAAAAAGTCTCATGGAAGGAAAACATAGCTCAGATTGTGGCAGCCCGTGCAATTTATAATTCTTTTTATTTTGTTTTTGCAGTCAACCCCAAAATTAATTCGCAACAAAATCTTTAAACATGGTTTAAACATGGCATTCTGATTAATACTGTTTGTGGAATATGAGCTAAATCCACAGATTTCTTTAATCCATCTCAGGGGGCGGCCATTTTGTCACTTTGTCACACGACCAATCACGTCTCACCTGTTTACCGAAGCTGAGCCATGATTGGTCGTTAGCTGAGCTCTGAGCAACTGTGATGTCATTTTCAGTCGACACGAGTGACAAAATGGACGCCCCTTAAGATTTCTTTTAGTGTCTTCTCTGATGTCTGTTGATCAGTTGAGTCGAGTCAGGTACATTTATTAATGTCATTGACGGCTTAAGACGTCAAATTTCCCTTTTTTTTTGACTCGGCTGGTAGTGGATGAGTTCGGGTGATGTGTTCTGCATTACATGGCTTTTAAAGAAAAACCTACCAAATTAAAGCTGACACTTTTACACTGATGGTTTTATTTTAAATCCTATGTGGTGGTGTATAAAGGCAAAAAAAAAAAAAAATCTACTGGATATTACTGTATGTTGTGTGGACACTGACAAACATTTTGTGCACAAACTTGAGCGTGGTGGAAAAATACATACCGTCCTTTTCTCTTTGTAGCTGCTGGGTGATTATGACAAAGTGAAAGCCCTCTCGGAAGGCTCTGACTGTCGGTGTCAATGTGTTGTCAGACCCCTGAGCAGGAGCGCCTGCCGGCGGATTGAGGAGGGCAGCGCAACCGCGCAGGACTCGTACACGGTGGAGACCATCACGTCCGGTCCGGAGTGTAAGTGCGCCTGCGTCGCTCCTCCATCTGCAGTCAACCCCTGCGAAGGAGAGCTCAGGCTGAAAAAGCTTAGGGAAGCTGCAAAAGATGATGTCAAGGTGAAGTTTCAACCACACCCTCCCTCCTTCCAAAAAAAAAAAAAAAAAATCAAAGGATCATCGCAGGGCTTGATTGCCACTCTGGTCTCCAGTTGGTCTTCATTTTTTTTTTTTTTGACCGAGTCCACTTGATCGTTTTAGTTGGCCACCGTCCTTGAGCTTCTTGAGGGTTCCTATTATGGGATGGATCTGACCAAGCTGCACACCATCATCAGCAATCTGGTGGACCGCGTGACACACATTGAAAAGGTACCAGATGACGGCGGAGGATCCATTTTGTGTCATGACAATCAGATGTGCAGCGATAATGAATTAGTGAATCACATGCAGTCGATCAGAAGCTTCACACACGAGAACAAAAGTATTGGGACACCTGGTCATTACACCTCTGGTGAGTGCGAACATGAGAATAGAGGGTCGGTCTCTCTCCACTTTCAAGTATAATCGCTTCTACTCCTCCGGGAAGACTTTCAATGAGATTGTGGAATGTCCATATGGAAGGTTTTATTTATTTGTGAGGTCGGTGGTCACTGACGTTGGACTTGGTGGAGCTTTTTGATGAGGCTCAGTTCACAGTTAGTGCTCAGGTTCATACAAAAGTTACAGAATAAAAGTACACACAATAAGAAGGAAACATTAAAACATGTAGTGCAGATTCTATGTTAAAACATTAGTTAATTGTTTGTTTAAATATTCCAAATTATATACAACTAATGTCTGAGCAGTCAAAATGACTGCTGTGGTCATTCTAGTAGTTGCAGAATGATGGTAGTGTTAAAAAGGCCACAGCTTGAGGCACAAATTATTTCTTCAAACAATTTTTCTGGCTAATGGGACCTTTCGTCTTCTACCAGACAGCCACAGCTGCGATGATGAGTGATAATGGTGGAGAGAGTCATCGTAGACCTGAGTATATGTTTTAGTTATAGGTTGGAATTGCCACCCGTTTATTTTATCAACATCTGGGTCAGTCTGTTCTTGGCTCTGACTGAAAAATCTAGGTGTCCCAATACTTTTGCCCATACGGTGTCACCAGAACGACATCATATGTTCACTATAACAATCCTTAGCATGATTATTGATTCGGCTGCCAGGATGGCCGAGTGGTCTAAGGCGCCGCGTTCAGGACCCAGTCTCCCCAGGAGGCCTGGGTTCGAATCTCGAATTTCCCCATTGTGGGACTAATAAAGGGAGTATTATTATTATTATTATTATTATTATTCAACAACAATTACGATACCACATCATGTCTCAAACATGGTGGAGGTCACGTGACAGGGCCAAAATACTTTTACAATAATAACTCGTCACTGTTATTCAAGTGGGGTTGCATCAGAAATCATAAAAGTCCCAGAAGAATGCGGCGGCCTGCGTCTCCTGACTCCATCCACTCAAAATAAATACCAATTGTAATCATGACAAATTACGGCGTCGTCGCCTCACAGCGGAGGCGAGCAAATTGAAAGGAGGAAAACGTACTCACGTTGGCCATGTGTGGACTCTCGTTTTCGCCGTGTGTAAATGTTGACTTGATATTCCGCGAGCTGGCTGACTGACATGGGATGTGACAGCCATTGTTAGGCACACTGAAAATAGATGTGCTTTTTCCCACAAAGTGGCCTCTGGGGATTTTTTTTTCTGCATGGGAAAACCTGGGGAAAAACGAGCCTCCATTTAGACTTGCAGAATTTATACTGTACGGAGTTGACAGTATATAATGTATCACACGGTAACTGGTGTCACATGTCCACAAATCATTGCGCCGATGAAACAAAATAAGTCACAAAATTTCGAAATACCACATACATTTTTTTAGACAGTGACAGTCATTATTATATTATGACAGTAAAGGTGTAAAATATTTTCGATTAATCAAAAATTAATTGATCACCCAATTAATCAACAACGATTTTGATAATCGATTAATCGTTTGGCGCCATTGCTCAGCTTGAAATTGTCCAAATCCATGGATTCTAGCCTCTCAAAAATACATCCAATTTTATTTCTGCAGTTCTTCATTTTTAACGAATAAAAATGTAACAAAATTCCACAACCACCGATTCATTTTCTCATTTCGCAAACATGTTGACTGTTATAATCACATTTGTTCATGACTGCGTAAAGGTGATGGCCTCGAAAGAGACCAAAGATGAGGTCAAGTCCCACATGAAGCCACCGAAACCGGCAGACGATGCTAAAAGGTGGACCGCGCCCCCTCATTCATCTTCACACCACCAAGACGATCAGGATGGAGAGAAACTCGGAGAACCAGAAACGTCTCAAAAAGCAACGGTAAACGTGATGTCCGAATTAACAGATGATAGTCCCAAGTTCTTTAAATTCAAAGGTCTTTCCTCCATGTGACCTGCCGCAAATCCTATACTTGATATTTTTTTCTAGTTTCAAAGCTTATTTTAATAAGAATACGGTCAAATCTTTAGCTTTGGATGGAGAATTTGTGAAATTGTACTGATAAGAGGAGGCCGGGTGCTGACCCCATGACAGCATCCAAGTGAAATGACGATCCTCTCCAGAAGTGTTGGGTGGGCTTCTTCCCCAAAATTGAATCACCATGCTGGTATGCTTTCTCGGGGGGATTACGCAAGGTTATTGATGAAAATTGAAAGGACATGGAACAAATCTAAAATGATGATGAAAACATGGCAACAAGATGTGCCCTTTGCTGTGTCTCCCCAACAAATACAAAAACTAGACAAGATTAGTCAAAGCTCCAACCGTTAATAAACAAAAACAAATCACGTCCCTTATTATCTTCTCCTGAATAATTTTCACCAAGTTGCTCTCACAGGGTTACACCAAGCGCGCCAACTTTTGCTACAAATAAATATTGATTGATAAAAACTTTTTGGCAAACTCTCTCTGCTCAAACATTTCATCTCGCTGGATTGTTGTGAACTTGTTCCTCTGTCCACAAACAGGGGAAGCACGCGGAGAAGTTTATTGCCAGAACTGTGTCCGACGGTTCGGCTCAGGTCACCAAGCTGAAACCGCATGCGGCTCCCAAAAAGGGGGCCAACAAGGACGTTTCTCAGGGTTCCAAGACAGCTCGAAATGGGATGATTATCAGAGGGGTGACTTTTTACAAGTCCGAGCCAGAACCAATGGCCACTGACGACGGGGAGCATGAAGAGAACGGTAAGTGCCACCAAACTTCGGATAATAGCCACGGTCAAGGTCTCCAAACAACAGGATACGGCATATTTGTCCAGCCGATTTGTTTTTTGCAATGAGCAGCGTGCACTCTGACAAGAACCAGCTGCTGACAATGAAGCGACCATTATGGAGAAGTCAAACGAAAAAAACAGGAAGAGTTGTGTCTTTCGTGTCTTACAAAAAGTCAACAAAACCTATTTACTATTCTGGAGCATTGCAGAAATTCCTCAAAAGTTAAATAAAATTTTTTTTTACTTTTATGTACAAACATGTTACAATGCATCCTTCTTATCCTCTCATTTGCAATCTGGAGGAAATTCCGGGGGTGGAGAGCGACAGATTATTTGTTTTTTCCATTCGCTAGTTGGCAAGCTATTTTCTGGTTTCTGGATAATGACATTAGGATGAGACTGACGACGATCAACCATCTGCAGCCTGGTGTCTGGGGGGAAAATTGCATTGCGGCTCAAGTGTAATGCAAATATGCCACTGGTCCGCAAAATCCTGCTACCTAACTAAAAAAATTACACCTACCAACCGGGCCAATCTGCTTCTGCAGGCAGGGTCACCAGCACAGCATAGCGAGAGAGAGAGAGAGAGAGAGAGAGCGAGAGAGAAGTGTGCTGCAGCTAGCCAAAATAAAACAGCTTTTAATTTATCGGCATTGAAAGTTAAAAAAAAGGCTGATGTCGATAATCGGAAAAATGCCAAATATCGGACCAGATAAACAGCCTGACTGTTAATCGGTCTATCGCTAATTTGTACAAAGAGATGATTAATGTTGACCTAAACGTCTCCATCCTTCACAGATTTTGAGTATCATGGATTCAGTGGTGACGGTCCAATCGACCTCCTCATAGAGGAGAATCTTCTTCAACACAAAGTTCTCCCCCGTCCCAGGGAGCGGGCGGAGCCAAAGTCATTCCGCCCTGTGACGACTGGCCTCTTTCATGGCGCCAAGAAATTCAGCCAGTCTACAACACCAACAAAAGCTCTTAGCGAAGACATCCAAGACATTGATGCTCCGTCTGTTCCCGCAACGCTCGAGAGTGACTCAAACACAACGAGCCAAGTCACGTTTGCGCCCTACACCACCTCAAAGACCCCCACAACAATGAACTCTGCACCTCAATCCGTTCCTTCGGACATTAGCCAGGGTGCTTTGATAACAAACACTTCCCCAGATGTAACGACCAAAGAGATGACCATTACAACCCAAAGCGACGATACGGCAACCCTTACAAGTAGCACACAAACGATCACGACAGAAACCCCAAGCCTGGGGATGAGTGATCAGATGCAAATCACAGAGGCACCAAACTCCACTGTGAAGGATGCACCCACCACTGGGACCCTCACCACCAACATTCCAATAACGACAGTCACTCAAGTTGCCCCCACAACACCACAATACACGGAACCGACCTACCCTCCGGCGTCTTCTCCAGAAAACCCTCCACACACTTCTCCACCTGTCACCACGCCTGTGACGACTTCTCCTCCGGCCACGACCAAAACCACTGCGACGACCACGACGACAACCACGACCATCGCCAGTCGAGCTCCAACTTTAAAACGCAAGTACAAAATCAGCTGGGAGGAGGAAGAGGAGGATGTCGAGTTTGATGACATAATGCAAAGGCAAGAGGGAGCAACAACAAGAAAAGCCGGTAATTAACACACAATTGTGTGTTGCACGGACACGACAACAACTAACCCAACAAACTTGACTTTAGTGTGGTTGTCACTCCATTTCACATCCACAATCAACCTGTGATTGACTGGCCGACAATCCGGGGTGTGTCTGCATTTCACCCTACTTGAAGTCAGCTGGGATAGATTCCAGCTGTCTTGAAAACCTGAACTTGATCGGCTGTTGAAAATAAATGGCTTGAGTCACTAATTGCTGAGAAATTTAAAAAGAATGTACCAATGTCAACAACTGTAACGAAAAAAAAACATCCATGTTCTGCACCAAATGTTAATGGGTTCTTCCTTGGCCTGCGCCTCACGCTACAACACAAATTGGATCCTTCATTTTCATTCAATATGTCTAACCAACAGACTAATACTTATCAAAGACATAACCTCTTTGATTGAGGTTTCTACAAAACAGGTAGAAACCTACACCGTCAATTTTGGGGGAAAAAATAGTACAATAGGGTATTGGACTGTTCCGTGCCAATGTGACAACCTTGCACGCACGAGGCTGGTTCAAATAAAACCCTGTTACTGTAATTATGTTCAGACTCTTTGAGGTGGGTCTGGATGATGTTGATGCTCTTCTAAATCCTCACTCATAACACTCTGGGTCTTTTTTTGTAGAGGAATGCAAGGACACCCTGGCAACCATCTCCGAACCGGTGACTCACAACAAGTACGGCAGGACCGAAGGGGCCTGGATGAAGGATCCCAAGTCAGACAAAGACAGGATTTACGTCACCAACTTCTATTACGGGAACAACCTCCTGGAGTTCCAGAATATGGACGTGTTCAAAAAAGGTAAAGCGTAAGATTTTGATTGAGCTCATTCCTTCTTATCTTTCTTAAGACGGGTAATCAATTATTTTATATCCTCTTAGTTATTTTCTCTCGCTCCAAGGCAAAACCCAGCAACCATTTACCACCTCCTAAAAAAGGTTTTGTTTTGTGCCTCTGTAGGTCGTTTTACCAACTCCTACAAGCTTCCTTACAACTGGATCGGCACTGGTCATGTGGTGTACAACGGCGCTTTCTTCTACAACCGCGCCTTCTCCCGAGACATCATCAAATTTGACCTGCAGCAGCGCTACGTGGCGGCCTGGACCATGCTGCACGATGCTGTGATGGAAGAGTCAACGGTGGCGTGGGAGTGGCGCAGTCACTCAGACATCGACTTTGCTTTAGACGAGAGCGGCTTGTGGATCATCTACCCGGCAATGGACGATGAGGGCTTCTTACAGGAAGTGGTTGTCCTGAGCCGTCTGAACCCAGTGGACCTCAGCATGCAAAGGGAGACCACGTGGCGAACCGGGCTAAGGAGAAACCACTATGGGAACTGCTTCATTGTGTGTGGCGTCTTGTACGCTGTTGACAGCTACAACAAAAAGGATGCTAACTTGGAATACGCCTTTGACACACACACCAACACTCAGATGATTCCCAGAATGCCCTTCACCAACAATTATACCTACACGACCCAAATTGACTATAACCCCAAAGAGGGTGTGCTGTACGCATGGGACAATGGACACCAAGTTACATATGATATTAAGTTTGCATATGTTGACTCCAATTAACGCTTTAATTGTAGTGAATTTAAATTCTTAATTGGATTGTAGATCAGTCCAACTAGCCTATAATGGCTATTTGTTCAATTTGTATCTGAATTAAATAAAAAGAGATCCACATTCGTCAGTCAGCACATCATGTTTTGTATGTTAAGCGAGTCAAAGACATGACTGAAATAGACAAAAAAATTGCTGTCATCCAAAAAATATTTGACTGTACAGGGAGTTATTCACGTGACAATTTAACAATACTTTTGGCATAAAGGTATAAACAAAACGTTAACAAGTGTTATTTATCCATTAACACTTACCTTAAATATAAAAGCATTCAGTCATAAAAATTAAAGTAAATGACTTTTAACACATAATATAGTGTAGGCTGAAGCTTATGGAGCGGCAAGTGCGTTTTTTAGAAGTACGTTTTTTGCTAACTAGTCGGTGGCTAAAATGCTCGGCTAACAATTTTCAATGGACTAAGTAGGACGTAGAAACTTACCAAAATGAAACGGTAAACCGAACTATTTTCTCTTCTGCTCGGTCTTTTTGACGACAGGCGAGAATATCCGATTAAGAGGACATTGGATAAAAAGTTGAAACGTTCTCTGTAGTCCGCTCACGGTAACGGCATGTGGATTTCCAAACCTGGGTCGACAAACGTCATACACACACAAAAAAAAGGAACTTCAATGTCCCACTGTACTTACTTCAGGATTTATTAAATCGTGTTTTCTCGCCAAACAAACGACTATTTTGTGAACAAAAGCTCATTTAAATTCCTATACGTTCCTATTCGTTTTTTTGTAAAATCTTCCGTGTGCAACAACCAAATTACATTTCTTTTGTCTGAGTGACTATTTTGAGGGTGTGTGAAACTGCAAAAAAAAATAAATATAAAATAAATAAATAAGCTGGTGTCAGTGGAGCTTCATATGACAAAGACAGACAGAAATATCCACAAAAAAGTACAAAAAAAAAAAAAAAATCAAGCATCAGATATGCATACAGAAAAATCCAGTGTTTATTTTAGTGTATGCACAAAGCATACATCTTCCATGTCTTTGAATACAATTGGCTTATAGTGACATTGCGGGAATCAAAATGTATTTCTGGTGCATACACACTCATGAGAAGACTGTTTAAAAATGAAATACAGGGCTAAATCTAATCTCGTTGCACACTTGAGTACAATGACAATAAAGGGATTTCTATTCTATTCTAAAATAAGCACGTCACAAAACATGGATGGACTGAATTTATCAAGCAGTGGTTAAAAAAACAAATATTACGTATTTAATTGCATTTTCTAGTCAGAACTGAACATTCCAGATCGGTATTACAGAGCAATCAACTAAAACCTTTACAACAACCTCAACACATAGACATTGTTTCAAATTCAAGGCTTTAATTGCACTATAGAAAAAGTGCAACATTCTCATATTTTTCCCCAAAAGATGCTTTCCGACCTCATTAAATCCAGGATAATGTCCATATAAACAAAAACTCACAATACAACGACAACACAAAAATGAAAACATACAATTTTGTGGAAAAACAGATAAATACGTACCAAATTATAAACAAAATTCTTCACCAACATAGTAGAAAAACAAAATACACCAAGTAGACATAGTGGTCAGAGATGTCAGAATACATGACTTCCTGAGCTTCCTGCATGTAGCTGCGAGCAATCTCCTGTCATATTTCTTCAGAATTTATGAAAAAAATTTGCAGCAGAAATTACACATTCAAAAGAACAGTGTAGCTCTCCCAAATCTATAGATTTCATTTCGCCTTTTAAAAAAAAGATGTTGAAGTTGAAATGTTGAAGTATTACTTTTGCTCAATTGATCCAGAAATAAGGAGCAAAAAGAAGTGGTCTTGTGGATAGAGCTGCTCTGGTGCATTTGTGTTGTGACGGGGTGACTCAGGGTTCACTGCTCAGCCCCCTGCTGCTAAGCAATTTCTCGTACGTGGGACGTCTAAGGTTATGTGGCAAAGTCAGTGCAGCTACACACGGCGCTCGCTCCCAACACTTGCAGACTACCTTCCGGAATTCAGGCCACAATGAAGTCTTTGCTTCAAACTCCTTTGTCTGGTTTTACCCATGGTTATTGTGGATGGTGGCCCTAGGCAGGTCCCATGAGGACACCGACAGGAGGCGCGGCCTGGGCGTCTGCCGCAGAGTGTTCATAAAAGGTTTGTGTGCGGTTAACCCGAAGCGTTGGCGGGATGGTGGCCGAGCGGATGTGGAGGATCCTCGTGTCGGTCACTTCGCAATCGATCTGCATCATCACTTCAAATTCTTTGTCTCCGATGATGCTGTCTGTAAGGAAAGATGAAAAGGTACAAATGTGTAAGGATTTTCTTTTTTTTAGGGCCTATCCAAGAACAGTGAAGTTCACAGTTTATCACAGTGGATACCGTACATTTCAGACACACTCGCAAAAAATCCACAGTAGATACCAAATGTAAATATATATTATATCAGACACACACTTGAGATTTTGAAAAGACACACACACACACCCACACAAAAGTACAAAAAATGTTGCACTCATTGTTGTCATTGTGGGACTTGGTGGAGTGCAATGTTTTGCGTAAATTGTGGCCGACAGCAGCTCCTGTGTGAGTGTGCTCGATGTGTTTGGGTTTTCTTTTTGGCACCGGACTTGGTTTTCTTGAAGTTCGCCGTGGGACAAGGTGCAGGGACGATGGCAACACAGCAGAAGCTTGCCCATATTTGGTTGATTAGCGGCCTAACAGGAAGTAGCCTGGAGGCTTTTCCTTCTGGTTTAGACATCTGTCAGGACACTGCATTTAGAATTACTCCCTTTTTTTTTTTTTTTTTTACTTCATTCCGTTTACTGTACAAATCTCACTCTTGTCGGATGCGTCTCGACGTCACAGTGACACGAATCCCGAGTTGAAACATTCTCCAGTTTGTTGCCATGGCACCTTAAAGGCAACGACCCACCTTCTGTTGGCGCACCATCACAGCACATACGCAACCAATGGGTTCGTCAACTGTGCACTGGATTCCAGTAAGTACTGCACCCCCCAAAAAACAATCACTACCTAAGTCAGAAAACGTGTTTGTGAGCTAGCCATTCAGGCTGAAATGAAACGCCGCTAACAGAGCTTGTTCCCTTGGCAACTAACTGATCAAAGAACTTTCATATTCTTCTCTTGAGACACGCAGATTATATGGAAACATTATCATGTCGAAGCAAAATGCAACGCAGAAATGCAGAGTTTGTTTGGATGCTGACGCAAAAACCCTGCACTGCATTTGCATGAGACTTCAATTCCAGAATTTGGATTCCTGATCCTTGGCGTATGTTGACCGATGCATGTCCCAGAAAAACTTCAAGTAAGCGAGGATAAGAAAAGTGTGAGAAAGGATTGTTTTATTTTTTATTTTTTGGAGGCAGCTGGAGGCTCGCTTACAGATGTGAGTCTGGAGGTGAGTCACGCCGGATTTCTCCCTCGTACAGAGACAAAAGGGCTCCCTTCGAGAGCTGGATACGCATATTTGCGAGGAAAAAGCAGTGAGAAATAAAAGAGTGGGGGATGCGGCGCTATCGGGCCCCTTGTGGGTTTAGAAGAGCAAGCTCGTAAATGACCTGACCCATCTTTAAATTTACAAGCATGTGTTTTTTTTAACTTTAGAGAGAAAAAAATCCACCAATACCAAACACAGCTGTAAAAATCCTATGCGAAAGGTTATTTTTTTGGAAGATTAATACGAATGTCACTGAGAAGAAAGTAAAGACCCATTCATCAGAGGTCAATCCTGTATGACACTACAGAGAAACTCCGTCGACAAAATGATGAAAGCAACACTGGCAGGAATTTGGAACGCGACGGGCATGATTTATTGTTTTCTCCTCAAACTCTTTAACAGACACTGACCGCAATTGTTTGTGTTATTGTTCGCTAGTGCTTTGGAAATGTCACTAGTATCATTTAGAGCGGTTCCTCCTCATCTTGCACCTCTGCCACCGTGGTATAGCCGATCTTAGGACTGGTCGGTCACTTCCTTGAATTGAAACGATACAATCCACTGACGTACTAATTAACTGGTAGAGCGAGGAAACTAGTAGCAACAAACATGACAAAACCTGTGTGTCAGACGTGCTTCTCTCCAGGACGGGTGTGCCGCAGGGAATTGTTCCGGCTCCCTTCCTGTTCACCCTCTACACCTCGGACTACAAATACAACACCCCTACCTGTCACCGGCTGAAGTTCTCTGATGACTCTGTGATTGTCGGCCTCATCACGGACGCAGACGATCGGGAGTCCAGAGAACTTACTCAACTTTCATTGCAGGACGGCGAGGCACAAGACCAATCCCCACGATAGACCAAAGCCCAAGGTCCTCTCCCGTGTTTTTTTTTACCACAATATGAAACATACATCAAGAGCACCAATCGGTTTTAAAGCTGCTGTATTTTTCCGGCCACCTGCGCAAAACATCAGACTCCTCCACGGCTTTGCAGCTTCTTCACAGGATTCTCCTTTGGAAGGACAATAGGGGAGCTCCCTCTACTGCCTGGAAGAGTCCGCAGGTGTTCATGTCATTAAATATCTGTCCTGCCTATGACCTCATCTACTGCTGAGATTCATCCTTCGCACCTGCAGTGAAACACACTTAGCAGACCTCTTTGGATGCGATCCAGGCTGAAGATTCGTTACACTATATGGCCATTTAAAAGCAAGCGCCACTCTGCTCACTTTGTAAGATAATTCTTTCAGGTCGGTTGACGCTGCTCTGAATGGGCAAGCAGCACTGGTGCTTTTGGAATTTTAATCCACTGCCCACTGAAAATGTGCTTAGGGGAGGATAGATCTCAGCTAAAGCCACATTTCTCTCACATGGAAATCCACAAATCGAGCCACCACACATTCACATAATTATATATGGTGAGCTAGCCACGAGGTTGTTCCATGCCAAATCCTCCGGTGGGTTTAAGCGAGGAGATTTTGATTTGAATGAAACTTGGGAGTACCCAGAGAAAACCCACGCAGGCACGTGGAGAACATGCAAACTCCACACAGGAAAGGCCGGAGCCGGAATCGAACCCACGACCTCTGCGCTGTGAGGCCATCGTGCTAACCAGTCATCCAACGTGCTGCCCCTGGACCAAATGTCAAGATTCTAAAATTCCCGCGTCATCAATGCCTGTTTAGTGAAGATTGACCCAGTAGTTCCTGATGTGTACTGGGTCAAAAGGGGAAGGCAGCGACAAAATTCGGCAGGCTTAGCTCGATTTATAATTTGAGATTTAGTGTGGTGTCATCACGTTTCATGAAAATCTAAATCTGTGTGTTTGGGGCGCTTGGTAAAGAACGTTTCCCCCCCGTCCCCCCCGCCCTTCTTACATTGTAAATGGCGGAATTTAAAGGCTGTATTGGATATCATTAAGCCAGGGAGCCGCTCCGAATAAATTTTCCAATGAGCCGAGAGAGCTGGGTGAAATGTGATGCTGGTTAACTCGGAGTCACTTTCAAACTGCCGCTTTGTTAAAACCATATGTCAGAAATGATTGCATGCCCGTTTGTCCACTTGTGCAGCGTTTTGGGCTCCAAGTGCAGAAAATGATCACTCACCGGGTACGTTTACATTTGCGTCAACAGCTACCTCGCAGAGGGAAATAAACACAACCAATATGTTGAGATATTTTTATACACAAGAATTGACAATTTCATAACTTGGATACTTAGAACTTCAAAAGGTTCGGTTGACGTATGTATATAACCCAATTCCCGTTTTTGTTTTGAGACTTCAAATATATCCCTACCCTATTATTATTTTTAAAAGAAACCAGCAATTCTAATAATTACTCTGTAATTAGCGGCCTATGATCTAAAGCCATCACATCCCATTCAAGAGCCGTTATATACGTTCCCGTCTACTGTCAACCCTCAATCTTTCACCAAATTACCCAAATGGTCCAAAGGGCACAACGGAACAACATCAGACTTTGTGGCAAAGCTACCAAATCTGCTCTCTGCCATTGCGTGGTCTCATCATTCCACAAGATTTCGGTGACACAGCGAGCTGCTGCGGCCTGATAGAGGCTGGTGGTCTGGCATGCATGCCTCCGAGTAATCCGGAGAGCCATTTTTGAGAGGATGCTATCTGCCACTTATGGCGCCAACGCTGAAGGAAACGTTTACGGGTGACCTGACAATGACCCAACATTTTTAAGACAGGAAATGATGTAAATACACTAACCAGGTCTACGGCATAATCTGCAATCCACAACAAGAGCTAATATCGGAGGTCAACAGAAAATTTTGCAGCTAATTTTAATTTTTTTTAATGTAGGTGCCCAATGAAACATGGCATTACTTCTTTCTATTTTAGCTTTGGGCCGATTAAAAGCTGGTATAATTGTGACATCACGTAAATCTGACAACACTAAATAAATATTTTTTTTTATCCAAAGAACAAAAGGCCAATTATTACATGACTAATATCAGTTTTTTTATTATTATTTTTTAAAGAATTTAAGCAAATTTATTTTCCCTACAATATAGTAATTTTTTGTCAAGCACAAATGTTATAGGAATTAAATATATTTTTTTTTTTTTTAGAACAATCAATTTTTGAGAGAATAAATTAATCTTTTTCATTTCAACAGCATTCAGGAGCAAACATGGTTCAGTTGGTGTTAAGATTATTGAGGGGGGCCTTGGTTAAAAAAAAAAAAAAAAAGCTTCCCTGTACAGGGTCCCTGGAGCCAAAAAGTTTGAGAACCCCTGGTAGCACACCTGGTTCAAATTTGGGCACAACCCGGTAAATTCCCATGGAGGAGACTGTTAAACACAAACCTGGAATGAGCCAAGAATATCTTTTTCCAATTGTAATTATCATTTGAGGCAATCAGACCTCAAATGTTGTTGCCATGGCATTACGTGCAGCGTCGGATATCGGACTAAATGGCACCAAGGCACATTTCCCGAGGTAAATACGGCACCAAGGCATCAATCATGTCAGTGAGCGCTCTAATGGGGATGCACTGTTTAGATTAGGAAAGTAGGAAAATCTGAATCCGCCGCTTTACCTTCAGCCCCCAGTGACTCCTGCCGCTTAGCCGCGGAGCACATGTACTCAGAGTAAATAGACCGTCTCCCACGGTTGATCCACCTGTAAATGATGTCATCGCCCAAACATTGCTCTCCTCCAAACATGTCACTTCCACTTGATTGAGCAACTTTCAAACTCTATGGCTCATTAAATAAACACACGCAAAGTCCTTATAAGGAGCCCGTGCTCGGTTTGATACTGAAAGGACGAGTAACTTCACTCCAAACACCGTGTATGCGTATCGAAGACTATCCTGTTCAGTTGTTAACCAAAAGATCACTGCACATTAAGCTAGTCCACGTCCAGATGAAAACGATTTAGTGACTGGAAGAAAAAAAGCATCCCTTAAAAGGGAGCTGGAAAGAATTAGAATCCACTGTGGAATAATCAAGTTCCAATGAGAAGACAGTGTCGCTCACCCAGTTGCATTTAATCGCTCAGAAGCTTAAAAAAAAAAAGAAAATCAAATAAATTTGAAAAAAGAGGGAAAAAAATCATATTTCCTCACATGAAGGAAGGAAAGCAGAGTCATCATCACACTTTTTGGTTGCTCGCTTGCTGCTTGTGGCATCTGGAGCAGCGTGTGCTGCGCTTGCATTTGCGCTTAACTTAAACCTGGTGTCAAAGTCGTCACCCTCGCCAGCAAGAGGCAAAACGTTCACCCTGGTTTTCTTCAAGATCTTCAGCGAAAAGGCTTGAAAGAGAACACACATTGCAAGCATCTGACTATTCTCTTGTGCGGAGAATTGCGTTTGGATTTCATCCTGAATTGCACCGTCGTTCGAGCCTTCGATTCATCAATTACCGTAATTTCCAGACTGTAAGGCGCATTTGTATGTAAACCACAGCAGCTTTGTTTTGGGGAGAAAAAAAAAAAAAAAAAAAAAGCTAGAAGCCGCAGTTTTCTATGTTGAAAAAAAAATGAGTTGTTTACTGTACAGAACAATTTTGTACTGTAAATGCACATAAAGGTACATAAACAGATTTTGAAAAAAGTCCCTTTGAACATGGCAAATACTTTGCTAATTAAATATATCGAGATTTATTTAGCGTATTTTCTGAACTATAGAGCGCCCCCTAGTGGTGAAAGAAAAATCCACAGAAAAGCCACACTGTCGTATTAGCCGCATGGTTCAAAATCTAGGAAAAAAGCAGCTCATTATAGTCCGGAAAATACGGCAATATGATTTATTCCTTTATTTTGGGGAAAAAAAACTAAACAAAAAAAAAAAAATGCTATTGGCCACCTGCCGTAGAGACATGAAAAAAAAGCAGCAGAAAAATAGATAAAACTGCCAGCGCCACACGACGACTACTTTCAACAAGTCTCCGCTGACATGCATTGGAAATGATGACGCAGGAGATCTTGGAGAAGAACTCTATGAACTCATAGAAATAAAACAAATGCACACATGAATGATTCACAAGACGGGTGACAGCCAAATGGTGACCTAAGTCTAACAGACACCGTGGGGGTTTGCCTCTCGTCCATCGCTTTTTCCCTTCCAATAGGCTGAAGGAAAAGCCCCCGCTATCCACCCGAGATGGTCCAGAGCCGCCATGCAAGATTAGATAAGCTAAGTGACATTGCACATCATTAGTTGCAACTTTTCCACGACAGGACCAGCGCTTGCTTGGTTTGGGGTGGTTTGATTTTTCGGTTTGAAAGAAGACATTGCAAACCATGCCGCATTCAACACATCAGTTCGAAAGAGAACTACCACAACAATGGAGGGCAGGGTATTCTATATTTATGTCTCAGTATGTGGACGTCGGACATAAGGAGACTATTTGAGAGGAAACCGCAAGTGGTACGAAAAAAGACGGCCGTGACAAAAAAACATAACAGGGTAGCATATGTATTTATTTTAGTCAATTCCAGCCAAGAAAATCGTCCACTGCAGCAAAGTAGAAGAGCGACTACGGCTTCTTCCCAAATTCCTCAAAATATGCACGTTAGGTACTTCGAAGATTCAAAATTTTTCATAGGTGAGCATTGTTGATTATGTATTTTCAGTGGCGGCCAGTCAAGGCCAGCAAGGCCTTCTCTGCTGGCCTAACAAAATCAAGAAATCATGATCATATTCTTCATATTGATGTCAAAGTATATCCTAGTGTTGTATTTTTAGGTAAGAGTTTTTATCCAATCAGAATTCAACTAGCTTGTGTTACCAGGCAGATTTCATAATACCAGTGGCACGCACTATTCGTCCAAGGCCTTCAGATACAATCGTGTGGGCGTCTCTTATGTGTGTTGACAGACAGTTGCGATAGCCAATCAGATCACAAGTTGGTGACAGTGAGCCTACTCGCTGGCTTGATGCTAAAAGTGATGAATGCGTCTTGTGATTGGATACTCACTCGTGAGGGGGCAGCGCTATGCGGAATCAACACAGCCGGAAGTCGTAACTGCCGACTATTTGAAAATCTAAAATATATTCTTGCTTTTTTAAATCACAATGGCCGAATTTAATTGCAGATACACTTGCACGGCCACTTTCAAGACGGACCTTTCAAGGGAAGCTCGGTCGTGTCTTCCTGTATATTATTTGTCCAGCTGTGGTGTCATAAATGATCATATTATGAGGGGGATTGATTCAAGTCGGACTAAGTAGGACTTCACTGAAGGCCTACGTGTGAAGTGCACGGCCCGCCACTGTGGACAATCAATTTATTTTTGTCTTAGCCGTGTGCCCCTCAAATTGAACAAAAGTTGAGTCCATGTAAAGCCGATGAGGTCATCTGAGGTGGAAAATAAGAATGAGATGCAATTCTCTGCTTTGATACATCCCATTTCAGAAGTCATGTCCTGCTTTTTTTTTTTTTTGTGCGGTATTTGGAAACGTGTTTTCTCATTAATATTGACAAGTCAAACTTTAAATGATATCTGGGAGGAATGGACGATATAGACGCTGCCTCAGACGGTTAAATTTTTTTTCTGCGCAAAGAGGGATTTTTTTTTTCATGTGTTTTAGATTTCTTTTACTCGTATTGTTATTATATAAACATGTCAGCGCTGGCATCTGTTAAATTATTTCAAGTACAAGACTTACAAAGCCACCGCCAAAAGGAAATCACAACACTGAAAAGGCATGTTTTGTTTTTTTTCTAATCTTTGTGCCTGTATGTGGTTTGGACAGTGACTGTGCAGCCACGTTGCAGCTCTGCTAAACGCAGAACGGAGCAGAGTCTGAGGGATGTGATAAAGGGCACTGAGGACTCAACATGTAAAATAGTTTTGATAAATATTTAAAAAAAATTAAAAAAAATACCAATATTGTATTTTACACACACACACACACACATGCTAGAAGTTGGGTTCTGGATGTTTTTTATAAGAAGTGTTCAAAAGTACAAGTAATGCATTCATGTGCAGCGTAACTGAGCTCCCAGCTCGCCTTTAATGTGTCCAAAGTGCTGACTGATCTATTTCCACAAGAGTTATGAAGACTCCTTACCGTTTACGTTCATGGCAGGCAACACCACAGACATCTTAGGACGACTTCCTTTGTTGTGGCTGGTCGCAGGAAGTAGCAGATGATCCTGAGAGACAACACGAGAAGGTTACGGAAAGTATACTACTGGTGTTATCCTTTTATAAATTAGAGGCTTCTCATTTTATGGGTGCTGAAAAGATCCTCGCGGTCAATAGTGTTCATTTCTTCGAAATGTCACAAACTGAGTCCAATTTCCACGCCGCAGCCTATAATCAAAATCGTCTTCGCAAAGCACTTTTGTGTCCTTCACTCCCAAGAGACAAAAACGGCAAAGTGATTCATTTATGACGTTGCACGTCATGTGAAATGGCAATGTATACTTTTAAAAGAGTTGTCCGCAGCTGAATGTCGTGCATTTGTGCAAACACTTATGAGATTGCAGATTCATACGGTATGACACAAGTTCTTTTAATGAGGTTTTTATGAGGACTGAGGGGCGCCAACACTATACATTGTGTGCCAAACCACTTATACTTGTCAACAAGCCCAAATAACAGCAGAGTAGAGTATATAATCCAATCATGAAATTTGTGAATAATAAATGAGTAATAAATATTTAATTTAGTATTCAGTGGAGCCTCACACAAACGGTGACAATTTCATTTCTGAACTATCTTTCCCATGGAAAATAATGGAAATCGGTTTCAAAATCAAACCTCAATTAGCAGTACAGGCAAAGTTTACATGATAAAAGTGCTATACTTAATCTTTCACCGGCCATTACTGACAAGTCTAATAAAGTTCGATTGAGGAATAATCAAAGAAAGCATTGGCCTAAACAAAATAATGATGATAAAGGGCAATCAAAGAGTGATTTTTTTTAACCTCACCCTGACTATACAGAAATACAAATGTTAATTATTGTTATAAGGCAATAATGTAATAACAATGTAATAATAACATTTGATTATTAATGTAGAAAGATGTGTGGCCAAATGGTCACATGCCATCACGGTTAAATTAAGATTAAATGTTGCCAACTTTCCAGTGTACTTTCTCTTTTATTATTAGCATCGTTAGACTAAGCAGCCAGGACAGAAATGTGTGCGCCACTTTTCCACGTTGTGTGGCTATTTGCAGTTTTACGGGGTTCGTCATATTTCTCCTTGACAAAGAAAAAGCCAACATGTCTGTCGAGTTAATCCTTTGGATAAGTGATTTTCAAAGTGTGGTGTGCGAAAGAGTCACAGGCAAAGAACAAGTCTGTCATATTTAACTGTAGAGGTCAATACATTTGCTTTTAATTAAATTCCATTGGGCTGTTCAACTTTGCCGCTATTCACAATAAGAATATCATTTAATTCATCAATTCATTATGCTTGCCACTTATCTTCACTAGGTTCAAAACTACTTTGTTTGCACACCAGTATGTGCGGAGTGGATATTCTCATTCATTGAGCCATTTCTTTCTCGGTACATTGTCAATCACTTTTATCACTGTAAATAATGTTATTATTTTGCCTTTAAATGGCCCAAAATGAGCAGGTTCTTTACTGTGTAAGAAAATATCATGCCCATTACGGCTCACCATCAAATGACTTTCAGCGAGACAATCTGATCTAAGAGCTCTGGGCTCCATGACGACAGGTACATTTTCCTTGAAACATAATGCCGAAATGCTAAAGTGAGTGTTTCCACCACGTCACCCCGATACACTTACATTAAGTTCTAGCGTACTTACTGCTGGTGCCATAACACAATACCTATGAGGACTTCAACATTTTTCTGGCCTCAGCTCATTTCATGCTCAAAATGAGGCCCGCAGGTACTTGTTTACCTGTGAAGGGTTTAAAATGATCTGGGGTGACAACAAGGCAAAATTGTATCAACTATCCACTAGACAAGAGTCTAAATTAATAATGATTGCCTTCAAAATCCAAATTCAACCCAGAACCTTGGCTAGTCTTCTAATCACATCATGAGTGGGGGGGAAGGTCATTTCAAATATGTAGATCCAGGAACCCAGGAAACCAAACACACGCAAATAAAACCAGATCAGATTCCTTCAAATTAAAGTTAACGCAATGAGTAAGTGCGCTGATTTAAAACATGTGAATATATTACCACTATTTTTATATAGCGCATAACCAGCGATTCCCAGCACATTAATTAGTATGCCGTGAAAGATCATCAAATGAGCTCGCGTAAATGATCCAATTTTACTTCGATGGTCTGAAAATTACTGTCGCTTCTATTTAAAAATGTCTCTCGAAACTGGACACCACAAACTGTCCAAATATCTTGCAACATCAATAATATACGTTCTTATTTGACAACTCTGCATTGTTTCAAGATCAGAAAGAATCTTAACTCATTTACTGCCATTGACGGTTAAAGACGTCAAATACCCATTTTTTTTTTTTTTACTTGGCTGGTAGTGAATGAGTTAAGATTCAAAGAGTTATTCAGCATATGTATTAATATGTAAGAACTTATTTTTTTTCATCAAATCATTGGATGTAGAAATTCAAATGGAAAATGACAACTGAAGGAAATCTCTTGTATGCGCGGAGAAGAAAGTTACGTTGGTGCCGCTTTTGAGTATCCTCTGGGGGGGGAGGAAAGGGCAGCATAAAAAGTGATCAAAGACTTTTTATTGAAAGTGATGTCCGGTATTAATCATGTCAGGCGAGAGAAAATTAAAAACAGCCCCCTTGTCACAACTGAGGTCAACAAGCCTAATGAAGAAAGGCAGAGGAGATGAAAAATGACATGTCGTCGTCCATAAAACCATTAAACACGCCGCTCATGATTGCAAATGGGCTGAGAAGAAAAAAAAGGACTGGAAAGGGGCAGTTACACCCTTTGGTGTGTGAACGTTAGCCCAACCGCCGCTGTGGTCTCACATTAAGTTTTTATGTTAAGGAACCGACCTATTACATAATATTTATGATTCATTCATTGGGTCCTTTTTCTTAGTCACTTCATGGACAGTTTACAGCAGTGCTTCTCAAAAGATAAGAGCATTTTCGTTGCAGAACAAACCTACAACGTAGAGTTAATAAGGCTAGCAAGGAGAGCGCCACTGCCAACTAGTGGAGTGGATGTGCAATTACAATTTATGGTAGAATGGCGGGAAAAAAGCATGTTCGCCAGGGTCACACGCGCCCCCACTATTTGAGAAGCACTGGTTTACAGGAACAACCAAATTGAAAAAAATCTGACGGACAATCAGAGTCAAGCTGTGAAACCTTTATGGACTATTTTGACGTGATGATTGTTGCAATTTTGTGAAGCTCCGACTCTAAACTTACCCTGCGGAAAGACACGACGTAGAATGTGTCGCCTCGCCGGTTCATCTCGGCAAAGAAGTCGCTGTACGAGTGAGCGGGTCTGTCGTACACTTGCAGCTCACTGCCAGGGGTCCTTCGGAACAAAAACGTAAAGTCAGAAACACGGCAATACAAATCTTTGCTATTTCACAATCGCAACGGCAAGATATTTTGGTGGAGACGATTGAGTAGAAAAGTTGATGAAATAAAATTCGATGCAGCTGCCACAGGCCACCTGGGAACCGTTTTATTTTGGGGAAAACATTAACATTTCTTCAAGACTAAGAACTTAAATGCCAGCTAAATGAGCTCTCTCTATTTTGAGTCGACTTCATTTCAAATGGTAATTGCTGGTCAAAACAGTGAAAACTAAAAGGCAAAATAAGCATTGGGAGGATTAGTAATACAATGCGGGCTTCTAATCACTCCAAGAATTCAGTTGCCTCAAGGTTTTTTTTTTTTCTTAAGAATATTTTCATGCAAATCTGTAAGCCCCTCTGACTATGATATGAATTGGAGAAAAAAAAAAAACTCATTTGAACCTAGCCTGCCGGACCTGTTAAAACCGTTTCCCCTCCGTCCTTCACATTTCCTAGCCAAGGAGGGGAAAAAAACTATAGGGGGCCAACAGAACCTATTGACTCCATCTGTCTGATGTGAGTGCAGCTCAGCAGAAAAGGTTTTGAGAGCCAAAACTCTGAAGTCAAGTACTGGGGTCATCCTTTACAATCTGTGCTTCATTAAACTGTAAAAAGCAAGAAAAAGGGGGGGGGCAATTTCCAAAAAAGGAGAAGAAATTTTACGTCCCATTATGGTTCCATTTAAAGAGCCACTTAAGTCAAATGCCATTATATGAACAGTTGGACTTTACGTCATGGAAAATCTATTTTTCAGGTGCATCATTTTCTTTTTTGCAGGGTGTCATGTGGAATTTTTTTTTAAAGAAACAATAGGGTTAAAAAATCATGTTAAAAATTGCATTCTGCAGCTCTAACACTCATATTGTGAACCAGATAACATTTGCTAGCATTTAGCTGACAAATTCACCTTTTACCTCTGTTGAGCTTTTATTTACTGCAGTGACCTAGAAGCAATTTAAACTTCACAAACTGAAGGTGGAGCTTACAACATCTGCTCCTTACTGCTTCTTTAAATTAGGCATACGTTGCTGTATAATAAAAATGAACATTTGTGAAAATAAATGATATCATGCCATTACTCACTTTTCTTTGGCAGTTTTTGCGTATGGAACAGTCACAATTTGGGAGCTCTCGGCATCCTTATGCTCAGTTTTCTGTTGGAAAATTTTACAACACCCATTAACAACAATAACACTGGCCGGCAAAGTCCAACCTCCCCATTAAGTCTAACGGTTGGGTCGGCTAATTCTTAAGAAAACATGTCAAGGTATTATTTTGTTTCCTAGTAATCACATCTTGAAGAAAATAACAATAGAGGTGCCATTTTTGGTCCATGTTGAGTGCTGTGGTGAAATTTCATGCTCTCAAATTCAAACAAGATCATGAATAAACTATATAGTTGATGTCCATAAATAACAGGGCAGGTATTAGTGAGTTAGAGCTAACCAGATGGACATTGAAAAAAAAAAAATGATGGAAAAAAAAAAAAAAAACGAAGCAGAGAGGTAGGGGGGGCGCACTAATTCCACAGATCCCCCCCTGAGTGTTGTATTTACTTTCTCATGGTTGCCGGATTAAATCCAGCTCAAAAAGGAGGAATGAGAGGACAAAAACGTTGAAAGTGAGCGCGGAAGTAAAACGGTGGTGAAAAGAGTGGCTTTGCTTTGCCAAACAAAGACTTTCCTGATGAAAGCAATTCGCTTGAGTTCAGAAATGATTTTTAATTTTTTTTTAACTCATTCACTATCAGCCGAGTCCAAAGAAAAAAAAAAAGGATCTTTGACGTATTTATCCGTCAATGGGAGTAAATGAGTTAAAGAGGTGTACATGGCAAAATATTTAGCAGAATGAGCTGATGGGACTTGCCAGAAAGCTCCTGGAGTGTCTGAGGTGGCTGTTGCTCATGCGCCTGGATTTGGTCAGCTGCGAGTCATGACGTTGGACCCACCCCCTCAACTCGTGGGCCAGCCTGTCAATCAAAGTCAGCACACAATTAAAAGCAAATTCTTTTTTTGGGGGGGAACGACAGAGCTGCATCCACACTCACTCAATGCACTTGGTCCTATTAACAGGCGGCAGGCAGGGGGGCGGCGGCGTGAGGAAGTTAAGCTCCTTCACCACCATCAGGGCCTTGTCCTCAGCACTGCAACGCCACAAACACATGACAGGAGGCCAAGAAAACATTGATGAGAGTCGAAAACATGTTGAAAGGCTTGGAAACGTGCGTGTGAGAATTGCACACATGCTTTTAAGACCTGTTTAAAAAAAAAATGTTCTTCTCATTAAATTAAAAAAGACGCTTTCTCTGCACAGAGAGAGCCAACATGGCCGCATGCCTTGCGTCTGCAGTCAAAGCCAAAGCCAAACACCCATGACGAGTGGGCGATCGACTTGAATTCAATCTGGGCACAAGTGTGACTTTATTGATTTTTTTTTTTTTTTAATAAGGCAGTGATTGAATTTTAATAGTTACCATGTGTTGCGACGGGCGGGCTTGCCAGTCAATATAGTTTAAGCATAAAGCAACATGTTGAACATTGCTGATGGAAAGATATAAAAGCCTGCAACGTGGAATGCGCTTCGTCGTCTATTGGCCCCTCACACTTTATGACAATACGTGCCGAGTGCCATTTGATAAAGATATTCAAGTAGGACTTCACTGTCACCAAATGACAAAATCAAAAGTGAATACTTCCCAATTCCACATGTACGTTATGGGAGGAGTTACTGTATTGCTCTTGCTGCTGATGTAATGTCTACCCTTGGAGCCCACCTGCAAGGGCGCTCGTTAGCAAAACATGAGCCACCAAAAAAATCTCCGTCAACCTCGGCCAACTCTCAAGGTCCTGGAATAAGTTCTCTTCGACATGTCAAAGCACAGCGGCCTGATCATAACTCTCGCTTTGGGGGCCCATATTAACCTTTCCGCATGCACAGCTTCCTATTCAGGCAGACCCCCAGATTAGGTTGCATTATAGCCACCCACCCCCCCAAACAATCATTCTGTCCTCTGCGAGCATTTGGCGCTGTCACACCCTTTTGAAAATGCTAATGTGTTCCTTCCTCCTTGCATGGGTTTAAGAAAAGCTGATACTGCAGGTGACTGGCTTGTATTAACAAGTGACATAGCGCACATGTAGCGTATGTCTGCCAATATTGTGGACGTTAACCACCTTGCGAAACATCATTTTCAGGTCGGGGGGGGGTGCAGGTAATGTAGCAAATACAAATGTTTTTCATGCAATTTACAAATGAGACTCACTGGGCCTCAATTGCATTTTGAAATAGAAAGAAAAATATATAAAGGCTTGGGAAAATAAGCTGTAGCTCGTGATATAAAACGGGATGTCAAACATGGCCTGACCCCAATTTCCCGCCTTGTTACTCAAAGCGCAGCTCGAGGGATATTTCAAGGCAGGCGTTTGGATACAAGTTGGAGAGCCCCTTGCGCTTATGTTTGTTTACACGTCGTCATGAGTTGGTACCCGAGCAGGCCAGGCCCGTAGCGCAGGTGACGTGTGTGGAGAACGTTACCTGTCGGGCATCTCGGCGCTGCCATTTCCAACAGCCTCGGGGCCCGCCACGGCTTTGCTGTCTGTTTCCGGCGAGAAACCTAAAAGGTGTCTGCTGTGCTGCACGGGCACAAGTTCCAGCCCGGAGCCCGAGTTGTCCTGAAGCTGACTGATGAATGCAGACGTGGGGGGGGGGATTGAGAAAGGCGAAATTAGGACAATGTGGACGGTGGAAAAAAAAAAAAAAAAGGACATTCCAAGTGGCCCTCATCCTGTGCACACGCACGAGTTTCTTTTTTTGATTCAAGCCACGAAGCCCGACCGTGAACTCTGATCTAGTCTGTATGATCCAAAGCACACTGCGGTGTCATTCGATGCTTTTATAACACCAGGTGGCATTTTCATTTTACATTTCAAAAACGGAATTTGGCATGTAAAAAGTGGGCATATTTTCGATTTTTTTTTTTTTAAATTCCATATAAACACATCGAGACAAGCAGCTACAGAGCACACCACGAAAAACAAGGGAACATTTTTAGACAAAAGCGCTGCAGAGCTAAAATCTCAAGATCCTGTGCACATTCCGATCACCGAGTAAAGCTTATCAAAGTCAACAAATCCAACTCGCATCCCTTGTGGAGGACGTCCTCTCCAGGGGAGAGCAAACATTTTTATAACATGACATCAGAGAATCTGTTGTTATAGTTGGACTCTCCAATCCCAGCATTTGCAAACTGGGCCGAATGGAGCACTTTTATATAACCCGTCTTCATTTGTCAGATGTGGTAATAGTGAAGGCGGAGATGAAAAGGAACGGCCGCAGTAGGTCTTTTTACACCACACGTGGAGCGTAACATGTTTTGTTCTAACGGTCACGAGGGGGAAAATGTTTACATCCCACCAAACCACGGCTGGGTTGTTCTGAGGTTTATTCACCTATTAGTCACAAAGTCCTATAAACTCTGGCGAGGAACAATCGCAAAGATGACTCCAAATGAACATTTATTTCCTTCAGAGGAGAACAGTCTTACTCATCCAAAGACAAGGACATCCACAGAATGAAGAACTAAATTCTTAACGGTTCACGGATTCATTGCAACACATTGTCTGCATCAACCGCTTTGCTGTAAGCACAGCAAAGGCTTAGCTGAACCTAAAGTTGGCCGCTGATTTGACAAACTGCTTTTAGCAAACAACGCCATTCAATAGGAACTAGTTTGCACTGTTTTCAATTAGCCGTTGGATAATGTCTTACATGACAGGCAGCCGTGAATTCCCAATTATTTCCTCTTTTAAGCCAGTCGTAAATTAAGCATAGCAGGAATAATGCCGGCAACTTTTTTTCTTCTTAACTAAAGAGACACCTGCGATAACGTCTATTCCAGTGTTACCTTATTGGTCCGAAATTAAAGATGAGGAAGACCAGGACCGCCATGAGGCACACAGCTCGTCTCTTGGGAGCCGTCGCCTTGAGCACAGAATTCTGCAGAAGGAAGACAAAAAAAATAATTAAAAAAATTTTTTTTAAAATAAAAAAGAAATTAATTTTTGCGTTATTCGAGGCCGATATTTGGCATTTTGCTGATTATCGGCATCAGCCTTTTTTTTTTTTTTTAACTTTCAAGGCTGATATATTAAAAGCCGTTTTATTTTTGGCTTTCAGCAGCACACTTCTGTCTCTCTCTCTGCTGTGCTGGTGGCCCTGCCTGCAGAAGCAGATTGGCCCGCCCACAGCACCATCTGATTGGTTCCTTGTGCAATGGGTGGCAGCCAATCAGCAGTAAGATGCCTGTTTGCTTTTTCACCTCGACTCACACGCACTACAACAGACTTTGCCGAAACTTTCATAAATGTCTGTCTACTAGAACTAGAAAACTATTTGCCTTAGTAAACTTTAAAGAGAGAGTTTGTTTTCGTATTGCATTTTTTGCTCAACTTTCAAAGCTAAGTTGGCGATTTTCTACAAAAAAAAGATCTAAAAAAGCTTTAACATGTTGTAAATCACTAAAGTTGTTTAATAAACATACTTAAAGGCATTTAAACTAAGTCAAGTTTTGGAGTTTTTATTTTGCTAAATGTTGAAACCATTCTGCCCCTTTTTTCAATATCGGCTTCAAATATCAGTTATGACGTGATAATCGGTATTGGCCCTGAAAAAAAGCATATCGGTCTATCTATCACTAATCATCTCACCTCACTCCGCAGGCCTTCCAGTTGCCTCTTGAGGCTGCCGTTCTCGCTTTTGAGCACCTCATTCTCAGACAGCGCCATTTTCAAGCGCGTTTCCAGCGACAGCAGATACTCTTTCTTCTTCTTCCGCGACAGGGACGCCGATTCGCGGTTCTTTATCATGCGTTGCTGCCTCTGGGAAAACTTTGACTGGGGTCGGAAAAAAGTGGCACAGACACAAACAAGGGGTGGGAGAAGAAAAGAACAACGCAGGCGATTATGACTCAAGTCACAAGATTCATCACATCTGGATGCGTTTGGGGAGCACCTATCCAAACAGGACGACTGGAGCCGCTTTGGTGTGATGCAATTAATGCCCACATGAGCCACCTGCTGAGCTCTCGATCATTCGCTTCTTACACTTGTGTGACATCATGTTTAAACATGTTCCAAATCGTTTTTCATTCCTGTGGTGAATGTCCCCAGCCAATTTTAAATACATATAGCACATTACCCAAACATCACAGTGCAGCTTGAAAATCTGCTTTGTAGTGGCAATATTTTCTACATACATGCAATGGAGAACACAAGAACATGTCTTTATAGTTTGTGTGGATTTTTCTTTCACCACTAGGGGCGCTCTATTGTTCAGAATATACGCTAAATATATGGGTCTGTTCTGTTTGAAATGTTGACACGGAAACTTTGTTAATGAGCCACATGTTGCTTCACCATCTCCAAAGATGACGTCAGGCGATCACATGTTGCTTGCCATTGAGTTAAATAACCATGACATTATTCATCTTCTGTGTGTTTGTGGTGAAGAGCAACAAATGGGACAAAAGAGGAGCGTGACAAAAGCAGCAAGCTGGCGTGAAAGACGAAGACCAGAGCGCCAGTAAAAAAGAAACACCAGATAGAAGGAATTAAGTAAAAGAGAGAGGTCAGGGTTACGTCACTCACATTCCAAGTGATGGGAGTCTTGAATAGAAATGTTCACAACGTCTGTCAGTGGGTTCATGACACCACAGCACCTACTTCGCACCCTAAAAGAGTCCTTAAGTGCACACGAAAAAGCTTCTGGGAAAAATATTTACATCAAGATGCTTTGAGGGCCTGTGAGGATGTTTAGGGAGAGTGTCATACTTTTGAGAAACGATTACCGACGAGCGACTGATAAAAGGTCAAAAGTTACAAAAAAAAAAAAAAAGCAACAAACAACGTCTACAAGACAATATGTATGACAATATGTGTCGCCCATGTGACATTACGTCAAAACTTAACGCTGGTTAGTTAGCAAAATTTCTTCTGCGGTATGTCGAATTTATCTTCATTTTACAGGAAGCGATATGTGAAGTGCCTTTGTTATGTTGATTGACAATTTTCTTTTATCTTAATAGCAACCGGTGGCGTGGAGGGCACACAGGAATTTTCCCGGACTCCCTACAGGGTAAATATGTTTTGTGTCCGGAATGGTTTGTGTTTGACCTCAGAAGGCCTTACTAGATTGCTATCACTACAATTATTTCACACTCGAGCTAAATTGTTAACAACCAAAACCAAAAACATCTATTTATGGCGTTACACTTAATACAAAATAAAAAAATAAAACTGTATACTGAACCAATACAAAAAAAACTACCACACTTTGACACACAAACAACAAATATGTCGTGGTAGAGCTTCTAAGATCGCAGGACGAATAGCCCTGGCAGCGATTAAGTTATTTGGATCCCCGTATTTGTGTTCCGTCTCCTGAGAAACTCCTCAGTCTCCCAGCCAGGATCTGGGAGTCGTGCCACAAGCGCGAGCCTGGGAACGCCGCAACTACGCAGTTACCAGGGAGTGGAGCGCGGGGTGAACGTCACCTCGACACCACAGCGAGGCTGAGCAAGGCAAAAACTTTGGTTGCGTTTTTTTTTTTTTGTGGCTGAGAAAATGTTCACGCGCAGAACCGTAGAAACGCATTAAGTCAGCCCATGAGCGGATTACGCGGCTCTCGCTGTCCCTTTAAAGAGCCGCTGAGGGGACCAGCTGCTAACAGCTGTCAGTCGGTCATGCAATTGTGCACATGAAGTGCTACCTAAGAGGAAGTGTGTGTGATTAATCCATCGTAAGTGGACAGGCTTCATTTGCAAGTTGAAGCGGCGTCTTAAACATGGATCACGGTAGCATGAGTGCGGATACAAGCAAGATGAATAGAAATCCCTTTATTGTCATTGTACTCAAGTGTGCAACGAGATTAGAGGTGATGGTCAGCCTGCAAAATTTAATACGATACACTTTCCATACGGTGTAATATCAATTAGCGGGAAATTAGCACACAAATTAAAAGACAAACAATATCAGAAGAACAGCAGAACAGCGACAGTCTCATGTTGACTCGAAAGCTAAAGAATAAAAATGTGTCTTCAAATGAGTTTTAAAAAAATGGACAGAGAGGGGGCGGGGCTTGCCTCGCATTCAATGGGAGCTCATTTCATAGGGTAGGACCGGCAACAGAAAATGCACGATCCCCCCTGAGAATGCGCTTAGTCCTCGGCACCTCCAGCAGCATTTGGTCCGCAGACCTGAGGCCATTAAAAGACTTGAAGACGAACAGAAGTAACTCTAAAGTGCACTGGGAGCCGGTGAAGAGAGGCCAAGAATGGGGGCGACGTGATCCGTCTTCCGAGATCCAGTTAAAAGATGATGTAAACACTTACAAAGCGAAGGTCAATAATGACTATAAATCATTTAATCTTTGCCCAAATTAGCAAACCCAGATTAGTTTGTTGGTTTTTATTTTTTTCTAGCTGCTGTGCCTCACTTGAACTCCTCTGATGGGTCAAAAGGGGGCCCAAATAAAAATGTTTGGTAAAGTGACTGAGATTGAGATAAATGCATGGTCTGCTGAAGACTCGAAATTGTCTGTAGGGGTGAAGGCTTGTTTGCAAATGGCTGTCGGCCAGTTCAGCGTGTCTGCAGCACGCCAGCAACCCCCGTGAGGCGAGCCAGTCCAGAGAATGCATCGATAAGCTTCGGCAAGATAACGTAGCTGCTGGATGCCTTCATCGTCTATCCTTCTGCTTTTTGTTTTGTTCTGTGACTTGGAGTCACAAGAAGGAGTCATGCCACCACACCACTGACAAAACTCAGCATTTTTTTTTTCTGTTTGCATCTGAATTATTTCAGCACATGGTGACAATTGATGTTGCCTCTTCCAAGTTTTAAACACAACGTTATGCACGCTGAGCAGATGCATCCAATTCCCACACATTCTGGGCAAGTCAAATCCAACAAAACACTCCTTTTAAGTGGTTGCTTGCGTCCCCCAAATTATGGAAGCAATAGATTTCTTTTGTGTCACTCAACAATGTTTGTTTTTTCCTAATACTTCACATCCCATGATTTCAAATGTCATTTTGCGCTTGCAGAGCTCTCAAAAAGGTTCGAAGGTGAAAACTATCAGCGCAACAAACAGTAAAGTTAAAAAAAAAACAAAAAAATCCTATTTTAAATACGAAGGTCTCCACCACTTTCACACCTGTTTCCAAACGGGTGTACAAATTGTCGATGCAATTCAGCGCCTGCAATTTCACAAGAGGGAGGTAGCTAGTCAATGCCAAAGATTTTAACTATTTGTGGTTTTTCAAATGCAAGTGTAAGGGGGGAAAAAAGTTTGGATCATGTCTGAAGCTAGAAGTTATTTTCCGCTAAGTAAATTTGCAAAAACGAAAACTGACCTATGACACGTTTTTACAGTATTTTTGTGCGGCAAATCATTCCACATTTCAAAAGCCTCAATATTTCACAATAAGACGGTTTTTAAAAAAAATACATATCGAAATGCAACACTATCAATAAAGTCTCACACCACCCTAAACACTGCTGGGGTCTCCTCTAAATCCCCAAATCCTTGCAATGGAAGATTTGCGGAGGCTCATTTTGGAGCAGCCAAATGACCCGGCTGTGCAGGGGTGGCATTACATATCAGGGACTCAATCCCTGATGGCTGTTTACAGCTGTTGCAAAAGCTTCAATCCTGCAAAACACCTGCCTGAAGCATAAAATCGTTCACAGCTGTTTAAAACCCGGGTTTATATAACCTAACTAGAGGCCACAATACAGTAACACAGAGACACAAGTATAGCAGATACGAACACCTGGCGCAAGCAGGCCACCATTTAACAAGCATGTGACGGTAAATGTGACCCGGCCACATAGTATACCACTGTGCGGCATTTCACGGCAGAATAGGTTCTAATAAGAATGATATGACCTACATGCAGGCAGTAAGAACATTTTTTTTTTTTTAAACTGGTGAATTTTTGTGATGCTTAAAATTGAAAAGAGCGGGATCTGATTTGAGGGTGTCCAGTTAAAAAAAACAAAAAAACAATCCCTTTCAGATTTTTAATGACTTTAAATGTCAACAGTCGTTCTCTTTCTATTTGGAATTTTATTGACGTGTTTACATTCATAGAAAGGTTTAGATGTTTTTTTGTAATTCCGCAACATTTATCGCCCTAAATATTGCATCTTCCGAATGAGATGCAAAGAGCTCTTCATGCAATTGCTTAATGGAACTTTTTGGCACCATGGACGACAAGTTAAACAGCAAACAAAGCATGTGGAAACCTATCTCCCAGCAAAAAAAAAAAAAAGAAGAAGAGTGACAAACAGAGCTATGAGAAAATTTCTCAAATCATCAAAAAGGTCAGACGAGAGCAAGCCATCGCGAGCGGCGGCGCTGTGGACCGAAGCCCGAAACAACACTGAGGCTCTGTGTAACGGAGGCAAACAATTTGGACAGGCATGGAAAGATTTGTAGATGTTGTTTAAACAGAAACAATGAGGAGGATGTACATGTCACTGCGCAGACAAAGCATAACTCAAGTGTTTGCGAAACGACGAAGGTCAGGAGACATCAACACGGTAGTTCAGGGCATCCGCGGGGCATCCTAAACCGACAGTATTATTGAGTCCAGTCTGTTACAAAAATGATACATTGCAGATGCGGCTCATAACCGAAGGTTACTATATTAGTCCTTGGGTCACATGGAAGGCACACAAATGACACTGTTTCTTTCCTTTTTTACAATATAATACAGAGCGTGGATTTTATTGCTAAATTATGTATGAATAAATATGTCCTATAATTATTATTGTGCTCTTTTGGGAATGTATGTCCTGGTTTATAGGATTAAATTCTTCTTGGATTAAATTTGTTTCCGTGTATTCAAGTTTCGGTGAAGAATCCAAAAACAAGCACGGGAGTTTAAATGAAGACTTTAAAAAGACCCTTGTCCATAATGAGACTGTGAGTTTTGTCTATATGTGCCCTGGCAACCGGAGCAAGATGTACCTTGCTTTTCGCCCCAAAAGTCAGTTGGGACGAGCTCCAGATTAACCGCAACCTCAGTTCTACGTTGGGAGTCTAGTGGGTGTGCTTTTGTTTTCACTGGCATATAAGGCAGTAATGATTGAATTCTACCTAGCAACAAGTGGCAAATGCGACATTGTTGTGTCAAGGCGCAGAGCAGAGCATTTCCACTCCACCCTGGAGAAAATCATTAACTCACATCGTCATCCGAAGAAGGGCTTTGAAGCGTGACCACCGGCGGCGCGACGACAGGCCTGTCCTGGCCCAGCGTTGGCATGGCGACCATGCCGCTGGTGACAGCATGAGCGGGATTGATCTGCAGCAGCTGGCTTGATTGGGACAGCATGATGGACTGGGCTAAAAACAAAGACATGACACACAGGTTACAAGATGGACATTTTTGGCTAATGTTATTTTATGAGAACATGGTGGGCCTACACTTAATTTTTTTTTTTTTAATTGGATAATTCAATGAGTTTCAATTTTGTTTTGGAATAATGTCGCATCCCAATGAAAATCAAACAAGTATATTGTTTTTTTTTTATTATTATTAATAAGTAGTGACACAAATACAGTGGCTACCTCGACAATTAACCCAATTTACAAGTTTTCAAGCAACAAATTGTCGCTTGATCAATTTTTTTGTGCTGAGAGCCAAAACTAGAATTACGAGCGAGCTTCAGATACTTTGCTGCTCAACTTGAGCTAAAAAAAAAAAAGAGTAAAATTGTGCTTTCAGCAGTTTCACACCAGCACGCAGGCACACAAACACACTTGTACAAATAAATATAAAATGTAAACACTCACAAGGAGCAAGGACAAATCGCTCGCACTTTAACCACGTACAAAATGCGCCCAGCAAATTGTCCGTAGTTGTGAACGTGAATGAAAATGCTTATTGATATTTACTGCGTGGTTGGATGGCGACAAGAGCAGGCTCATCTCAAATCAACTGAGACGGACCCCACCTCTCGCCTCATGAGGACAAGCGTTAGAAAAAAATGGCTGTGTTGAACGAGAGCGGAGTGTAGTTGCAGACAAACTACAAGCATGTGACCCTAATGAGGTGGCGAGTGAATTTTTTGAAAAAATGCTTTCAATACCAATTTGTCATGTCATCACCTCAAACTAAAAATCTGAGGGTAATATGATAAAAATTAGTAGGAAGCCATATCAGTGTTTTGTTTATAAAGTCTTTGGCTGCAGATGGCAAGGAACCTCCCTCATCACTGGTGACCTCCATTAACCTCTCGCCTTTTAACAACCCGATGTTTACAGATATACTATCTTCGACACGCCAAGTGGAGAGGCGTCTTAGTAGATGTGGAGGAGTGAACATAGCCCGTGCGGCCACGTTTTTAAAAAGACAGGTTACATCTGAAACGAGGATAAGCCAGCAATAGCACAAAAGGAGAAGAAGAACATTAAAGCACGAAGGAGCCCATCTGACTTCCAGGAATCATTACGAGCGCCTCTTTAATACCAAACAACCCGTCAGAGCTAATCAAGTGGTAGCCACCTCAGCTAATTAATGTGTGTTGAGCTAAATACTTCAAAATTAAGAGCGGTGAATATAAAAGCCTCAAGAGAGCAGTTTGTTCTTTGTAAAAAGTACATTACAGCCCAGGCCAGACGACAAAATGAAAATATTACGGTCATTTTTCTTAGCTCAGGTCTGTGAACAATCAGGAGGAGATCACGGTCAAACAAAGAACAGGCAACTTTAGACTTTGGTCTCGGGTGCAAAGCTTTGACTTGTATCAAATTTGGCCATCTGTAGCCTCGGCTATTACCAAGTGGACGACGGAGAAGCCAAGTTCAAATTCAAGGCAAGAAGAGTTCAGCGGGTATGCAGCTCACTTGGAAGACAAGTATTTACTTTGGCCTAGGTGTGAAAGATGTAACACATCGTGGACCAGCTTGGTATTAAAGAACGGGAAAATCATGAGACCCACTTCATACCTTCATAGAGACCTGCATCTCCTCAGGCCTACACATGCCTTATCACTTACATGAAGGGATTATTCACTGAGAAATTAAACTGAAGTTGATGAGTAACCGGTAATTACACGAGATTTTTTTTGGGACGGGGGTTGAAAGAAAGAGAGAGCACGAGATCCATAATTCAACTAAATCAGGAAATCGAGCCACAAATCTACTTTACAAGTTGGCAACTTGGCTTCCAAGGGATGAAAAGTGAGACCAACGTAGCTTAATTTAAGACAATATAAGGATTGTGGTGCATCTCAAATTAAATTTAAATAAAAGAAAAAAAAAAACGCAAAATGAAATAAAAGATTACTGTAATAACAATTTCAAAACTGTTATAACTGTGGTATCGTGGCCACTGAAGTAAAATTCCACAACGTGTTTTCACTATATTACTGATAAATGGAGCAGAAGTTTATCAGCAGCAAAAAATATTCCCAAAAAGTGATTAAAAAAATCAAATTAAATCAGCCAATTTATTGGTCGCATTACCTCAAGCGGATCAAAAATTAACATTAATTCATGCCACTGTTTACCCATTCTGGGGTCCCAAGATCTACCGACCATTTTTTTTATACCATCATTAGGTTCAATTCAGCAGGAACATATCATGTAAAACATTAAAAAATGTATAGATTGTCCAGTGAGAATTTTTTTTTTTTATTCTGAAATAAAGTCTACATGACCAGATTTGCTCATTTAAAACGGGTCGCTTCCAACTGTGAGCCAACACTACCCTCTGTTGGCTACATCACCAATGACGCTCATGTGGAAAACAAATTTGCAATAAACATTGGTTAACAAAACAGTTATTGTTGTTCTAGTGACAAAAAAATATCCAAAATGTAAAGAACACGTGAGTTTCCGACAGATAATCACACTTGTTGCAATCAAGTGAGACACACAGCGTTGCACGTCCAAACTCCTACCTGGAGAGGGCGCTGGCTGAATGCTGATGGGAGCTGCTTTGACCACAGGCAGCATGGTGGTCTGCAAGGGCTGGAGGATGATTGTCTTGGGCTGCAGGGGAGCGGCTGCCTGAGCCAAGGGCACGGCTGCAATCACCGGTTTGGGCTGGATGGAAACTTTGGCGCACATCTGAATGGGCCTGTTGCTTGACTGCGCCGGTTTAACTGTGTTGCCGTGCACCAGGAAATAAGATATCAGGATTTATGCGTGACGTCATATCCTGATAGATTGCAATGGACACTTCACCTCGTGCCGTCTGGCTGGTCCTCTTTGCTGCTTTCTTCGCCGGTAGAGTGATTTCAGAAAAGCCACTCGACTCGGAGCACACCGACACCGGCGAAGGTTGCGACTGCGGAGACAAGGCCTCATCCTGCAGGGAGAATGTGCACGTATGAGTTATTTGATCACAAAAATGTATTACGGCACTACTTTGACATACAAATGCCCCAACTTACAAGATTTTCAAGTTTGGAGCAAGCACTTGGGTATTTTCTTGCTTTGCATTGCTATTCAACATTTTACTCACGTGCAACATGGGGGGTGAGGGGAACATCTGCCGAGACGCAGATGTGTGGAAAATAGATTACAGTAATGGCATTTCAACTTATTTCAAAAGGGGAATTTTTTATTTGATTTTTTTTAACTGAATTACGGCTTGGTCACTGAATGAATTACCGGTAAATTTGTTAGTCATGTACCACCGTTTTACATTAAAAACAATTTTTTTTTTAATGCTTTTGCACAAAGCCTCGGCTAATACAAATCTGGTTCATTCTTCAGTTGAGTCAATAATCGCTCTCGGCAACACATTAAAAGGAAACCTTCACTAGCTTTGATGAAGACTACCAACTGCAGGCCGATTTCCTCCATAAATTAATAGAAAATTCATGACTCTTGATCCAATGGAATTAATAGCATGAATTAATCTGGCTCTAATTTCTCCTGCTTTCTCTACAGATTAAATAAATAAAAAATATTCCAAAATCCTGGCCCTTTTTTTTTGTGTCCTTGGGACTGGACTCTAAATGTTTGCAGATATACTGTATATGCAATCAATAACTTGGCACAAGGAAAGACTTGTGAAAATGTGAAAACATCTGCCTTTTAAATTATGCTAATTTGACAAAACCTGTCAACAGTTTTCTTGTGTTAAAGGAATGGCGGCAATGTCCATTGGTTGGACTATAAATACAAAGTTGACAAGGTGTTATGTCTCTCAGGAGTCAAGCGCTCATTGTTCAGAATGTGTGCCAGCCAAGAGCATCTGTCCATGTTTGGTTGCCATCTGGATTTGCGCACATATGTAAATCAGACGGAAAGTGTGGGGAAGTGAGGGTCAAATTTGCATTGGAAATAAGTCACAAGGACAAAACTGAGGAGGTGTGAAGCTACTGGACGTACATGTAAAGAGTACAGGGACGGCGCCTCCGCAGCTGTGGGGGAGGGGATGGAGCTCAAGGTGAGAGCAGGTGACAGAGAGTGCACACTCACCTCACCGTCTGGATGCACAAGGACAAAAACACACAGGACATTGTGTTAAACAACACAAAAGCATGACTTCTTCATTAGGCCTTGCTTCTAGTTGCTTCGGTTGTACCTGTGGAGGTGGTGCTTGTGTAGTAGCTTTCGGTCCATGCTGGAATGGGAATATCAAAGTCAAGGTCTGGTCCTCCGCATATCTGAAACACCAAAAAGAAATGTTTCTTCTGGAAAATCGTTCCAATTGGATGCATATTGTACACTGGAGAGAAATACTACTGGACTGTCAGACAAATAAAATTGAATGATGAATATAAAATAGTTTGTCAACTTCAATTTAACAGTTGTCACTTTGACAATTTAAAAAAATTCTACCAAACAAGTGTGGCGTAAACATAAGTCAGTAAGTCTTGTCAGATTCCAACAATAATGAGAACAAATTGGTGGCATTATCGCTTCAAGTAGATTGCTGTCGCCACCTAGCGGTGGAAAGCCTGAAGTTTCCTCGATTGTCAAATTTGTTCACAAGCAAGTGACACCTCATAACTAAAAAAATAAACAAAAAAGGCTCTAATTGGGGCACTTGTAAGTTAAGGCACCACTGTAATGGTAAATTCAGTTCCGAATTTGTCATGTTCACCATTGGCTGTTATGAAGCTGCATAATTCACGCTCAACACTTTTGAAATATCAATTTGAAGTTGAAGCTTACTCACATAGTCTGCATTCTCAAGGACCTTGAGCAAATCATCTGCATCCCCCAGGGAGTCAAGTTCATCAAAAAGGCTGATGTCTGGGGCCGAAGAAGAAAAGGAGAGTTGAAAAGGTTGAATAACATAAACAGAAATGTTGAAATTACACACAGACATTATTTTTTTATTTAATTGTGCGGTGAAAAGAAAATCAGTTTTAGGCACACCAGCTTCAGTAATGCTTGCGACTTATTGTCCTCCAAAGCTAGAGAAATTTCTTAAAAAAGAAAAAAAATACTACCAGAATGGTGAAGAAACATTTTTTAAATAAAAAATTAGAGGAAATATTTTTTTAAAACGCCCCTGCCGCAAATACAAGTATACGAAACTACATAACATTCAAAACAACAACACTTTCACGCTGAATTTATGACACATTTACCCATTATTTGACCGTAAATTTCAAAATTGTTTTAATCTTAGATTAAAGTATAAATAATTCAATATTATACATCACGACAGATTGCCCAATGCACTGCAAACCATCATGAGGCCTCACTGTCGTCGTCTACATTTTCTGATGTCACAAATTAGAGGGTATATCACTTGGGAGCTTACTTTTACACTTTTTTGTAACTATTCCCATAATTATAATAATTTATGACAATCGTGGCATGAATTGTTAATATAGTGTATCGTTTCCATTATTTCTTCTGGGAATAGTAATGACGCAATGGCTCTGAACTATTGAGCGACTCGTTTTGCCTTCGAAACAAATGACGTCGATCAGGGGTTGTCAAACTTTCATTATGTACTAAAAACAAATGCCATTCATAGAAAAAAATAAATAAAAAAATTCCCGCCAAGCACCAACATCACGGTTTATTTACTCTTCAATTTTTTTTAATAAATACTCGCCAAGTACAAACATCAAGGTTTATTTACTCTTCAAAAATAAATATTTTATTGCTAAAATGTAAATGTAATAGTTTCATGCCATTGTAACATACCGTTTTAACATCCGCAATGTTATTATTAAAACACGGGATTGTTTAAAAAAAAAAAACCTCAAGATTATTTCATTTGCACATTAATAAACGTAGCGGCTACATTGAAAACATCTTAACTTCAATTTAGTAAATGCTTTGAGGTGTTTAATGTATGACAAGTTGACAAGCCCCTTTTTTGCCTTGATGTTTCTATTATGGATTTACAAGAGTTTACGTGTCCAAAGAAACCATTGTTATTACGCATGAATTGAAGTGTAGATACGTGTTTGGCAATTTGTCACACTGTTCTACCAATACATTAGAATTAGGATTTAAATGACACATTCATAATAATGTTTCAAAAAACAGACTTCTGAAACCAGTTTGTATGTTATTTGCTTTCGAACGCAACCTATTACATAATCGCGTCATTTCCAGTTAGCTAATGCTAACTCGTGTGAAAATAAGACGCCCGGTACACCACAACCACTCACCATATTCATTCTATTTCAATTTAAATCTATTAAACGTTCTCGCGAAATACATGTTGATTTGTTTATTGTCATCATAAACGGCTCGTACATCTCCGCCAAAGAAGATCCAGAAAAACTTACCCCACTCGCCTGCCTGGTCGACGGAGAAGCCCGTTTCCGGGTTCATCGTGAAACAAGGTTGATGCTTATCGAAGTCTAACGTTAAGGTGGACGACATTTTCCTTCAAATTCATTGGTAGGTCGAATGTCAAAAATCGTAACGCGCTGAGAACAAATCGTGCGTATCGACTGAAAGTAACCGGAAGAAGTATTATACATGACGCAAAATTACACGTCTGACATTTAAAGTGAAGACGGCAATTCCGGAGGGACAAAAGGCCCAAAAATAAATAAAATGCCCGTCGCGCTGTTGTGACGCATATTAACCACTCAGTAGCGCTATGTCACTACAAACAGGAGGTGAACAAAACAAAAGGCATTAGGCAACACGTCCACCACATTTCTTTCCTTATTTTTACAATCAAAAGTCATGTCAAATAGTCCACAATAAACGACGTTTTTTTAAGAAAAAACAGTCTAAATAAAAAATCGCGAACAATAGCATTAAAGTATATATTGGTGGTTGATATCCATACAGGTAGAGGGGCTGCGAGGGATTTTGGGCGGAAAAATTTGATGCAATTTTACATAAAATTAGGCATTTTATTGATAATTTTTCCTATTCCCATATTTCTGAAAACAATATGACAGTTACTTGGTAGTGTAAGCACTGAAAATATAATGAAATTAATTTAGATTCAATTATTTGCTGGATGTCTGAGATATTATATCCCCAAAACGTCACTTTATTTAAATAATTGAACTTAAAATCATTAAGATTAATTACAAGAAAATTAAAAACTTAAATCCTAAATAATTATACGTACATTATAGGGTGTCATATTATTTTGTCCGGATTATAATTTCATTCGGGGGTTTCCCAGGCTAGTTTATTCCAGTAAATCTCTAAAAAGTGTTACATTTTCAAATGATCACTTCTAGAATTCCCAGAATCAAAATGTCCCATCACTTGTGAGCAATTTTTGAAACAGGCCCGGGGGGTATATAGAAAAATCCTGCTACACATAGACTAACAGGCACTGTTAGTCCATAACTTTGTTATTGAAAATTGTTCTTTTCATTGCAAAAATTGTGAGACTGACTCCAAAACGGCCATGTGGATGAGACAGATTAATGCACACAAAGCTCATCCAGTACGCTGCTGACGTGCCACTTTTGGTTTGAATTAAGAGTCGCGACGGGGAGCATCTGGATCTTAAAGCCACCACATATTGACCACAATGCCTGCCTCAAATATAAATGAAAAATCAATACAATCAAATTTGTTTCAAATTTAATGAAATATAAAAAGACATTGCAACAGTTTTTCTTTAAAAAAAAATAGTTGAGAATGAATGAATGCTGCTTGCCTGAAATGTTGCAGCACCGTACTACACTTTCTGTATTTTTAACCTTTTAATGAATGTCCTCTAAAGAGTTAAACGTGTCACGCTATTTCAGCCTTCTTGCGTCAATCCATATCTTCTCAACAATCAGACTCTTAAAAATATCTTCATATCTAACCACAGCAAGCCTGATTATAAAATACGGTATCTATTTTGGACATCTGATAATGGTGTCCTGATTATACATTAATCATTTCATTAAGTGCTTGCAAATGTCAAGCTACATTTACACGATGCCACGGCCACCCCATTGGCCGGAAACGTGGATTTTAGCGATTTCTCCTCTCAGTGTTCATGCAAATTTTCTAACTAACTTTTAACTTCTAGTAAAGGGTCATAGGGTGTCCAGTGCAGTGGGGCCAGCGAGGTGTGTTCCCTCATGGTTACATTTACATTCTGATGGGGTCCCTCAGCTTGAATGAAAGCTTCCCCCTGCCAGGCCGATTCCAGAGTCTGTGTCGCTCTCACTCAAAAGAGGTTTGATAATTTTTCCATGAATGACTAATTCAATATTCCATCTCATGTACCAAAACATGCATAACTATTTCATATCCTATTTATTTCTGTTTTTATTTTGGGAAAATTGATCACCACGGGTACGATAACTTCGTAAATGTTTATTCTTTTTTTTTTTTTTTAAGTTCGGCGGGCCGGATTAAAACGTTTAACGGGCCGCATGTGGCCCCCAGGCCCTAGTTTGCGTCCCATTAAACTGAAGACATTTGGGTTTCACATCTAAATATGAATATGAGACAAACGTTGAGAATTTCATCCTTTATTTCACAGTATTTACATCTCAATGTGTTAAACAACTCACGACAGAGCGTTTTTGTTCAAGTGATCAAAAGTTTTGGAACAGACACCAGGGGTGGGCAGACTTCCGTTCCAATATTTTTGGAGCAGACTTGATAGTTTTTTGACATTTTTATTTGATGATGTGCCGAGTGACACATTTTCCAATGTGTAATATGTGGCTTGGCTAACTAAAGGTTGGAAAACACTGCCTAGAGGTGTGTGTTAAAAATCTGAAGCAGGTGTCCACCCGCGCTAATCCTTGGTGGACATTTCAGGTCGCGGTGAGATTAACCTGAGGTGGTCTGCTTGACTCCACACTGGATTGAATCCTGTCTGCTGCATTTTCACAGATCAGGAGATCATCTCGTTTGACTTGTTATGGAGCAGGAAGCACCCGTTAAGAGTCAGCCATCTGCCAGAAGTCAGAAGAATAACAATGAAAATCCAAGATATTCATCAATAAAGTAAAATTTTTATTATGACAATATTTTGCCAACGATATCTATAATGATAACATTACATCAGTGCTTCTCAAATATTTGGTTACGCCCCCCCAGGAAAACGATTACTTTTACACGACTATAAATAGTATCATATGGCAGTAAAATTGTAATAAGTACACCTCTGCATAATTAATTAGTAATAAAAAAGATTTGAAATACATTAAGTTTCTTGGGATTTCCATCCATCCATTATCTGTACCGCTTCTCCTCACAAGGGTCGCGGGGGGTGCTGGAGCCTATCCCAGCCGTCTTTGGACAGTAGGCGGGGGACACCCTGAACTGGTTGCCAGCCAATCGCAGGGCACACAAAGACGAACAAGCATTCGCGCTCACACTCATAACTAGGGGCAATTTAGAGTGTCCAATCAACCTGGCATGCATGTTTTTGGAATGTGGGAGGAAACCGGAGTACCCGGAGAAAACCCACGCAGGCCGGGGAGCGCATGCAAACTCCACACAGGAAGGCCGGAGCCAGAATCGAAGCCGCGTGCTAACCAATTGTCCACCGTGCCGTCTGTTTCCTGGAATTAAGAAAAAAAAATAATAATAATTACAGCACCACTGCCACCTACTGCACAGCAAGTGCAATTACGCTTTACGCTGGGCTGAATTCTATGAATGCAATCCCATACATCACAATATCAGTATTTTGTCCCACAGGTATGAATGTATAAATAGAACAATTGGTCACGTCTTCTTGTCATGCACTTGGATAATGCGTACATGCTTGATTTGAGTGGTGCGATAATGGCGTGCAAGACGGCGGGTGGTTGGGGGCGCTTGGGAGGTGGGTTTTGTCATATTGATTGTGTGTAAAGCCGCTCACATCCAGACATGGACAGCAGATTACTTAGCAGGTTAACCCAATACAGAGCGCTTTAATAGGTTAAGACGTGACACGATGTCTCTCCTGCTTTTTGTCTGAAGTGATTGTGTTATGATTGCCGTTTATTTCTTACATCATTTCATGTGATGTCAACTGATTTACTCTCGGGTTAAAAATTTGCATGTGAATAGATGAATAGTAGAAACACTGATGTCGATTGAGTTTTGTTTTTGGAATGTGGGGGCAAAAAAAAACATGTGAGCATAGGGAGAACACGGGAATTCTGAAACCCGGATTCGGACCCCCAACCCAGAACTGTAAATCAAATGTGCTAACCACTCATCCACTGTGTCGCTCAACCTCATCCATGATGGCCAAAATTACACAATCTAGAACAGGCGTGAAACTACGGCGCGGGGGCCACATGCGGCCCGTTTTACATTTTAATCCTGGTATTATGAAATCTGCCCGGCAACACAAGCTAGCTGAATTCTGATTGGATAAAAACTCTAACCTAAAAATTCAACACTCGGATATGATATGACATCAAAGTAAAGAATATAATCATGATTCTTTGATTATATTAGGCCAGCAGAGAAGGCCTTGACCGCCTACCACTGATTTAGATCACAAACTAGTGTTGCCTAAATCAACAGCAAATGAGTCAAAAGATCCTCAAATTAGAGAAACCCCCTTTGGTGAAAAAAAAAAAAACATTCGGACCACTTTTCATCTTTTGTGTCCCAGATTGATGACTTTTGAGATGGATGATGCTCCGCAGCGCTACGTTGCATTGTCTTATGCAGGCCGACACAAAGAGCGTAGAACACTTATCATCTCAGGCGTATGTATGGAACTGGGAGGAGGGGTTGTCAAAGAAGCGAAGGGGTGGGGTTCCCTCTGATAAAATGTAACGGAGAGGGGCTAATGAGAACACAGGCAGATGGAGGCTTGCCCTCTCCCGTGACGACAACAACAGCCTCAACCTCCATCCTGAAGATGGAACAACGTGTGTTTATTCGGATGCTCCTTCAATTCTGTCTGTTTTTATGTGGTCGTACATGAAGCAGCATGCGACTCAGGTTTCATTCGTCGGTCTTGGTGCTTGGTGACTTGTTAGGTTTGAGATTATTGTTTGGTGGGAATGGTGATGTGAATACAAAAGGATTAGTGTTGAAGGTTGCTTCATTGACTGTGTTTGTGTGTGTGTGTGTGTGCGTGATGGGTGGTAGCATGCTGAAGTTGCACCAGAGAACTTCCAAAATGAAGCCCTAGGTAAAACTATTTTATTCAAAGTAGGCTAAGTAACAGATGCAAAAAAAAAAAATCAGTCAGCTCCCATGTCTTCAGTCCTAAAGTTCCCGAGAAGGCATCACAAAAAAAAAAAAAAATCCCTCTGAAATCATCTCAATGCCTTGAACCATGTGCCACCATTAGGTCCACACAAAGAACAGCCTGACAAATGACCACTTTATGTCCCGCTTTGACTTTAATGAATTTATATGTTATCTGGCCCCTAATGGAGGCCGTGGCGGAGGGGCTGGCGCAAGGCCATAACAAATGAAAAGCCCTGATTAGCGCAGAATGAGCTGAGAAGGGAAAAAAATGCCATTCATCTTGGTTAGCATCCTCCTGAGCTCTTTTATGGTTGCTGTTACAAGGATGGTGGAGCCGGGGGTGCCGGTCCCATTAGTGGGGCAGCTGAGTGGTCAGCGGCCCCGGCGTTGACGGAGCGTCTGGCGCGCTCGCGCAGTTCAAGTCAGTGAATGGCTCAGTGCAGCTTGACTCCTGAATAACCTTCGGAGGTACCGGGAGCTTCACCTCTGCATGACCCCGCTCTGTGGAGAAGGGGTTGTGTGTGTGTGTGTGGGGGGGGGTCTACTCCACAGGGGTAGGGAGGGGGGTCGCCACCCACTCTTAGTCAGGCTCACTCTAGCAACAGGTAAACATGAGAAGTCAAGGCTTTCTCTGCTTGCCTAACATAATCAAGAAAAAATGTGTTGTATTTTTAGGCGTTTTTCTCCAATCAGAATTCAGCTAGCTCGTGTTGCCAGGCAGATTTCATGATACCAGTGACACGCACTTTTCGTCGAGGCCTTCAGATACAATCGTGCGTGCATCTGTTCTGTCAAAGTAAAAGGGCTTTCAGATTTGATAGACAGTTGCGATAGCCAATCAGGCGTCGAGTTGGTTACAGTGAAGGTGATGAACGTGTTTTGTGATTGGATACTCACTCGTGAGGGGGCAGCACTATACGGAATCAACACACTCGAAAGTTGTAACTGACGACCTTTCGAAAATGGAAAATATATTTTTGCTTTTTTTAAAACACAATGGCCGAAGGAGGGAATTTAATTGCAGATACACTTGCGAGGCCATTTTCAAGACAAATTGGCTGAGAAAAATGTTTGTGTACTGACTTTCACCTAACATGAGTTTGAATGTTATTGGTTAATTTGGAACACAGCCACACTCCCTGGTAAATTATTTCATTTTATTTTTCAATTGCGGCTGTAGGTCACATAGTTTTCTTTTTAAGTGCAGGGTAAAAAACATGAGACGTACTAAATGTTTAGCTAGGAAAATGCACTAATGCAAATCATTTGTTGACACTCCACTGGCTTCTGTGTATGGTTGCAGGTTAAAAAAATGTTTATTTTCCGGAAATGCAATGCTTCTTTTATTTAAAAAAAAAACGGTAAAAAAAATCACGTGTTTGTGCATGTGGAGACCTTTGCTACTCCTTTCTGCTTCCAGCAAACATTTCCTCCAGGATTCTCAGCTGACAGCTTTGGCGTCTGATTCTCGGTATTTTCTGATGGATGATTCTTCTATTTACCCGGAAAGTAGGCCAACAAGTTACGCAAAAAAATAGGAGGAAAAAAAAAAGCAAAAGAAGGAAACTCTCAGATCCACCACAGGAGCAGCAGAGGCGTTTGGTCCCGATCGTGTTGGAGCTTGATACGGACCACTGTTGTCATTGGGAGAAATGCTGTTTTTGAGCGGCCCCTCCTCCTCCTCCCTCGCCGGGCCCCCCGGGCTCCAGAGCCGCCTCGCACGCTTTTCAGTCCGGCCCGGGAGAGGAATGCGCGGGGATGCCTAGCACCGCCGACTCCAGGACACCTACGAAACCTCGACTATAGCACCGTTATGGACAGCCATGATCCGTATGTCCATCTAAGTAAGTACTCTTCCTCGTATTCGACTTACAAAACCGTCGCGGAGAAACCGAGCGAGCGGATAGGAAGGGCTCTTTGGCGGAGGAGCGTTTCCCGGCCATGGCGCCCTCTCTCTGGGCTTTCACCACAAGCAGCCTCGGTCCTAGTGCCGTGGTGTTTCCCGATGCGATTATTTTTGTGCTGTAAATAAAGTCAGGTGGTCGTGGCGGTCAGGCAAGGTCAGAGGTTGGCATTTTAATTGCACTTATGTAATTTATGACTCTACTAAACAGTTTGAAACTTAATTTACTGCGCGGAGCATGGAGAGACTTTGCGGGGGAAACAGACGGCAGAAACGGCCCGGTTTGTTGTCACAAACAAACTTGTGTGGCACCCCCACTACAGCCCCCTCCTCCATACAACGCGGGTCATCTTAGAGGGCATCCATCCCACGGACAGCATGATGTCATTTTGCTAAGTAAAGCTTCACTCCTGCTCTGACTCGACGACTTTGCCCTTGAACCAGCTGATGCCCCCCCCCCAACACCCCTCCATTGCCCTTCTATTAGCAGAATTGTTTATGTGACAGCTTTACAGCCCTGTGGAGTTGGGCAACACGTGGACCACAGTGGGCCAAAGGAGATGGCTTTACTTTTGTGTGTTCAGTACACTGAATTAACAAGTTGAATTGCAAAGGATAGAATTTTTGCCAGGGATCTTGGTTAATGTGTTGCAGAACTAGAAACACGCGGGAGCATCAAGTCGTAACTTTAAATGCTGTTTTTGCAAGTGGTTGTTTGGGTCATCTTATTATTATTATTTTTTTACACATCTCTAGTGGGTATGGAGCCTCAGACATGACATCGGCAAAAATATCAATGGTGATGCTCAGTAAAATGCGAATATGTGCTCACAGGTTGTTAGGTGGATCAGCGTTCAGAATACAAACCTCTGGTCACGGAGTAGGTATAATGTACAAACAAAATACATAATAATATTAATATAATTTCTGAACAATTTGGACATTCTGTAGAACTGGAACGGAATGACTAACAAATACTGCTACATTGTAGTAGGCCAATAACAGTTTTTTTCCCCTTTAAAGTATATTCACATTATTATAAGCTAATATTGCACACTGTCCTTAAAATAAAAATAATAAAAGTCCCTTGAACAACAATTTAAATGAATAAATGCACGTAAATTAATTAAAAAAAAGATACCTAAAAATGTTTGACAGTGAACTGTTCTAAAAGATTAAAGGCATAAAAATTAAATTGAACTGCACTTTAAGTACTGTACAAAAAAGAAAGTGTTAGCCACTGTTCCATTATTCACATTTTGAACATTTAAATTAGTGATTCTTTCGTATACCACAGAAGGAAGCCGAGGCACCACTCGGGCTATTGTAAAGGTGCGCTCCATTCAATTAGTCAGATATTCAATTATATTGTTTGTGGGAATGCTAATCCGCCCAGAAATTAGTATTTTGTGGCTACAAACTACAAAGAAGTACATTGTGGCCACAATTTAATATTTTGTGGCCACACTTTTAAATAGATTTGATATCATTTTTGGGGCTCTATAGCATGCATGTGAACATTTGTTGGCAAATGTCTTTTTTTGATTCACGTTTTTGTCAAAAATCAATGTTCTTTTCTGTTCTTTATCGTGCACAAGGTAGGTTGAGAATTTTTATTTTCACAATGTAAGTGTCGGGATGGAGTTGAATTTTAGATTTTCAAAGGTAGTTGAAGCAATTTCAGAAAGAGCTATTTTATGCCCCATTTGCATCTCGTTTGCACGGCGGCATTACAAACGGATCACGTGGCACATCTGAAGGTTTTACATTAAGTACTTTATATTTATTTAAGGCCTAGTAGTGTTTTTCACTAAATATTTTGCTATAATTATAAATTTGCTACTACTGTGTTCGCGTAGGTTAATGATCAAATACGGAATGCTTGAATGGAACTTGCTCATAAACAGGGGACCGCTTTTATCTTGCTTTCTTTATAGATGAAAATCATTCCATATAATTTTTTTTTATTGACTCCAGCAACGTAAAATGCTGTCCAAGTTATTTTACTGCACACATTTTCATGTAAGACCTTTTCGAGGCACGTCTGTGTGCTCTTTAGCATCGCTTATGAAATATTACAGGGTCAATGTTTCCCAACGTTTATGGAGGCAATTCACATATTTTCCATTAAGAAAAAAAAAATCACAGCACATCACGAAGCTTAAAAATGTCCCCAACAGTATTGTCGTAATGATGATCTCATGTCAAATGACTCAGAGATTTCAGTTATGTACCTTCTGCTATTAAGTGGATAATTATTTAATTGTTTTGCCTGTCACTGGTATGAATAGATCAACAAGGATTAAATATTTGTACTTATTAACTAATTAATTAACAACAGCCAGGCTCTTCGTTTTGCTGCCATGATGTGGTATGCTTTGGATCCTTTTTTTTTTTTTTTTTTTTTTGACCACCATCTCTTTAGCTATTTTCATGGATCTTTTAATATTGTGCTACCTACTTACGAACGAACAATCAATTGATTGGAAAGTAGAGCAAGTGTAGCGAAAGATATTCGCGTGGCATTAAATAATAACCCAAAATGGGCCTTTGAGCATAAACAGCTTCAATCTGCTGTCACTGAAATCTCAACACCATTCGCAGAGGCTGGTAATTGTTTCCATAACTAGTATTCCCCCCCCCCTCACCGCCCCCGAGGGGAACGGAAGAGACATCTGGATTGGACCACTTGGAAGGGAAGCCTATAGCGGTTGACCGGATATGGAATATTTAGGTCTTGTGGCATCCCGAATGGCCTGATTTATTCTTAGTTTCATCATCAGAAACACTTTTCTGGATTTGTGTTGCGCTTTCATGGTTCTTGTGTGTTGTTCAAGATCCAGCTGTTAAATATGCTGCGTGTTCTTTCGTCCCGGGATGGTCTGACTGCAAACGCTTCTCCAACCCATGAACACCCTGGTCAGATTTTATTAATGTTATTAAAAAAAAAATAGTCATCTAGAACATCAGCTTTAAGTCCTTTTTTTGCCCTTATGATTGATGGTAAAATCGTCACCCCTTAAAAATATATTTCTTGGCTCTAAATTTTGTCTTCCCAGGGCCATAAATGTGCTTTGTTTCTTGCATAGATGCTGGCGTTGATAAACGAATCCTAATTTACCACAACGTGTAGCATAGATGAAACAAAACTGTCTTGTGATCTGATTGCTTGGAGATCCGCTGCTCTTTTCTCAGACATCGGTTTCAGTCGGCTTGTTGAAGGCCCGCCCTTCGCTTTGCAGAAGAATCAGCATTTCTTGCTTCTCAGCACTTTTGTTGTTTTTTTTTTTTTCGTTGAAAATTTTCCCATCCGCCGAAGAGATCCTGACGAATCACCCCCCCCCCCCCCCCCCCCGCGCGACCCCCCGGCGGCCTTTGATGCTGAGAACTTATTTAAGAAGTCTTGACAGCGACGGCAAGTGAAAAGAGAGAACTATAAAAGAGGAAGAATCGGCAGGGCGGGCTGGAAGAAAGCAGTCTCCCTTGTTTGAAGGGAACCACCGTGACTTTTTCAAGAGTTCACGCTCTGACTCAGCACTTTTACGTTCATATATACGTTCCTACTAGCAACCAACGCCACCGTCTAGCTCACTGTGTGGGACCCGACCGCGACCACGTCGTCATGTGACTGAAAGAATGTGGCCGTTGCCGAGTCTGGAAAGCCGTGGCAGCTTTTAAAAACCTGCTCGCTGACTGCCAAGCCCAGCGCGCAGCTCCCCACCCACTCCCACAGAGATAAATCAACCACACAGGTAGAAGGGTGTGGCTCTTGGCAGGTTTACTCAAGGATTCTCGCTACTTGAGACCTAATGCATTAGCACACAATACATGCAGTAGTATTGAGCATGCGTCGCTCTGTGTCAGTGGAAAAGGCTGCTTGACTGGATTGTGTGCGTGTGTGCGTGCGTGGGCGCGCGCGCGCGTGCTTATTGTGAGAACAGAGTTGAGGGAAGAGAAGGGGGCGCAGGGAGGCCATTCTCAGGGCTAATTGTCAGTAATTAGTCATTAGTGAAGAAGGTCAAACCCTTGATTTAATTCCGGATTTAATCAAGTAGAAGACCTTGGAAAAGGTTGCAACGGTGTTTGCTTGTGAGGTGTATTTGGAAATGTCTTCATTAATTGTGCAATAACTGCATTGCAATCCACCCAAACTCGCACCGTCACTGCCCCGTTTGGTGATTGCTTGTTTTGAGTGCATTATTGACTGCCTCGGAGTTGTTTGTGTAATTTGAAACTATTTTATTTCCCCCGTGGGAAATAATGTCGGCCTCAAATTGTCCCGAATCATTAAAACCTTTACTAACGCTACAATGTTCTAGGTAACATAACAGTGTTAAAAAAAAAAAAATCACATTCATGCATTTTTTGGGTTGGGATGTCTGTTACATCGAAACCCCATTACCATAAAAATAAAAAATAGAAAAAAAATATGGACAGAGGTATTTATTCATTGGACAGCGACAATATGCTGTGGGTCACTTAAAAATGGCTGATGGGCCGCAAATGGCCCACAGGCCGTAGTTTGGATACCAATGCTATTTTATAATGAACAAGATGTATTATTATTATTATTTTTATATGTATTATATTATATTGTAGCATTTATTTTATTTTATTTTATTTTATTTTATTTTAGTTTGCCGAGTTCCAACACAGCTCTCCAGACAGGCTTTCCCTGACTTTGCGTGAACACCCGCTTTATGATTTTGTTGTTTTCATCAGTGATGGTAAATAAGACTATAGTAACTTTTGAGATACCCTGGCCTGTATTTATATTGTTATGATACTGTAAATGACTCTGAGGACAAAGCCATTTCTTTTAAGGATGTACTCACAAATCCATTTTCAAGCTTTTTGTTCAAGGTGTTCAGCGTGTGCGCCAAATTTAGCACTTGGGGGGTAATTCAGCGTTTTATGTGGGCCATGACATTCTATTATAGCACAGAATACATTTAAGAATTATTTCTGCTTCTCCCGCTGGGACTTGTTAAGTCTTGGAATGGTAGCTTTGGCGTCCTCCAACATTTTGTTGTCTTGCATCGGGGCTTGTGGAGTCTCTTTTTGCCCCGCGAGTGGATCTGATTACTGCTGGTGGCCCTCATCCAAGCGCTGTCTGGACATTTGACGCAGCCACACACAGGTGCACAGCGCACAAGACAGTCTGTTGAGTTATGTGTGCTTTAAGCAGTGCACGTCCAGGGCTTTGCTGAGCGCCCCTTCGACACTAATGTTTATTTATAAGGCTTCAAGGGCATCAGGTGAATCGTTGATATGATGGCAGGGGGTATTCAAAAAGCAGCTGTACGCTTCTGTTCGGGACAGCTTGTATCCTCCGGTGATTAGAATGAATATGTGTCTCGTCAACTTTGCAAAGCACTTTTTGCATCCGCAATGGAGAACTGTTGGCTGAGTGGGCTGAGTTTTTAATTGCTTCACAACAAGCAGTCGTTTGGTTGTTTATCGCCAATGCTGGCCGAAGAGAATTACAGTATGTTGTGTATTTAAAGCAGCCCAATAACTTTGCTTTAAAAGTTCTGTTACGCCCCTCCAAGCAAGAATAAAAAAAATTGTGCCCCCCGCCCACCACCACGAACTCCGCTGCAACTATAAATAATAGCATTTTCATTGCAAAACAAACCTACACCGTAGAGTTAATAATTGCTGCGTAAAATGGGCAAGGAGAGCGCCACTGCCAACTACTGGAGTGGAGGTGCAATTACACTTTATTGTCGTACGGCGGCAAAAAAACATGTTCCCCAGGTTCACACGCACCCCACTTAGCATCGCACGGCGCCCCCCCCCAGGAGGGCCCGCCCCACTATTTGAGAAGCACAGTGTTAGCTTAATGCTAAAAGAGCAGCGCAACGCCCATTGAAATGAAGCAAAAAATGCGGGCAACGTTACATTCGTTTTCATTATGTCATGACTACATATTTTTCAGATAAAGTCAAATATAATGCCGTTTTTTATATTATAAAAAAAAAAATACTTTTTGTATTTATTTTTTCCGGGGAGAGGCTGTGAACACCTTGGTGACATTTCCAATCATTGCAATGACGAATATGATTCTAAAATACAATTGTTTTTTTAATGTTACAAGCACGGCCAAAGAACAAATTAAACTTAAACTGTTTTTTTTGTTGTTGTTTTTTTTTTGTTTTTTTGCTGCCGTCCCTGGCTTCTTGTACCGAGGTTCACATTATACTTGCATTCCCCTCATGGGTTTTGCGGTTTATTTAAGTTCCCTTAGGCCTTGCCATGCATTGTTCTTCCTTGGCTTTAAGGTATATTTTGGGCCTGTGTTTGCATCTGGCTTTTCACTTTGCTGTCTGTTTACTTGACCGCCGTCCAGCATTTCTAACAAGACAATTCCTGACTTCCCGGAATGCTATACATGACAAACTCTTGCGCTAAGGCTAAGGACACGTGCATATTAATAACCACAAGCACTCGGGCAGCCGACCATGTCACAACTGGCCCATTTCTCTTCATGACATCAAAGAGAATTACAGATGTTTTGAGGAAGGTAGAACACTGAGGTGGAAATTCTTTAGCCTAGGGCCTCTTCTTGTCACTTTCTTTTTTAAGCATTCACAGGCCATTCACCAAATGTTTCCAGAACCGAAATAAGCCGTAGGGTTGTGGTTTGCAAACTAATTACAACAAGTACCACCCAAATTAACTTTCCGTCAAGATTCAATGGAATTGTATCGTAATTAAAAGTTAAATAAATCTGAACTGTATTTCGACAGTAATTTTTTTCGTGTCCCGCTAGTGGTACTCGTACCACACATTGCGAATCAATGCCATAGCGGATTTAAGAGCACGGCAAATAGAGTGTGGGGGTCATAATTTAAATTTCCCAAGTGAGGAGGTGAAGCTGCAGATCTCAACTACTGGGGACTTTACACCGCTCTAGTTACCGTATTTTCCGGACTAGAAGCCGCTACTTTTTTCCTCGATTTTGAACCATGCGGCTAATACAACGGTGCGGCTTTTCTGTGGATTTTTCTTTCGCCACTAGGGGCGCTCTATAGTTCAGAAAATATGCCAAATAAATCTCAATTTTCTTTTTCTCTTGGGTCTGTTCTGTTTTCATTAGCAAAGTAGTGGCCGTGTTAAAAGGCACTATTTTAACAATCTGTTTGTGTACTTCTATGTGCATTCACAGTACAAAATTGTTCTGTACATGCAGTAAACAACAAATGTTTGGCTAATAGTCTGGTGCGGCTAGTATATCATTTATTTATTTATTTTTTCAAAAAAAGAGTTGCTGCGACTTATGTGCTGGTGCACCTTATATTCCTGAATTTATTTATTTTTTATTATTATTTTTATTTATTTATTTATTTTGACCATTGCATATTTTGGGACCATTTATTATGGAAAAAAATATACTCTCCTAACTGAACCAAACGGCATTTCTTGGTGTTAACTGGTCATCTGATTCTTGTTTTTTTATTTATTTTTTTATTTTTATTTTTAAACAGCCTTTGACTATCGAAACTGGCCACCGCGTACTAATGTCTGATCCCTTTTAAGAAACTGTAATGGGAAACTACCGGTTACACTGTAAGTGTGATCCCCGCTCCTGACAGCTTTAATGCCCTGGCCCGCCTTTCCATTTCCCCCATTTAATGCTATGCCAGACACCCTGCACTATATAACAGGTGTCCCTGCACAGTTTTAGGCACAGCCTGAGGTACACTATAGTGAGACACAAGTTGAGTGGGCGGCTGAAGAGCTGATTTGTGTCATCAGCCCCACAGCCAACAGTTCCTATGGGATTGATCTCCCGGGAAGGATAATCTGGCTAATCTTGTAACCAGGGTTGATGGACTCCGCCTCTTTTTGCTCTCCATCGATACCCCCACTGCTCCCTCTCCGCCTCTTCCTCCCCCTTCTCACCATTCCTAAAAAGTAGCACAGATCCGGAGTTTCCGCCTCATTTTTTAGTTTGTCAAGCGCATCATCACTCAAGTGGGACGCCTGGGACGGCGACTGGCGTCCTGCCAGCTCGCACCTGAAGGCATGTGGCAACCTGCGGCATCACCGGCAGCTGGAGTTGGCGCCGGGAGGGAGCTGTGTTATGGCCACTGTGAGTAGACCACTCGGTGTGTCCTTTTAGGGAATAATGGGAAGCAGATCAAGGTCAGTTATGTGTTTTATTTTTTTATTTTTTTTGCTCTGGGGTTTTTCCCACACTTTGACTCGCTAACGGATGCATTATGGTAATACCTCTAATCCCCGGACGCTCTTTATAAAACTCATCTTCCCAGGGTAGAAACTCTGAGCGCAAATAATGTGTGCTGATTGTTTGCATAGAGTTTTCCATTGTGGATTACACAGAAAACTGGAGGATATTTGTCGTTTATAGAGCCCAGAACCATATTTGGTAATGATAATACTTTACGTAGAAATGCTAATAACAATGACATAAATAAATATTTTACTCAAATTAAAAGTAAATTTAGATTAAAAACAAAACTTAAAATAAAAGTTATTGATAAAATAATAGAATATATTACATATAAACACAATACAGTTCACATATACAGTATGTATTTATTTATGTTTTTATTATTACCGTATTTTCCGGACGATAAGATGCTACTTTTTTCCTCGATTTTGAACCATGCGGCTAATACAACGGTGAAACTTTTCTGTGGATTTTTCTTTCACCGGTAGGGGGCGCTCTATAGTTCAGAAAATACGCTAAATAAATCTCGATTTTTTTTTTTTTTCGCCAAAATCACATCTCCTAAATCAGCTGGACTAGTACTCAGCTCACCCGCAGCCCTACTGAGTACACGCGGCATAGAAAATGAATGAGACTCAGTCAAACGCTCACTTGTGGTCTCAATTACGGGGAAACCCCCCTGCCCTCAACACGTGTTGCTTCGTCCTTCACTATCTGTTTGTCTCTCAACACGCTTCCCTTCCTATTGGCCCTCTCCATCCTGCTTTCCCTCGCTGTTCGCATCTGCCGTCCGTCATCCGGCATCCTTCCGTCAACGCTTGCTCTGTTTTTCTGCCTTTCCTCCTTCCTGTGTTTGAAGAGATGCGTTGCGAGGTGTTGACGCCAGCTCGCTTGCGCACATACTGTACTCGGCCAATTATCAGGGCATCTTTGCTTGTCTGTGCGTTGTGCTTTTTTTTTTTTTCTTTTGTCTTTTTGTCCTTGAAAGAGCCATTGTGTTGATGGCAGTTTTTCCCCTAAGTCATTCTTTCTCACATGTACCCTATATAAAATATATATATATTGTACTCACAAAGGAATCTTTGATATTGTCGATTGTAATACATATTAATTTATTATTTATGTTTGTTTAAAAAAATACAGTGAAGAGTACCGTGAAAAAAATAATCACATATTAAACTCATTCACGACCAGCCCAGTAAATAAAATGGATTTTGACGCATTTATCCGTCAATGGTATTGAATGATATATATATATATATATATATATATATATTATTTATTTATTTATTTTTTATTATTTATTTTTTTGCTGCAACTTATATAAAGATGCGCCTTATAGGAAAATACGGTAATTGTATCGCAGCATCTTAAAAATAAAATACAACTCATAATGGAGGGACATATCAAAATAAACCGTTCATTTTGCCTTAAAAGAATATATCGTCGCTGTCAGACCAAAATCCCAGATGTCCAAATATGGTAGATTTCATATTTTAATCAATGACAGCCTAAAAGCACAGCTGAACTGTTCCCACCACATTCGAATAATATGGCCAATTAGGCAGCATCGTGTAGCTGCTAGTGCCAGTTTGTCGGTTGTAACCCTTTTTTCAAACAGTCAACTTAAAACACTGAGCAGGTTTTAAGTTGCGCAACGACATGCTTTAGTATTTACCGTCACAGGACATGAATAGAACGGCACATGCCATTAAATAGTTCACAGTTTAATGAGGTTTGCGCAACAAGGATGTGTGTGTGACTGGACATAACTGTTTTTGTAAGATTGCGCATGTTGCTCCGTTCGTTCTACAGTGTTGCTGAAAATTACATGCGCAAGGGTCGTGTTATTAGCTTGTTCCAAATAATGGCAATTTGGCTAATTTCCTGTGTTGAACCACAATCTAATCCTGCGATTACAAGGCAAAGTTGGTGTGGTTCATGATTGTTGTTATGGGGAGGAGTCAACGTGTGAATTTACCACGGGGTAATTTATTTAAGGTTGTTCGTTTTTTGTTTTTTTTTCAGCACCCTCGGCTGTATTTGTCTTTATTTGGGATTTTTCATTATAGTTAGTTTTTTTGTTTTTTATTCACTTATTATTAATTTTGTTTTCACTCTAAAAATAATTAAAAAAATAACCCACATTGGGTCAAAAAAAGACTTTACTTGGGTCAGTTTGACTCAACTTTCTGGGTTGAACACAAGCAAAAATGATTGCTTGATTTGATTATGTTCGACATTATTTCTTCTCTATGGCCGTACAAAAATATAGCAATAAATACTTTTAAATTTAAAAAGCCCTTATTTAAAATTAATTGACAAATATGGTTATTATAGGTATATAGTTAATTTATAAACTCCAAATGTAATTTTAGTTAATAATTTTTTTTTTGTATTCATAGCACCCAGATTTTATTTATTACCCGAATGGAAATATTTTTTGCTAATTTTAGTTTTAGTTATTTCATTCGTTTTAACATTCACACATTTGCATTATTTAAACACTTTTAAAATACGGTCATGACATTAAAATGGGGCAGTCTTGCAAAGCATCACAGATTGCGTCGGCAGATCGGTCGACGCGTGAGCTGATTTGTGCTGTTTGTGTTTGAAACTTTTTATCTCAGCCGTGGCCTCGACATCGATCTGCTAACTCTGCGTAAAAAAAAAAAAAAAAAAAAAAAAGCTTCACTCTAGCAAGTCCGTCAATGCAGATGGGAGGCCGTGGCTGCAACTTTGTGTATTTGGGAGACAATGATTTATTTATTTATTTTATGCTTCGTTTAGTGAGTCAACTTGATGTGTCCGTTATTCCGCCAACCCGAAACAGAAAAGGGGTTCGCTGATGTAGAAAATGGAGCAGAGGTCATTCATCTTCTTTTCAGGGAAAGTTTGTGTGTTCACTCGAGAGTTCACCACGGGGCAACATTTTGGGGGTCAAAGGAGTTCACTGGTGCAAGTTGTTTGCGTTAACTTATTACAGCCGTATGGTTGCAGGGAAATTTATTTTCTTATCAGAGAAATGAGACGCGAGTGCTGTCCTTTCGCTTGTAATTTCCAACAGGATTATTGTTTTTTTTTTTGGCTTTTGATCTTAGTCAGAAAATACACCTTAATAGCTGTGTACCTAACCTTTATTTATCCAGGTAACAAATTCTGACCTGGCAGCAGCGAGTCGAGAATCAGAATCAGAATGCCCTTTATTGTCATTTTACTCCGTGTACAACAAGATTGGAGAGTGCCCCTTTGCCAGTGCAATATAACAAATAATTTGATTAAATATGTTAATTAAATATTAAATAATGACCGTATTTTCTGGGATATAAGCCGCTACTTTTTTCCTAGATTTTGCACTATGAAGCTAATACGATGCAGCTTTTCTGTTGATTTTTCTTTTCACCACTAGGGGCGCTCTATAGTTGAGAAAATCCGGTAAACAAAAAATAAACATGAAATAAAATAAATAAAACACATTATGTTGCAGTTCTACAAAGTAGAACAAATGAGTAGGAGCATAACAAAGCAAAATAGAAACACATAAAGAACACTTAAAGTAGACTCGATTGTTGATTATCACGCCATGAAGTTCTATAGACGTGGTCAAATTACACACCTGCTTCGGGCACTCTCGCGTCTGAACGTTAATATTCTTTTATAGACAACATTATCTCGGAAAAAGGAGTTCAGAATATCGAAATAGAGATGCTCCAGTTCCGCAAAACATCATGGGACAAAAAATAAATAAATCAAATGCAGTGGCTTAAGTTTTACATGAGGGTTTAATGAAGTCCATTTATATATCCATCCATCTGTTTTATGTGTTGTCTGTCTATCGATCTATCTCCACACGACAGGGGCTTCTCAATTGGTGGTCGACCGTTCTTTGCCAGACTGAGAGATTACATGTGTGTGCTAGTAGGATCATGTTAGCTTTTGGTGAGGGGGGAAAAAAAAAAAAAAAAAAAAAAAAGCAGATTCCGTGCGGGACGTTGCCCCCGCCATCCATCAATCTGTCCGTCGCTCTCTCGCTGTCTGCCTCCACCCCCCCCCCCCCCTCCTCCTCCTCCTCCCGCTCCTCTTCGGCCTCCCACCTTCTTGACAGCTGGCCTGCTGAGCTGCACATACTTACCCCGGGATAAGAGGATTTAGTGACACAATTGATCAGGCGTCAACCTCATTTAGCAAAGAAATTAATGTTTATCGGGGCTGTGGTTCTGCGCTCGTGTGCGCCGGGCCGGGCGATTCGTGTCATTTCCACTTTGATGCAGCGCGAGCTTTCGCGGTTTGGAGAATTGTTAATTGCAGTACCGAGGTAACAAGCGCTGCAGACTATTTCTCCATTCTGCTCTCGGTCCTTTGGTCGATGACAGATATGCACACATGAGTCACGAAAGACGACAGGTATCGAACAGATGGAAGTTTAAGATCCGTCTTCGTAAGAGCTAATCTGGTATTCATTAAGGCACGTGTTGTTCTGGAGTCGATCAGTCGCTACCATCCCGTCGCTCAGCCCACTCCCACACTGTTCTCCGGAGAGGAGATATTATTAGTTAGTGGGGCGTGGGCTTATTGAATTACACCACTGTGGAGCTACCACTGTAATTAACAGTCAGTGATTTAGAGGTTGTTTTAATCAGGGATGTTTCCTCGATTTTGAATCAAGCGACTAATACAACGGTGCGGCTTTTCTGTGGATTTTTCTTTCACCACTAGGGGCGCTCTATAGTTGAGAAAATATACTAAATAAATCACAATATTTTTTTTTCTCTTGGGTCTGTTCTGTTTTAATTAGCAAAGTTGTTCTTTTTATGTACCTTTATGTGTATTCATAGTACAAAATCGTTCTGTACATGCAGTAAACAACTATGATTTTTCACTATGGAAAACTGCAGCTTGTATAGTGTTTTTTATTATTATTATTTCTTTTTTATTTTTTTATTTATTTTCAAATTTTTTTTCCTTGCTGTGGCTTATAAGCGGGTGTGCCTTATAATCCGAAAAATGTGTGTGGGTATATATATATATATATATATATATATATATATATATATATATATATATATATATATAATAGAGCTGTCAAAATTAAAGCGTTAACTCTGGAGATTAATTTAAAAAAAATAAACATTTTAATTCACGTAACTCTGTTTTATTCAAAAATAAATTGCATACATTGCAAAGCCAACTTCAAATACTGTGCCATATAAGCTGTACATCTTTAGCACATCATCTCAGAACGTACACCCTGCTCAAGTTACCACTGGGCCTTGCAAACCAACACTGCTTGAATGTGGTGCGGGCAGAACGAAATGTACTGTATGCGTTTTGAGAATTGTTTATTCGAAAAAGACCTATGAAGAGGACGCCGTTTAGATCGTATTTAAGGATCAAGGAAAGCTATTAAAGCAGTCTTTCAATTAAAATCAACTTCTTATTTGGGGATTTGTCATTAATTCCAAGAGATTATTCAAGTAAATATCTGTTAAAGGATATAAAAATTAATTATTTAATTAATTAATTAAAATTAATTAGTTTTTTGATTAATTTAATTAATTACAGATTTTTTTTTTTAATAAAATTTAATCTCTTGACAGTACTACTCTCTTGTCATTTCATTTCCACGTTAAAGAAAATTTTTAGCATCACTGGAATAGATTTCAATAATTCTCTTTAATGTTAAGGTTCTGCTATTTGAAGTGGAACTGTTATTCCTTTGTGTGTCATTCAGTAAGTCGTACTTCCCCTGGTTGCAGGCGTTTCCGGGAATGATCCCACATAAGCGAGGCCTGCAAAGAGGACCTCCTTTGAACATGGTTCAAGAGTTTGGCAAGAATTGACCTTTGATTTGCGGGTAACGGGTGGCCTTCACTGCTTTCGTCTGTTTGCTCTCAAATAGAAGCTTGCGTCCTCACAGCAATATATTGGTTTGGCCTGAGTCCATCAGACAAGGATCAATGGAACAGATCCGTTTCACTGGTTTCATAAGATCAGTGTCTGTCCTCATTGTTTGATAAAGCTCTCTTGTGAGATGTGTGATGGATGACGAGTGGAGAGTAAGATGCTTCTTTGTATGGTGGCCATGAAATAATCCCTTGACGTGGTTCCTTTGAGGAGACTTCCCTTTTAGCTCATCCGGACTAATTTATTCCACTTTAGCTGAATTTGAACATTCGCTACCAAGCACCTTCAAACATTGTTTGAATGGCCTAGTACATCTGTGTCAAACTCTGGCCCTCGGGCCAAATTTGGCCTGAAGTGTAATTATATTTGGCCCGCAAGGCTATACCAAATGACGACTATAGCATTTTACATTCAAAATGAGTTTTAAAAAAATTAAACATTGGATTGCATGAATAAAACAAATTATAATAAAAATTTTCAATAAAAAAAAAATCGAAATTTATATTGTTTTTAAAGAATTAAATGCTGGCACGCCGCTTTGTTCAAGTTTTACTTTTCGGCCCACTGTGTATTTGAGTTTGACACCCCTGGCCTAGTGTGAGTACACGGGTCATTGAATAGTGAAATTTTGACTTCTCCCTGAAATGTCCACGCACACGTCCACCCATGTTTAGATGTTATGAGTCGTGCCATGTGGGTAGTTACAATGCACACAGTTGGTCTGTGCATTTCCTGTGTGCATATACATTTCCCTTTACAGGCATGACAAGAGAAGTTGTGCAGGTTGTGCAGGTTAAATGATTTAATAATAAGTCTGGGTCCATATAGAAGAGTGTCAAGGACTGGAATCTTATCATCAATCAGGTTATAGTGTTTCTCGTTAATGTGAGTAAGTGGCAGAGTTTCAGCCATTCAGCCATTGTTCTTCCAGCGGTTGAAAATTGCAATTTTACGATGTGGCGGTGTCGCATATTATAGCTCATCAAATGCTTATAAACAAACAAAAAATCATTATCTGGGTTGAAGCGAGCGAGACACAGCAGCATGCCGACCGCCACTATGACATAAAAATAAAATATATACTCATTGTTTTTTTTTTACAATAATACTTAACCATTTTTACAATTTAAAATCTGGATGAATTAGTTACGGTTATGGTCAAAATCGCCCGGTTCATTCAAATGAATTAGCGCTAGCCTTTTGATAAAATGTATTTATTTATTTTTTATTAGTTCGTCAATGCATTTTAATGGCCATCAAAAATACGCGGGCCGGTCCCTAACACCTTCCAATGGCTCTATTCTCATTTATTAAGATTACATTTTAAGTGGTAATTTCACCATTCACCACAAGATGGCCTCGAAATTTTTTTAATGAAAACGCGACCAGGCTCGTCTGGGGTAAAACCGTATCATGGAAAAGGAGCTTATAAATTGGAAAACTTCAGATATTTGGAAGCTAATAATAAAACGTCATCGCTGATTATGTCATTTAAATGGTGTAAATTTGCAAGATAAGCGCAGACTTATTTAGAAATGTATTAACTTCTTATAATAATTCCCTGCTCTCCTTCCTTTTTGAAAGTGCGGCCCGACATGATGTTATGCTATTTTTCACTGTCTTTTCAGGCTCTCCCTGACCAAACGGAGAGCAATTCAAATCTTCCATTCAGCACGCTCATCCGTTGCTTGAGGCAGCTCTCCCTTCTTCCTCAAACGTGTAAATAACATTGCGGAGTTGTAAGTGGCCGTCATTATGAAAACCGGATACAAGAGGCCACTTTTCAAATCCACACACTCTTCTATCTTATCCCGGCTGGTTTCGGAGGACTTTGATGCATGTGAGAGCGTGTTCCCAAATTTTAGCTCAATGCCATTTCTCCGACTCAGCACTTCCCGAATGGACGACATCTATTTATAAGGCCAGACGAGAATTTGTCATGCACATAAACGCAGAATGAAGACAGGACAGTCGACTGGCCTTTCATTATATAATCCTTTTGCATTAGTGACTCCGCACTCCAGCTCGCATGGAATTACATGGTGCCTTTTGTTGCGTTGTTCGAGCTTGTATCTGCGTTGTGGGGCGGGGGGGGCTGCTGTTGTATCTAGCCTACGAGAGGGAAATCCCGATGCATATTTGCCTTCTGGGGATCACTTATGGCATACTTGGAGGATGTGGGAGCTGGTCAGTGAGGGGATGGGGGGCAGTAGCTTCTGTACTCAACAGGATGTTGCGCAACATCTGTTCTCTAGCATGCAGTGGGGGAGTAAATGGCAACTTGGATTATTTCGTGCCTCTAACTTTCACAATAGTTTGACATGTGCCATAAGACAAATTAAGGAGGACTACTTTATTGCTGATGGTGCACATTACTGTTATATTAATAGCCAAAAGTGTTTGTTCTGCATTATTACGAACCATCACGGGGCGGGATAGTGAAAGTGTGCAAGAGTACATTGTTGAGGTGTCACACACATGTCAGCAGTCTTTTACGGAACTGATACGAAGCGCAAATGATATAGGAAATATTTTCAGCATTTATTGACGAACCTTTGAGAGCTACTTCCTGAAAATTCTATTTATCTGTTATAGCCTACCCGCCCCCCCAAAAAAATTGGAATATGTTTTTGTATTTATAAAATGTCTCTCTATAATCTTATTAAAAAAAAAAAACATAGTCGTAACATAATTTTAAAAAAATGTAAACATGCCAACTATGTTGGGGAGAATTTTAGCCTGGGTCATTAGTGGAAGTATTGGAGAGTCTTTGCTGCATTTGTGCATATACCAGTCCTTTCGGTGCATTTATTTTTAGGAGCAGATGGATGGAGAATTTTGGTAACCTCACCTCATCTGAGAAAAAATTTAATTTTAAATGAAAGTGAACAAAAGCATGACAACAATATATTTGTGTTTGAAAAATCACAGTATTTAGAAAATAAAACATTAACAAAGTTTATTCATTCAATTTTTTTTTCAAGTTCGACGGGCCGGATTAAAACGTTTAATGGGCCGCATGTGGCCCCCGGGCCGTAGTTTGACTACACCTGCTTTAAACAATTAATACAAGAAATTCTTTTTCTTTTTTTTTTTTTTTTGGGCAGCATCTATACATTGGTGATTTTCGCTCTTCTCGGCAAATTGCGAATGAGTGTGAATTAGTGAGTGACACGGATCGGCACTGTTGAGATGATACAGGTTTAATAAGTAAGAGTGTTTTAAATCACCTCTCGGGATCTAATAACTGTTCTGTCATTTGACCAAACTGTCACACCCACATGACATTTATATCACTTGCCTCATCATTAGTAACATTTCAAATACCAACACTAACACACACTCACACACAAAGTTGATTTATTTGAGTCACAGACGTTAGCCCCGAGAGGAGCACATGTCAACCTTTATGAACGACTTTAATGCCGGGTGCTTACGTCGTCGTCGGCGGTGGCCTGCACTAGTTGAATTCACGTGTCTGAATTTGTGGCAATTGGAGTTGGTGACAAACAAATGGCCTCGCAGCTATGGAACATGCATGAAAGTACACCGAGTGCATCCCGTTTCGCTGTTGACTGACAGATTTCCTAAGTAGGTCATCTATGCAAATGCCAGGCTGTCAGTTCACATCAATAGATCCAAAGCAAGGTCAGCACATTGGCAACAAAGTCAGGAAGGCCTCACTCGGCTTAATGTTCATAAGAATATAATTTCATGCAGCGTTTGGGGTTGCACTCATTTTGTGCTTTTGGGATACTTGGAATTAATGTATTCAAATTGATGACACAAGTGAAGCAAGGAAGGACTATTATGTTTATTTTTTGTTTTTTTTTATGACATATTTTTGCAGCTAATTGTAGGGCCCGACTGCTATAGATTTTTTGAGGCCAGTGCAAATTGATGAATTAGCCCATTATTTAAAAAAATATAAATTAAATTTTTGGTCCTTTAACACTTACAGTAATAAAGAAATTAAATACATATATATTTTTTTTAATAATATTTCTCCATTAGTATTTGTTTAACTTTATAACAAATTATTTTTGGTTTTTTTTGTTCATTTGTTTTTTTAAGGTTTTTTTTGGGACAAATTTTTGGAGGCCGTTTGGCCTAATGTCATTATCTTATCTTTATATTGTATTGTGTTAAAAAAAAATACCGTAATCATTCTTTCAAAGGCTACAAATATTTCTTTGACGGTGATTCCTCATCGCTCATTCGTCGACACTGTCAGCCAATTTTTTTCTCGGTTAGTGGCTAGCGAGTTGAGCTAAGATGAAAAGTTTCAACGTGCTTAACACACGTACGCATACTGTAATGTCTCGGTCCAACCACTAGGGGCACTACGCGGGGGAGTGTCTAGATGAGGGGCCATAGATCGAATATGAGTAAAAAAAAAGTTGTAGAATAAAAAAACGTGTCGTAAAAGCTGACTGCTGTGCGCCGACTGAAAAATAAAGTGAAGTCAAAAGAATGTCACACAACACCCCGTTCTGCTGTGATTAAATCAAATCCGTTAATTCTTTCCTGGTGAAACAATCCATTTTAAATCAATAGACATATATTTCATCCGAAAGGCCAACTTGTCTCACACTCCGACTCTTGTGAGGATAACCGGTGGAGAAAATGATTAAAGATTGGATACTCTAAATTATCTTTCAGATTTTTTTTTTTTTTTTTACATATTTGTTGCATCGGCACAGCATCAAAATCTCTTTTCTGAATCAGCACTTTCACTGGTCATATGTAATCCATTCACATATGCCCTCCCTTTTATTTTATTTTATTTTTTTTAATGATTGCCCTTGACTTTGATTCACAATGTCTTATGTCACGCCCTCATCGAACACTCCTTCATCTTGCAGACTCGACTGGGCCAATGAGCACGGCCCATTCCCACCCCCACGCCCCGCCGATGGGCGGCATGGTGGGCCACCCGTCGGTCATCAGCACCTCCAGGCACTTGCCGTCGCCCATGTCCACGATGGGCTCGCACATGAACGGCCTGGCCTCACCTTACTCCGTCATCACCTCGTCCCTGGGCGCGCCCGCCGTATCGCTGCCGTCCACGCCCACCTTGAACTTCGGACCTCTCGGAAGTCCGCAGGTGAGGGCGAAACAACCGGCGATTAGATGTGAATAGTTTGATGTCATTGTTGCGGAAATAATGAAAAGCTGTTTTGCGGATCTCTGTCTAGCCACATATTATATTAAGTCCAAGCGTACTGTTGGACTTGCATACCTTGGCCTTCCTCTCGCTCATTCTCACCGTGTGCTGACCTTTAAACTTGCGGCTCTTGAGGTCATCCCTGTGCCTGTTTGTCATGTGAGTCGACTTATGGTGCAGTCGTACCGTTAGCCCTTTAATGAAGGACTACACGAAAGAGCGAGAGAGTGAGAGGCACAGGCAAAAAGAGCAGCCTTTATGACTCGGTATTTTCTTATGCTCTATTTATTTCCTCTGTGGCTGCGGCGCTTGGTGTCTTTCTATTGTCCAATTTTCTAACATTTTTTCATGACAGCATATTCTTTTTAATCCAATGTACAATATATGTACTCTACAATGTTTGTGTCAGAGAAGTTCCAGGACTGGAGTCACATGAAATAGACAAAAGGTGCCTTGTCATTGCGAGCCAAAACAGATGCAACTCTTGCTTGGTGGCAATAAACTCACCTCACTCCGTAACAATCAGTTTAAAAAAAAAAAGGCATAAGAGGTTTTTTTTGCTACGCCATTACAAAAAGACAATTACACAGAGAGTATTTAAACCAACCATATAGCTTTGGATTCATAAAAATCAGTTTAGCAGGATTATAACAAAAAATGCAAAACGCCATAGACGGGCTAACAAACACTATTGGTTTCCCAGTTGTATGACTCTGCTTGTGTGAAGCGCATTGCATTGTCTTCTGTATGAAATGTGCTTTATAGATAAAGCTGACTTGCCGTTAATCAACAGGCATATAATCTTCATCCTTTGTGAAATATCACCAATATTTGTGCAGTTTGAAAGTCTTCTTCGTGCGTGTCTTTATGTCTGCATAATACTGCTCCCAGGTGGCCTAAACACACACACCAGAAGGAGCAGCACAATGTCCGTTGAACTGAAGCAAAAAATGGTTTAATTCTTCACATTCTATTTAATTATGTTATTACATTATAACTACCATATTATAAGCTTATTTTCGTTATTCGCAAAAAATTGGGGGGGAAGTGGGTAGGTTGGAATGGATTAATGGCAGTTCCATTCTTTTCAATGCGGAAAGATTATTTGGTATACAACCATCTGGCTCTCATTGAAGTGGAAAACTCATACTTCATAGTTATTCATTGAACTACATGAAACATGTCTTTTGTCTCGCCAGTCCTGGATCTTTTCTGACACACTTTGTATATTTTTTTTTAAAAAAGAATAAATAATGGCAACATTCCCCAGCATTGACCTCCATTTTATTCTCTCTTGCATAATGGACGATGACGGCCAGCTAATGGAAGTTCAATAGCCACAGAAAGTTGTTGAACGTCCGCAAACTTGCCCCGCAGAGGCCAGAGCTGCAGACAATGCACTCGGCAGACAGTGCGACTGTATAGATTCTTGCCTGTAGGGACACTCGGGGTTAACACCAAGTCATTTGGTCATTGTGCCATATGGAATACTGTACATCCTACTTTGTTCTCCGGTCAAATGGAGTTCATGACCGCAAGTTCAATATTGTCCGCGGCCATGTTCAGCTCCCAGCTAGTGCAGGACTTTTTATTACATTTTGACCAAGTACATAACAATCAACTAGCGCAGAGTGGGGCTGAAGGATTGAACTGCGATTTTGATTCAATTCACAATTTTTCATCAAATCATTTTCACAAGGTTTACAAAAAAAAAACTGAAAATTACATCATACCATCAAAACATTAAACGCAATTACTCTAATAAAGCATAGACACTAAAGAGGCTGTGTGAGGGAGGTTGTCCTTTTTCAAGGTTTTTTAAAGTAGCCGATAAAGCAAGACCTAGTGCTTGCCATCATGTATAAAATTGCAATTATTTGTAACAGTCCATTAAAAATATATTTTTTTAAACCCCAATTTTTTATTTTTTATTTCTTTTTGCCTTCATATTTTTTGCTCAAGGCCTGAATTTCACTTATTAATTTAATCCCTTCACAGTAATGGTGAGTGTAAAAGTGTAAAAATCATAATGGAAGTATTTCTGAATGCGTTATTTAAATATGGTGAAAGTATCATTTGTTCTTTCTGTGCTTCTTTTCATTCAAGATTTTCTGTAAATATACCTGCTTCTTCTTTTATGTAATGAAATCAATTAAACATGAAAAAGGTCCCTGAGCATTCATTAAATAAATAAATAATAAATAATTCATTGAATAAATTAAATTGGTTCCCCAAAAAAGATTTAGTCGATTATTATTGAGTCGATCTCAAAGCTCAGTACTTTATGGTGAAAAATAGTGCACATAAATGCAAATAACATTGTTGTTATTAGAAATATTTAATATAATTTCTACAAGCGCCTCGTGGCTGACATAATCGGTCACTTATTCATTTCCGGTTTTAGAGTGTGTGCTAGCTATGTAGCTGTTGTCATATTTTATCGCTAGATACTAGTGCTGTCAAGTGATTACATTTTTTAGGGGTTTTATGGACGTCGTCATTACTATTTTCATCTTTAGATTCTCGTGGTTTACCAAAGGAGTTAAGGGGGAAAAAAACACACACACCTTGAACTGAATTTTTTTTATGCATAGGATATTTAAAAATAACCGAGACGCCATGACAGTCGCCATGCAAAGCCAAATATCTGTTTTGTACTGCCCCCAATGGAATGCTCATTTAAGTACAAGTACGAACATGTAGACGGCGAGCGAACTATACGGGAAGCTGACAGAAAATCCCACGTGCTCGTCTCAGCCTGAAGGTCGCCGCCACGGCGGTCTGGGATGAGTCCACCATTAGGCCAGCGTCGGAGGAGAGTGCATATTGTGAATAAGTGATAGGAAAAGCCTGAGGTGACTGAGACGCGGGTCCTTTATGTCACAGCGCATCAAATATATAGGACAGAGGGGCATTTGTCGGTCCCCGTTTCCAGCTGGGATGCAGATGTTTGCGCATGAACAGCAAGAAAAGAAAAAAAAATGAAACAGGAAAAAAAAAAAATTGGGCTACTTGGGTCTTGTCGTCGTGATGGGGGTCAAAGGATGGGATCATGACAATGAAAACAGGGAAAACAAAGATCTGTATCGTTCCAAACTTTTTTTTTTTACATTTTACCAGTGCTTGTCAAATAGTGGGGCAGGCCCCCCACTGGGGGGGGCGGGGGGGGGGGGCGGTGCGATGCTAAGGGGGAGGGGGCTGCTTTTTTTCCACCATACTACAATAAAGTGTAATTGCACATCCTCTCCAGTAGTAGGCAGTGGCGCTCTCATTTCACATTGTGCGCAGCGAGTATTAACGCTACGGTTCTAGATTATTTTTTAGCACTGATTCAGGTTTTCATAATAATATATTATATAAAAAGGGAAAAAAACATTTTTTTTAAATATTATTAGGGACTTATAAAGCCATCTCTAAGTAAAGTTTTCTCTTGACCAGTGTAATTACAGTTGCATTAACCTGCCGCTCAAACCCCAAATAGTCAAAATGACAGCTGTGGAAAAAGTGAACATCCACCCCAAAAATCACATTTCAGTTGCATCATGTGCAAAAGTCAAAGCTTTACTCAACATCCCAGGATGCTAGCTAGCGCTTCCTTCTTCCTTCTGTTTGAGAACTACGCTTGCCGGCGACCACGTGACTGGCCTCATGTGCCTCTCCCAGACTTTGAAACATTAAGAAACCTGCATGACAAGCCTCGAGAGAGAACAGTCAGCTCTCCCACTGAGCAGGCATGTGACACACTTTCACAATAAAATTGTGAGTGTGTTGTTGGCCGAGGGTGTGTGTGTATGCACAATGGTGAGCAGAAGACAAAATGAGTAGGAGTAAAAAAACAAAACAAAAGAAAAAAAAAACAGGAACATGTCACAAGACCACCTAACACCATTCACTCTTACTTCCCCTCCACTTCCTGTCCTTCGCCAGCTCACTTCTGTTGTCTGTTCTCTCTTCATTTGCACTCCTCAGATGAACTCTATGAACAGTGTTAGCAGCTCCGAGGACATCAAGCCTCCGCCGGGCCTGCAGAACCTGGGGAGCCTCAACTACCAGTGCCCGAGCCCGGGGGGGATGTCAAAGCACATCTGCGCCATCTGCGGCGACCGCTCTTCAGGTGACCTCGCGGGCAGACGCTCAACACAACAAGGCTTCCTTCAGCTGACGATGATGACGTGTTTCCTTTGGCGCGTGCGCAGGGAAACACTACGGCGTGTACAGCTGCGAGGGATGCAAAGGCTTCTTCAAGAGGACCGTGCGCAAAGATCTCACTTACACTTGTCGAGACAGCAAAGAGTGCCTGATCGACAAGCGCCAGCGCAACCGCTGCCAGTACTGTCGCTACCAGAAGTGCCTGGCCATGGGCATGAAAAGAGAAGGTACTTGGCGTTGGGGGGTGCATTTCTCAGTCTGATTTTTTTTAATCAACAACATGAAAAAAATATACACATATAATGTAATATATATTAATTAAATTAAATTAAATTAAATTAAATTAAATTAAATTAAATTAAATTAAATTAAATTAAATTAAATTAAATTAAATTAAATTAAATTAAAATAAAATAAAATAAATTAGAATTATTAGTATTAGGCACAAGCCTGCACTCACCGCCCACAAAATTAGGTACATTGGTTATAAAATGTTTACACACCCCCTGTTCAAATGCCATGTTAATGTGATAGAGACCAAAATACCAAAAATAGATCCAAACTTTTCCCACAACTACCCTGTCCGTCTAAATTGCAAAAAAAAAAAAAAATGATAATTTGAGAGGGGCAGTAGAAGTCAGCAACTCCAGATAATGTGGTTGCACAAGTGTTCACACCCTCTTGTAGGTGGGATGTGGCTGTGTTCCGAATTATCCAATCACATTCACACTTTTTTTATTTTTAGAAGAACATGTATGTTATCACTCATGCGGGAATATTCATCAGCATTCCCCCACCCCATCCCCAATCCCAAATAAATTTATATTCATAGTTAGCGTTTCATTATCCATCTAATTTAATTTCTCAATAATTGTTTTGATGGTCAATTTTGTCTTTTCATCCGGTGTAAATTCAAATCCTCAGAATTCTGAAAGAAAATGTTTGTGTGTGGGGGTGTGTGTGTGCGTGGGTGTGTGTGTGTGTGTTCATGTTGCAGCGGTACAGGAAGAGAGGCAGCGTGGGAAAGAGCGCGGCGAGAATGAAGTCGAGTCAACCAGCAGTTTCAACGATGAGATGCCCGTGGACAAGATCCTTGACGCCGAGCTGGCGGTGGAGCCTAAAACGGAGACGTACTCAGACGGCAGCCCCGGCAACTCGGTAAGCGTAGCGACGGATGGATTAACAACACATTTTGCCAGTTTACAGTAACAATATTGTCAAATTTGCGTCCTCTTTAAAAGTTAAAAATCATTTTTACTACTACAGTGAACCCCGCTTATTCATGAGTCGCTATTCTCAAATTCACTTGATTTGCATTTTTGTCTGACAGCATCAGTTTATGTTCTATAACACACTGTTGCCTCAAGATGGCACCAAAACACTGGCAAATATGAAAGTAGTAATTGTGTAAGTAAAAGTAAAGTAATCAACATTACACATGATATATACACGCTAGCTAGCTGTCTAGCTAGCTTGCTAGCTAGACAGCTATAAAGATGAGAATATATTCATGTATATCTCCAGAGGGCTAGGGTCAAAGAGTCCAACTGGTACACTAAATTTCTTGGTCTCGATTTCCAAATGATCTCCTTCGAACTTGCAGAAATAATTGCTTCATGCTGGAGCAAGAATTCTTGTGATATTCCTATCGATGTAATCCAAGAAGCTTCGGGCTTGCCAAAAATGTATTTAAAACTCTCTGGAGGACGTCATTGTTGTGTAAAGCAGCCCAAAATGGGCTTTGCTGCGCAGATTTTGTGTTGTCTTGACTTTTGTCCTGCAATGAGTGCTCAACCTCCCTTTTGTCCGCCTGTAGACCAACGACCCCGTCACCAACATCTGCCAGGCAGCGGACAAGCAGCTCTTCACTTTAGTGGAGTGGGCCAAGAGGATCCCCCACTTCTCAGAGCTCCCCCTTGATGACCAGGTCATCCTATTACGAGCAGGTGTGTATACTTCTGTATATTTAGTGAAGGGGATCTCGAAACATTTTCCAAGAGCCCCCTCATGATCCTAGCTAACGTAGCTACGTAGCCGCCATGTTGAGAGAGGCGACGTTCCCATCAAAGGCAATACATGGACATTGAACATGTGTACTTTTTTGTCTATATCAAAATCTTTGCTATCAGTATAGAACATTAAAAAAAAGACATATTTACTAGTGACAAGTGAACGTAAAGACATGATGCCCATTTATACGTTACAAAAGCACCGATTTATTCACTTCTAGGAAACAGGTGTCATGACCTTCCAAACCACAAATATTTTAATTAAGTATCATCACCTCACCTATACATCTTGTGTATGAATGTGAGAGAGCTAGAAATGCCGCGGGGCATGCAATGTCAAAAGTATGATATGTCGCAATCAGAACAGAACTTTAAATTAGCCCTAAAGTGGGGCGGGGTAATTAGTTTAGTATGTTTTATTGGTTTGACTAACTCCATTCGTTTATATGCACTTTTTTAAAAACCACATGATACAAATGTATTGCAAATTAATTAGCAAGCCCATAAATCGTATCTTACAAGCTCCAAGGGGTCCTGAGACCCCAGTTTGAGAAGCACTAATTTAGTGGCAAACAGTAGCATTTATCCTCAAGCAGGCGGTCTATTTATATATCTTAACATTCGCTTGACATATTTGCCATTTAGTTAAATGGAGCAGTAAAACCAAAAATAGCCCAGAAAGCGCAACAGTGAGTTTGTAACTGAGGAAGCACTGACCTCTGCTGGTGAAAGATATGCCTGCATGTGGCCGTCGTCAGAAAGTAGATAATGGCGACACTGGAAAGAAATTATTATTATTACTATCGTACGATAATAATGATAATGATATTAATGAATGATATAAATTCATTTGCTCGCACATGAGAATAAAGCTGTAATCCTACAAAAATTAAATTGTACAAATAAATTTAATCTTTGAGGTAAAAAAAAGTGTTAATATTACAAATAAATATATATATATTTTTAAAAATACAAATCACATATTTTAGATGAAAATTAATAATCTGATAAGAAAAAAGTTTTTTTTTTCATTTTAAAGCTGTTTTTTTAAATAATATTTTTAGTTGATTATTTTGGGGGGGGGTGTGGAAGATGCCGACAGATCTACAACTCTACAACCACTCTAAAAAGAAATGTATTATGAGAGCAAAGAGTAAAGTAAATCAATCAATAAATAAATAAAATATTTTGTAATACAATCAATATTTCTCCTGAAAAACGATTTTGAAATATTAGAAGCCATGCTTCCTCTTCCCTCCCAAAAATCACAAGAAATAAGTTTAAATTAAAACAACCCCCACCTCCAAAAAAGCAACTTTATTCGCCTATTTTTTCTTTTCAGGATGACCCAAACAAATCCAAGCAGATCTGATTTCTTCCTCACAAACGCTGTCCTTTAAACTCTGTTTTAAATGTTTGTTCTTGCAGGCTGGAACGAGCTGCTCATCGCGTCCTTCTCTCATCGGTCGGTGACGGTGAAAGATGGAATTCTGCTGGCCACGGGCCTCCACGTCCACAGAAGCAGTGCCCACAGCGCCGGGGTGGGCTCCATCTTTGACAGGTTGGGAGCAAAACACAAAAACTAGAAGAAAAATGTATTGAGGAGGTTTTCAAATGCAGTCTCTGACAGGATGTATAATCATTATTAACTAGAAGTGCAAAATGTGACAAAAAAAATTCAAATGCGGATTTGCAATGAATTTCACATTGTTTTGCGTAACTTTAGTTATGGATTTGATATCCATGCAGAGTCCTGACCGAGCTGGTGTCCAAAATGAAGGATATGCAGATGGATAAAACGGAGCTGGGCTGTTTGCGAGCCATCGTCCTCTTTAACCCAGGTAGGTCAGTGCTTCTTCAACCACTCACCCTTTTTACCTTGACGGTCTACACACGGCATGAATAAATTCAATCATAGCTCTGAGGTCTTCATGAGCCTTACTTAATAGAGCAGTGATAAAATTATTGAGAAATGTTAATAGTTAAAAGGGGAATATGGGGAGTGTAATGTTTTGAATACTCCAAGTCTCGAATGCCTGTGGCCGTCGCTGATGTTGGCTGCTGACGTGTCTGACGATGAGTGTTTGATTCAGATGCGAAAGGTCTGTCCAACCCAACGGAGGTGGAGGCACTGAGGGAAAAAGTGTACGCCACACTGGAGTCCTACACCAAACAGAAGTACCCGGACCAGCCTGGCAGGTGGGAAAAAAACGTTTCGGTGTTTCTTGGCATAATTATTCACGCATCAGCAAATATTCATGAAATTTAAAATGTATTATATTGTATTATATTGTATGGTATTTGGTATGATACAAAGTATTTGTTATGTTTTGGTATTTTGTGTTATAATCATGTGTTACTATATTTGCTCAATATTTTCTTTCATTCTACTTTAACAATTTTTTTTATTTGAAAGAAATAAAATTGGTGGAAATAAATATTTAAAATACTGTCAATTCAATAAAATGTTGACAAATGTGTTTATAAAATGGATTGGTTGGAGTTTCTAACATGGAGTGCAAAAAAAAAAAACAAGAACTGGAAAAAAATCTATAGATAATAATATAATCATATAATACAAATGTACATTTTTAAGTCTATTGAGTTTTGTTTTTTATTTATATTTGGTGCCTATTTGATATAATTGGACAAATACATATTTTTTAATTTGAAGGAAACTAAACAGTTGTTTGAAAAAAGTTTTAAAATGAATAAAATCAAATTAATGCAAATATTAATAAAAAAAAACATGATAAAATGTTTCAAAAACATCTTGTATCGACTTTTATAGAAATAAATATTTAAACAAAAAAAATTGTGAAATAATATGAAACATCTTTTTTTTTTACCCTTTTTGTAATTATATTTGGGAAATATCTGACATAAATCCTTATCAAGGGTCATAAAAAATGCATTTGTGTGTGTTTTTGTATTTCAGGTTTGCCAAGCTGCTGCTGCGCCTGCCCGCGTTGCGCTCCATCGGCCTCAAGTGCTTGGAGCACCTTTTCTTCTTCAAACTCATCGGGGACACTCCCATCGACACCTTCCTCATGGAGATGCTGGAGGCGCCGCATCAGATCACATGACCCCTGTCAAACACCCCCTCTTGTAAATAGCCCTTGTCAGCAATATGAAGATGGATAGTAGGGGAGAATATTTGATAACAATTCAAAACAACAACATCATTGGGATTAAATGCGAAACAAGATTTCAAGGCTGCGGTGAGGACTGAGTACAAGCGTCGCGGTCAAATGTTTTTGTAAATAGATCATTGCAGGTGTCCGTTTTGAAAGCAACCCCGTGCAGTTGAGAACGAATCAGATTCTATTTCATAGAGTAATTGTATAAAATAAAATTTTAAGTAAAAAAATTTAAAAAAGGCATTTCTTAAAACACATGAGTATTCTTACAGAATAAAGTTATTAAGAAATATATGTAATACTCTATTTGTCATGTCTATAAGATGTCCTGCATGCAATGAATACATTCAAATATATAAACTGATAGCCCAGTCACTGAAATACGGAAGCGTATTGGTGCCACACCAGGAAAAATATGATGTAAAATCTTATGTAAAAACGTGAAACTTATCATGTGAAGACGTGAAAATCATCATGTAAAAACACGATAGTTATCATGTGAAAACGTGAAAATTATCACGTAATAACGTGATAATTATCAAGTTTGATATTTTTTTCCTGGTGTGGCAGTAATACGATTCCGTACTGAAACAATACATTCCGAGTTTTAGAATAACTGTTTGTTGTTCCATTGTTGACCACTAGATGAGGCAGTGGAGCTTATTTTTATGATTGTTGCCTTCAGGAACAGTCTGAAACCATAACTTTACAAACACTTCTGTAACCCATCAACCCTCCATCTATTGATCAATTTATATATCATCCATCGATTGATACATCCATTGATCATCATCTGTCCCATCTCCTACCTAGCTAGCAAGCGAGCTATCTATCAATCTATCGATCTTCAAACAATAGCGGGCAATGTTTTGTCATACGTGCAATGACATTGTTTGGCAATCACATTTCTTAGTCAAATTGTTCTGAAGGCATCCCGGTACATGAATCGGGATTACTGTGATTTAAGTCCAAGATATTTATCGAGCCTGTGTGTGAGACAAGTGTATAATGAGCAATTTCGGGACTTAACATATTTTTTTATACATTTCTATGAAAAGTAATTTGTACTTTTGCGTATTTTCGTGAGGAAAAAAACTATTTTACTTTGTTCCTTTTTTTCGACATTCAAGATGTGTGCGTGTGCGTGCGTGTGTGCGTGTGCGTGAGTGTGTTGAGGTAATTGCATCTGCACGTGGAGTCTGTCTCTCTCTCTCTCTCGCCCTCTCTCTCGCTCTCTCTCTCGCTCTCTCTCTTTCTCTCTCTCTCTCTCTCTCGCTCTCTCTGTCTCTCTCTCGCTCTCACTCTTCTTGTACCGTTGTCAGAATACTTGATAGAAAGTCCAAAGAGTGTTGGAACAAGTTAACAACAACAACAACAAGAAGGAGGAAAAGAAGAAGCTCGAAGGCGGAGGAACTTTCGGGCACTTAAGTGTTAAACGCCATCACTTACACCCACTTGGAGATGCTCTGAAAGGACCCTCGATACTTTGAGCAGGATTTTTTTTTTTGCAAGCTCATTTTAAGAAGGTAAATGGACATCATCACTTAAATCGTGTGATTGGTGAAAACGTCACCTGCAGCGGAAGAAATTAGCTTCAATGTGTATCTGGTAACTGTTGGGTATGTTTGGACTAATACATTTTATTTAATTGAAAATTCAAAATAAGTTTAAAAAGCCATTAAATAAAATGTAAATTGGTTTAAACGTGTTTAGAAGATAAAATAATACATACTGAGTAATGATTTTTCAAAGACTACGTATTATGAATTATATTTTATTGTATATATATTATATATTGCGGAAATATTACTCTTTTACTAACTATGGTAAATATTTTCAATTAAAAGGAGCAAGGAAATGACATGTTTTTTAAACAACTAAAATGCTAATTTATAAGAAAAAACGTGTATAAGAAACGTACGTAAAATGTTAGTTTTAATGTTTAATTTTATTTAATAGACTGCCGTTTGGTTTGTATTTTTTGTATTTGGAAAAATAACGATTTTCTTGTTCGAAATGGGTGTTTACAAATATATTAAATTGGAAAAATACATTCAATTATTACTAATAAATGTTCATAGGCTTTGTAGAAGATTACATGTAAATTATGTACAGTCTACGTAAAAATGCAACGCAATCTTATTTACATTATTACATCTGTTAATTAATTTACGTATTTCGTATTTGCAGTCATTTTTAATTTGATGACAATAACAAAGATCAATGAATACAAAATAAGCGCCTGGAATTATTGTAACAAAATTATAACAAGTACAAATTATTATGACAAAACGTAAAATAAAACATATGTATTTTTAAAGTACATTTTCTTTGGTTAAATTGTCGATTTATTTCATTAATATAATGCATAATTTGTAAAGGATTAACCATTCGCACTTTTTTTTTAAACAATTGGTCGAATTGAAACTAGCGTCACGTGGCTCCCACGCATCTTGTCCTGCATTTCCCGAAAGTGCACGTGCACGTGCTCGCCAATTGATGGTGCGTGTTGCCTCGCAGACATGCAACGCAGGCCGGTGTGCGTGGGCTGCAGCAGGCCGATCTCGGACAAGTTCCTGCTACTGGTTGCGGACGGCCTCCGGCACGAGGCGTGCGCGCGCTGCTGCGCGTGCGGGGACGAGCTGCGGGACTCGTGCTTCGTGCGGGAGAAGCGACTCTACTGCAAGCGGGACTATGCTGAGTGAGTGACTACCTTTATTGAAACAGTCAAATATACAATATCACATGCACAATCCGAGTGATGATTTAAGCATTGAAAAAAAAAATACAGCAAAAATACTACAGAATTAATCATTTGAGTCAGTAGTAATAACTACAGCAACTACAAATACAGCAAAAGTGAGGCAACTTTATTAAAAAAAATACTTAAAGCTGTTTAATGTCACTTGTGGATGAAGTTTACAGTGCAACTAATCATTAAACAAAGATAACTGCTCAACAAAACTTGCTCACTAATTATAATGAATAACACCTTTGACTAACATTTCGCTTCAATAGTGATGTTTATTAACTGGTCTAAACCATTAAAAAACAGCTAAAACAGACATATATTCAAATTCAATTTTCTTTGTTTGTGTCTGCATGACTGTATTCTACTAAGGAGCAGCGCAAGTAATTGAATGACAGCATTAAATCTGGAAGCACGGTTAAAAATTTTTCCACTCTATTTAAATATGTAGTTGTGTTATAGTATTATGAAGTTCAAATAATAGAGTGCCATTTTTTCTTATTAAAACGCACAAACACAATTTTTTTTAGAACAAAAAAATTCATTTCAAAGGGCAATGACTTGATAAAGTGTTTGGACTGTCTCATCTCAGCTGGGCAAAATTTCATTATGGCGTTGTTATGGTTAAAATTGATTTTTTTTTTAAGAAGCTCTTGTTTTGAATAGTCGTTTTGACATGCACCTAAAAATATGCCGGTCAGGGTTTTTTTTTTTTTTTTTTTTGCATGTAGAGTTGACTTCCAGGAAACTTGGTGCAGTCCTTTCATGAAGCGAACAAGGTGACTGAGGGTGGGAGGTGTGATACAAAAACACACACACACACCCCCACACACACACACACACACCTGAAACAAGCAGGGGTGGAGCCCAAATGACACATTGTCAAAATGTGTTAAAATCGCAAAGTCCATTGGCCCGGTAATGACAAGTTGGGGGCCAACATATGGTGGAGAGGTAACTCCCACCCCCCCGCCCCCCCGCCCCACACACCTTTCCATCCTAACCTCCCATCACCTTAGTCCTTTCTCATCATCTTCCCCTCACATTGATGAAACTGTGAAATAGCAACCAACAAAATATGCATGTGAGGTGTGGGCATTATTTTAGTTCACTGTTCACATGTTCTACACAGTAGTATCTGTGACAATGAGTGCGTGTGCTCTTCCGTCCTGGCCTATTGCTATGTACGTCTTTTTGTGACATTATCTTGAAAATTGATCACCGCAAAATCTAGTGCTATAGCGACAATTCTGCGCCACGCAAATATATGGCATATTTGCGGTAATCCTTTCACCAGTTACTCATGATAACGTTCGACACGTTCAGCTTTAGTTTTGTGCGGCGGCCACATGACAGAAGGTCTGTCGCATCCCTTCAAGAGTCACAACGGTGTGAACTGATTTTGGCGTCCGAAGCGTCGCGGCATCTGGAAAGCCACTCTGGCCGCGGCCCCTGTGTGGCGCTATGGGACGACACCCAGCCGACCGTGAAATATCTAACCTGACCAATTAGCAGGAGGCCTGGTGCCAAAGTTCCGCCTTGGAGATTTTTTTTACGTGATCGAATCCAACACCCCCCCCCCCACCACCACTTCCGACTGTCTCGTACCACCCCTCCCGTGTCTTGGTGTCCTTTAAGACCAAATATTTATTTTATGTTAGAAAAATCTCAACGCACATTACCAATAAGAAATTCCATTAAAAAAAAATAAAATAAAAAAATAAATCGTTTGTTAATAAGAAAAATCCCACCACACTCTTTAAAAACACAAATCATAAAAGGGAAGGACAAAAAATCCAGCACACGGAGCTTGCGCCCGACCTGCATGGCACGTCGGTCGTATCGGTCACACGACTGGCGGTGTCCTTGACCCTCGAGATCTGTATCTGACACACACAGGATCCTGCTTCACCTGATCTAGAAACCGGATCCGCCTCTGTACGAGTCCACTCGACCGCGCCAGTCTAAGCTCGTGTTTTTCGTATGAGGAACATTGCAGCTTGTGTGGATGTCGGGGGGGGTGGAGTGGGGGTGGGGGGGGGCAAATAACCTCAAATAACTCAATGGTCAGTCTTCCCAATCATTACTCGGCTTATCAGGCACGGTTATTTTTAAGTGTCCTGTTCCAAGTAACGGTCAACAATTGTATTTTTGTGATCACCTGCAACATAAGGCCAGCGAGAGGGCGTTACTCTCATCAACTCGGGTTCTGATTGGCTATCGCAACTGTCTATCCAATCAGAAAGCTCATTGACTTTGACTGAACAGATTCCCATACGATTTTATCTGAAGGCCTCGGAAAGAATAGTGCGAGATAGTGATATTGTGAAATCTGCCTGGCAACACGAGATAGCTGAATTCTGATTGGATAAAAACTCTCACCTAAAAATACATCACTAGGATATAATATGACATCAATGTGAAGTATATGATCATTTTTTCCTTGATTATGTGAGGCCGGCAGAGAAGGCCTTTGAAGGCCTTGACGGCCCACCACGGCTGAGTATGTTGCGTCGTCGCGTCATCGTAACATTCCAAGCATTTCTTCAGCCCACTTCATTGATCCTGACGTTCGGGAATGCCAGCGTGCGGCATGTCGTCCATATTAAAGTGCATACCACTGAGGCCACGGGGGCAGGCGACTCACATGAGTCAAGCAGACCTCATTTGACCCGCAGGAGGCTTCACGGTTTCCCCTGGCAACCACACAGCAAGAGTCAAAGGAATGGAAGAGGATGTAGACCTTTTGACAAGGATGTACCAGCACCTTTGTTTGTTTATATTCATGATTCTGACTCGGTGGCCACTTCAACTCCACGGTCACTTTGCTGATTATTTAACAACCGCCTGTCGGCACTGCGTTTAAATTAATAGCGCTATAGCACAGTAGCATAGCGTTAATTGAACCAGGATACATATTGTCAACAAAATGTCAAAAGATCCTCACTACCCTATTCTGATACTCTCCAGGCATATTTTCCTCTGCTTAATGACATTTTTTATTTTAAAGTCGTTAATCACACTTTTACAATAATGCAAAAACATAACATATTGTGAGCAAACAAGAGCAATAGGTAAGACAAAAATATTGTAAAAACCCTCTGTATTTACATATTTATTTTCCAAACTAACAAGCTTACATCAACGATCATGATCTGAAGATGTACATTACAAAATAAACCAAAGCCGTTGATCTCTGTCGGCGTAAAAACCAGGATCTGAGAGAATTGAGACATTAATGTCTTTCTTTTCAGCAAAATTGCGACTGGTCTTGAAAAAGGCGAAAATTCCTGTTCTCACTTTTCTTTTAAATTTACAATATTTCAACAAAACAGTTTGAAGTCATCTAGTGGCCAAGAGTGGAATTACATCTGAAATAAACAAGGAACCCACAATGGAACGGAGTTTACTTTATTACGATACAATACAACTTTATTTATAGAGTGTGTCCAATGTATGAATGTGGATAAATTAAATTAAATTAAATTAAGTGAAGATTAAATGAATGTTTAATTGTACCTTCAGCCGCAAATTATTTATTTAATAGCGCGGAAATTATGATTTTTTTTTTTCTAATTCTGTAGTGTGTTTTTATGTTGCATTAAAAAATATAAATATAAAAAAAAAATTGTTTTTTTTTTAACCAGAAGAACAGTGTCTAGAATTGTAGGGCTACATAGAACTTAAAAAAATCTTTAAAAAATAGTTTTAATTCTTTTAATTCATTAAAAATAATTCATCAAAAAAATATTGCGTCAATCGATAGGATAGTCTGTCGGAGATATTTGAGAAATAAATTACTTAAAGCAACTGACTTAAGTTACGTACAGTGAAGTGTAAAGAGCTGTCAGTTTCTCATGCCGGTTTGCTGAGTGGTCCGCTGACCCACAAGTCAGGATTGCAGACAACTCCAGAATGATGACGCATCATCAGGCATGACAGCCCCAAGATGGGTCGGTGCCAGCCGCCGGACAATAGTCCTGCTGCTTGAGTGTTGGGGGCGGTGGCGCTGTCTTTGTCCCGATCTGGCTGAGCAGACTTCGGGATAATTCCACGGATAATTCCAAGGACCGGCGGCCCAGCCTCTCCCGCCGGGATATCTGATTCCCCCCCTCCGCCTGGAGCCATGGCCTGCCGTGAGCCTTTTCTGGACGTCCCCCGGGGGCTCGGCCGCCGACACGGCAGCCGGAGCCACGGCAACGGTGTCACGGTGTGGCTAAGCCCACGCCGCTCCTGGTTGCCAGGCGCTAAGACACACACCCGCCATGCTGAGGGTATGCGTCTGAGCGGCTGGAGTGGGAGGAGGAGGAGATGGAGGAGGCAGGGCGATCAAGATTTTTTACTGCGTGCGACTGATATGAAATCTGCCCGGCAACACGAGCTAACTGAATTCTGATTGGATAAAAACTAAACCCAAAAATTCAACACTAGGATAAAATATGACATCAATGTGAAGAATAGGATCATGATTTCTCGATTATGTTAGGCCAGCAGAGAAGGCCTTGAAGGCCTTGACCGCCCACCATTGGTTTGGAGTGACAGTCAACGCAGCAACATTCCTGAGAACCTATCCTCACCTATTCACTGTTTTTGTGCTTCAGGCCAAAGCCATGTCTAAAACAGTTGCGCCTTGAGATGCACCCAAAATTTTACTGCCACAGTAAAAGTCAAACACAGACACCGGAACGGATTAATGGCATTTCCATTCACTTCAATGGGAAAAGATGATTTCAGACGTGTTTTCATTTTGGAGTGTCACCCGCCACATTCGTTTTTATCTCCTCCCCTCTCACCAGGCTGTTTGCAGTGCGCTGCGGCGGCTGTGCCGAGGGCATCGCTCCCACAGAGCTGGTGCTGCGCGCCGGGCCCGCCGTCTTCCACTTGCGCTGTTTCACCTGCAGCGTGTGCTCCGCCCCCCTGAGGACCGGAGACCGCTGCGTGGTCCGGGAGGGCAGGCTCGTGTGTGCCAGGGAAGACTACCACCAGCGTGTGGCCAGCCCGACTTCATCTGACACAGGTGGGAGCGCGTGTCGGCACGATTGTCATTTTTGGGGTATCTCCGCTTGCCTGACTCGGGTGCAAAAGTCCAAGCACCCCTTTCAGGGAAGATCTTTGCTCATTGACCCCTCATAAATGATATACAAAACACAACATTGAGTCTATTTGGTCCACATGAATGTTCATTTAGGTAAAAGTGACGCAGACGAAGAGGAGGAGGAGGAAGAGGAGGACTCAGGGAGGATCACAAGTAGACGCATCAAATCTGACGAGCAGGAAAATAAACGCCCCAAAAGACCTCGCACTATTTTGACCACCCAGCAAAGACGGCTCTTCAAAGCTTCCTTTGAAGTTTCATCCAAGCCGTGTCGGAAGGTAAAATCTTGATTCTTCCGTTCGCTCCCAATGACGGATTTAGACGTCAAAAAGTACATTCATTTTATTTGGACCTGACAATAGAATGATAATCAAATATATTCATCTCAGGCTCCTTCTTATTTATATATTTAATTTAATTTTGAACGATTAGTTCTCAAAACGGATCAAACAGAGACTGTAAGAGATTGTAGTGTGTTGCAAAAATCCGAAGAAAAAGCCCAACACAAACAATTGTTCCACCTCATGTAACCTTGACTGGACCTCTGTCGTTGATCTTTCTTTTTAAAATCGGCCTCTTTAATTTCCTCAATCTTAATCAAAGGTACGAGAGACCTTGGCTGCAGACACTGGCCTTACTGTCCGGGTTGTGCAGGTCTGGTTCCAGAACCAAAGAGCCAAGGTAACGCACAGACACGCACACACACTATAAGAAAACCTCTTTCAGCACCGAGCCGTCTGCCAAAGGTGAAATCTCCCCGATTATCTCCTCATAGAAGGCACTGATGACATTTCAGCAGCGCATGAAATCTCATATTTCCTCGCAATGTGAACCTCCTCGTGCTCTGAAAAATGTCCTTTACCTAATACTTCATCGTTGAATAAGCACACTTTTTTTTTTTTTTTTAAGATGAAGAAACTGGCCAGGAGGCAACAGCAGCAGGAACAAGAGCAGCCCACTCAGGAGCAGCAGGAACAACCATCACATCACAAAGGTGTTAGACGGCGCTTGAGAAATTGCACAAACATATTTTGCAATTTTGTTTTTAATATTTTGAAAATTATTTTGTGCATTTTTTCTTTTTTTTTTGTTGCTTGTGTTTTTTTGTGGGGGGGGAACACTTATTAATGTTTTTCTGAAGAATTATTGTTGTTGTGTTTTTTAATTTATAATAGGGATGAATAATATTATTGTATATGAATATTAAAATCTCATAAAAATTACAATACTTAAATCAAATTTCTCCGTTGAAATTCCGTAAAATTCCATGAATACATTCCAGGCCCTTAAAAAATGTTGCTTGAGTGATTTGTCGCGAGTTTTTTTTATTTCACTTCACTCGAGCGACAGCATATCTGAAACTTGATCATACTCAACTTTTGGTTCCCAACACAAAGCAAAAAAATTGTAAAATGTGTAAACTAGGGTCCTTGTAAGTCAAGGTACCGGTCCCCAACCACTGAGCCCATTTGGTTCTGGGCTGCACAGAGACAGACCAACTGGAACTGGAACATTTAAGCAAAACCCTTCTTTTAGTTTTTTTTTTGTTATCCCCGTTGCTCTACAGCGCCCCCCATTGGTGTGCCTACCTCTCAGCTGGTGCACCTGCGGTCTTCCTACTCCCACATCCAGCAGCAGCAGCCGATGGGATTCACAACAGTGGAGCAGCAAGATTTTGACATGGACCCCTTCAGACAGGGCCTGACCCCACCTCAGATGCCAGGGGATCACATGCACCCCTACGGTAAAGAGCACGGCATCCTTTTAGAAAGACTTGTGACCAGAATTTACGTTAGTTTTTGTCACACAATCGAGCAACACATGTTGACCGATAATAGAACAATACTCACTGGCATGTATTCTTTATCCTCAATAAAGAACCACTAATATAGTTGTGGCTTACTGATATACTGCCCCCTGGTGGCCAAAGCTTGGACACCAAAAGGAGTAGCACAATGTTATTGAACTGACGCATAAAATGTTGCAAATTTTTTTAAATTTGTTACATTAAAGTTTATGTCATAACGGCATTTATAAAGCCCAACATTGGAGAGTGCTATTTTTGTTTTTAAAAAAAATCACATTATTGGGAGATGTCATACTGTAAGGACCTTACAGAAATTCAAAATATTTTTCACATTGCAGAGCGTCAAGTAAACTTTAATTGAATGTATTTGCTCTGAAAAAAGAATTCAAAGGTGTTGTCGTTTTCAGGTTTGAATGCCCTCTACAGCGACGTGGTCGACGGCGACTGCTTGTCTCTGGGCGACACCTCGTCCCTCCTCACCCCCATTGACCGCCTCTACTCCATGCAGGACTCTTACTTCACCTCTTGAAGGACAATCCTCATCACGTCTGCTCATTATTTATCCACATGGACTGCACACAAATGGGCAGAGGACACACCGGTGCGCACTTGGGTACGCTGTGCCGCTCAAGTATGGTCACACTTAAGTCCTGTCCTGCTTTGCAACACAGACTATTTTACTGTCCGACCTCTCTGCTATGCTTGAACGCCACGCTGAGATTACAACGGATGTGAATAACTGAACTGAATGTGTATTTATTCTTGGAGAGTGTGTTTGTGTGGAATGGATGAATCATATATGATCAATAAACAATGGCTCTGGAATAGTGCAGAGAAACTGCTAAATTCACACACCACCTCTTCAATCCTGTTCCTCGAGGGCCGGTGTCCTGCCCGTTTTCCATCTCTCTCTGGTGCAACACACCTGAACGAGCGTTATCCAGACTTTGCTGATTATCTGATCACTTGAATCAGGTGTGTTGCAGCAGGGAGAGATGGAAAACCTGCCTGACACCAACCTTCGAGGAACAGGATTGAGGACCCCAGCTTTACACAATCCCTCATGATAGTGTTTATTGCTGGACTGGACACTCCAACAACACACCAGGCAGCACAAACTGGTTTGCTGTACGCTACTTTCTTGTCCTTTCTTTTCCTGTCCTGTCCTGTCCTGTCTCTTCTGGTCTTGTCCTGCTCTGTTCCTTCCCACCCTGTCCTTGCCCTACTTTACTTTGTCTTTTCCAGTCATTTTCCTGTTCTAGGACATGCTCTACCAACTATTCCTGCCTTGTTCTGTCCTGTCCTGTCCTTTTGATGCCCCGCCAAACACGCATAAATCAAATCCGACCTGGTCCTATTGTGCCCATTCCCTCCCTGTCCAAGCCTGTCCCGCCATGTCCTGTCCTATACCGGCCCGCCCTACTTTGCCCTTTACTGTTCTGCGCCACGCGGCCCCACCCTAGCCTTTTTCATCCCACCTCGTCCTGTCGTGCCTTGCCCTGTCCCGTTCCTGTCTGACCCAGCTCACCGCGATTGTAACGTTGAGTCATGACAGCAGTACGGGTCACTGGCAGGTAAGCATCACAGCCACGCCGCCATCATCAACACAAAGGGCCTTTTCCAGGCACTCCTGCCAGCTGGAATGCTCTGGTCCTGATGAGAGGGGTTGGAGGGTGAGCGTGACCCGGGAGATACGAAGACCCCTCACTTCCTTGCCCTCGCCGTGAACCCTCTCCTGGAACCCGTGTCGTGTTTCAGCCGCTATGAAACGAGACCTCGCCGAGCAGAGAGCGCAAGTCAATGGTCAGGAACAATCTAAGTGTCTGTCAGCGTGCTGTGCTACTGCCAAGAGAGCCAAGCAAGTGTGCAGCAGAGTGTGCAGTGGGGCCCCTCTTTTGTGTCTGCATGCGCTCCCGGTGTCTGGAACTCAAGTATCATGATGCCTCTTTATCTTTTTAACTCGATCAGGGGTCCTTGAACTTTCGTGGTCCAGGGACCCCTTACGGGGTAGACATTTCTCCAGGGACCACCTTGTAATGCGGAACTTGAATATCGCTTATGTGTTGCGCTCTAAATGTCATAGTAACTCAAATGTTGTCTATTGAAAAAAATGTAATGTTACAATAACATATTCAAATTTTTCAGAAGTCATTGTGATATTAAAAGTCAAAATTCAACACAGTATAATAATTATTCAATTAAAAAAAAATGCTACTTTATTGTCCTAATATTACAACTTTTGTTCTGGTAAAGATTCATTTAGTCTTGAAAAATTATTAGATTTAAAAAAAAAACAAAAAAAAACTAAATTGTCATTCCTGTAAATTATACGTCACACATTTTTCATTTAGACAATAGACAGATTTATATGGAGTCTTTTTTTGTCATTCTGATTGAAAGAATTCCAAATGAAGATCTCTGGTCACCTGTTTACATGTCACGTGATCTTTTCCGATCCGCCCATTATATGCCCCGCCCTGTTAATCGGAACTTGCCATGTTACAGGCGCGTGGCATGCGGAAATCGATGTAAACGTGACGTTTTATCAAGAAGATCACACTTTTATTAACGCAGCATCTTGATATGTAAAAAGTTACCACCACTTCTGAACAAGTTATTGCGTCGCAGACGATCTCTGGTAAAACGCTGCCATTTAAAGTGCATATGATGAGACGTCACGACGCATTTACGTCAAGACTGAGCATGCGCAGACCGGACGCAGCTTTGTTCTAATTGAACAATTTACATGACGGTCGTTCAGATTGGACAAAGGAAAACTACAACACCCCTATGAATCCGAAAAAAAAATCCATTCGGATTCGGCCTTTTTCTTCAGATTGAGGTAAATTTTCATTCCGTTTGGCCATTCGGATACATTCTAATCGGAATACGTGGCTCCATGCTAATGAAACTCCTCCACTCAGTTCGCCATCATGCTTGGTACAAAGACACCACAAGATGGCGTCAGAGCAACGTTTTACCTCCGTGTTGCCCAACCTGTTTCCGGTCACCAATATGGACCCCTTCAGTCAGGGCCTGCGCCCCCCTCACTCCAGATGCCAGGGGATCACATGCAAGGTAAATGCTGAGGGAGGGTTGCACATCTTATATGCTCACATACAAAATAAATCAATAATAATAATTGTGTTTTGTGTTGGGTCTTTCTCTGTCAGCTTGGATGGTACCAAAAGACCCCTGGACCAATGCTGGGCCAGTGGATATTTTATCTGAGCACAAAAACAGTGAATAGGTGAGTTTTTCAACAAACAGCAGAGGACACGTTCCGCCAAAATCCGTGAATAGGCAAATTTGTGAATCTGCGAACATGCGGGGTGTCTTATTGAACGAGATGACGGGATGGGAGCCAAACCCAAATATAAAAGAGGCGAGCCAAGGTGGTCACCTCCCTTCCAGTGTGCACATTTGGCACACATGCACACACTCGGTTGCCAACAGTGACGGTGAGGGGTTTGGGAACAACACTCGAGCCGCGATCATACGGTCACAGCAGGTGGTAATAACCTCGTTATTATGCTCAAGATAGCCGATGGTTTCCTGTCAGCGGTCCGGTTATTTATTGCGGCGTCCGTGCCAAGAAGCAAGCCACACACACACACACACACACAAAACACCTTTTCTCTCTTAAGTGCTATAATTGGCTCCATGCTGTTGAAGCGTCAACACAGATGAATACGCTGTGCTGAAGATCAGCCATCACTCATCATTTGCCGCACTTTAGGATATTTTCGTGGTGAATTACTGGTAAAATACAGTTAAACCCTTTTCACCACTTCATTATTTTCTTCTGCTGGATGAAAGCCTCATCTCTTTGTGCTTATTGTACTCACATCCGAAGAAGCCACTAGGTGTCGTCAAAAAAGAATTGGTGTCAAGGAAGTATGTTGAAGTAATACAGCTCGTCTGAGAGGGCGGTCAATGGAGTTTTTGTTTTTTGTCCCAGTGTTACAGTGGTTGGCTCGGTTCCTATTTGTGTGTCCTTTTACTCGTAATATATGAATAATTTAGTGCAGTTGAAAGTGGACCTAATTGTTCACTATACTTTCCGTCACTTAAAATAGAAACGCCTGTCCTTGACGTGTGCAAACCAGCTTTCTACTGATGTCATTTATTCAAGTTTGAATTTGCTGATTGGCTGAAAGTCCTTGTAATTTGTTCTTTGTTTCTTTTCTTTTTTAACAAACGCAATTCTCAGGTTGATACTAAAATACAACTTTACTGTCATATTTTATTCCGCCATTTATTCAGTAAAAGACACCTTTCTCTTTAAAAACAATTAATTTTCACAAAGCTTTGGTGGATAATTGGTTCATTTTGTCTTTTCTACTCTTTCTAGTTTTTGAAATGTTCGCCAGTAGAGGGCGGAAGTGTGCTTCGAATCAACGCTACTTGCACGGACCCCTCGTCACCCAAAAAACCACCAAAGGACGTCAACCCATCAGGTCATGTTATGTTTGCCAGTTTCAGAAGGCTACTAATTTATGTCAAATGCAACACTATTGCGGCAACACATTATCAGTAGGGTAAAACTAAAATTTTTAACCATAATGAGGTAGGATTAATTTAAAATGATATTGAACTATTTGTTAGAAGTATATTTACAGTTTAAACTGTGACTAGGGACAATTCTGAACATGCTTAAGGAGTTGTCCATTACTTGCATTTTTTTTTTTTGCCGTCCCTGTCTCACTTTGTCTCTTGTGGTGATTCACCTTGCTTCTCCCTTGCCCTGAAACTGTTACTCACGAGTAACGGCTAAACTTTCAATGCTCTTCAACACTCATTAATGTGCATTTCCTGGCAGACAGGAAGTGCATGACTCCAGCAGAACAATTTCTTACATTTGTGCCAATCAGATCAAATTCTTCTCACACGGTGGCACCCCCTCGAGCTACACTTCAGTCCCAAAAATGCAACTCAAATATCACTCATATTTTGGACATTTTTACACATTTTATTATTGAAATAATTAATAATGCAGATTTTTGGACATGACAGATAACACACTTATGATGCAAGATAGCATTTCAGGAGTGAAGCGCCTTGTAGGAAACAATTCAACGTGTTAAATTGGACTGCCTACGTTCAAATGGAAAAATAGCGCCATCTGGTGGAAGATTTTAAAATTAATAATTGAACGCCAATGGAGTAATACTTGACCGAACCTTGCCACAGATGGAAAAAAACTACACGAGTAAATGTCAAAAAAGGTTTATAATTGTCTATATTAATCATTTAAAATGGAAATCTAACATACAGTATGATCCCATAACACTTTTCTTTAATGCATATGCCTAATTATAGTCGACATGCTTGACTGCAGTATATGAACACAAGTTGATCTTTATTCCTCCAATTCAGTGCCAAGTCTTGCCGCTTTTTCGGTCAACCTGTGAAGCAAGAAAAAAAAAAATTGTCACACGTCATTGCCAAGCAAACAACTCTTGCAAAAATGCAACTTTTCAATCTTGAGGTGATAAAACGCTGTGAGGCTCCCACGAAAGCGAAGTGGAGTTGCGGCACTTCTCAGACTGTCCAATCGAGTCAAGAGATTTGAAGAGACCACTTGGGCATCTACCTGCCTGACAGTGATGAAAATCACAGTTTTAAGTCAATAAATCAACACTTACTTCACTTGGCCGGGCTTCTTTCCTGTCAGAAGAAAAACACGATTATGGTCCGCACACAAAGCGTGACATCGCGTCCGTATGTGCATGCAAACACTTACTATTCCTGCTTTTCATCCAACGAACACACATGCAGCAGCTGCAGCAAAATGTAAAAGCTCCACAGCACACTACAACAAACAGGAATTTATAACCTGAGGACATAAAGATAGTGACTGTTATGCCAAGGATAATATTTGAATTAAAAAAAAAAAAAACGATGAACAATGATCGGCTCACTCGCACAGACGGGTCTCGGGCCGCTCCAAAAGGACGACGACCCGCAGGTGACCCGCCCCGAGCCGATCCTCAGGAAGCCGGGGTGACATGTGACCTCACACGTGGAGTTGAACGTGTGGTTTCCTTCTGCACAGCGGAGGTATCCGTTGGGGTGAAACAGAGCGGAACATTCCGTGGCTGGGGGCACAGAGGCTTCGCAGGGATGCAATACGGTAGAAAAGTCCAAATGGAAAAAAAAAATGATCTCAACTGCATCAATTTGTGCGAGTTGGCGAGTGAGATGTGAAAAATGTTTTTGAAGTCCCCCAAGTGACCTTCGTACCAAAAATAAATGATTGATCGCATACCGGTTTGGCAGGTGTCTCCTTCGAAGCCCGGCTCACAAAGACAGGTGATGTTGTTGACAGTCTCCTGGCAAATTCCTCTTCCGCATATCGTCGCGTTACATTGAGCTGTCGCAGACGTAACGCAATATTAATTCATCAGTTTCAAAGTGACATCGCAATGTGCTAGAAAACCATTTTAAAATTGCAAAGTCCGCAATCTGGGGGAAATATTTACTAATTTCAGAAAGCTATAGCATGCAGGCTTTTATTTAATATATATAAATACATAGTCTATTTATATTTTTACATTTACACACAATTGTTTCATGAAATAATGAAAAATTGAAGTGTAAATTGTCGGAGTAAACTCAAATTAAAGTAGATAAATAAAGTTTCATATTAATTCATTTGACTTTACTTTAAAGAACTTTTAAAACCAAAATATGTATTTATATTTATAAGTCTGATATTTTTTTATTCTAATATAGGTTAAAAAAAAAGACAGAGCAAAAGGGCATAAAAAAAATATAATTGCCCATTAAATCGCAATACTGAGGGGAAAAGTGGGACTATTTTCGAAATCGTTTGCCCTAATATTAACTGATTTATTTTCATCTACCATGCTTGGAAAAGGAATAATTTTCCCCCCAATTAAACATCTGTCCACTAATTAAAAAAAATAAAAATAAAAATCAGTATTGAGTATTTTACAGTTGACAGTTGATTTCAACAACCTTGATAGCACACTGCATATTTCCTGTATCCGCACTTCTCGTCGTTCCATCTCCCTCGGTTGGCTCCGGCGTTGACGTAAAGCTCCACGCAAACGGGCCAGCTCTTGTTGTTATTCGGTTCGTTCTCCGCCCACGACTGCTCGCCGACCCACGTGCTGTTATTCCCGATCCAGATCCAGTTCCCGTCCTTGTGCAGTCGGGTGATCCCCAGCCAGTAGTACGGGCTGTGGTTCTTGTCAGGCAAGAAGGAGACCAGCGCGGCGTTCTCGTCCTGGCTCTGGACCACCACCATGTCTGTGTAGTATGTCTGGCACCACTCTCGGGCTTGGGTCCACTCCATGGTGATGTTGGAGTAGTGGTAGGTCCATCCCAAGCTGACCCCTGCTAGGGAGCCCCCTAATATGAATGCGACAGACTTGCGTTAAAGGGACACGTTTCAGTTTTTAAAATTATAGACGGTCCCGGTCATTTTTTTGTATGAGATGAACAAACCACTCGTGTTCAAATAGCGCCCGTTATGTATTTTGGTCTGTATCGAATCGCGTAGTTACGTGTGACGTCATCACACAACGCGCCGAGCAATGGAAATGAGAGCTCTCAATATTTTCCTGCTCTGCTCCGTTGCGATTAAAAAGTCATCTGTCTATACCTGAGTCTTCGTTCATACTTACCTGAAATAATGGTAGAAGATACGAAATCTGCTGTTTAAAAGTTTATAGCGACCAGAACATCAATACTTTCCAATAAATTTTTGCATTAGCATTGAAGTTACGGTTCATCGACGTTAACATTGGCGCTTATGTAATAGGTTTGCGTGTAAAAATGACATCAATACTAAAATGCTCACCCCAAAAAGACTTTGTAGTGATTTAAGTTTTTTGGGGGGGTGATGAGATTTACGACAAATTGGTACGCCGTCTTTTGGAGCTCGGCTTGTTCTGTTTTACGGCGTCTGCGTCACAGCAGGGAGGCAAGCGAGGTTTGTCAGTTTTGTTGTCTAAAACGGCGACCGATCGCGACCAAAATGCACTTGTCCACTTCAACCTGTGAAAGTATAAAAGGCGTTTGGCATAATAGTTTAGATTTATTGACACCAAAAGCGAGCTCATGTGATCACCTCCACAAAATCAAAAATACCGTGCCGATCGATTCTCCGCTAACACAGGCTGAAGCGGACAAGAGCATGAATGCGCAGACGAACCCCCGACTGGTTATATTTCGAACTTTTAGCTACACTAAAGTGGTGTCAACTCTCGGGCAAAGCTCTAATTTATTGTTATGATAAAATAATGATTCAGCATTTTTTATTTTTATTAATGATGATGATTAAAATGATAGTCAAAGAATATCAAGTTATAGAGTTCTGAACAAGTGCATTAAACGATCATTTCAGACAGACTTAAAGTTTTAAAGATAGTGTTTCAAATTTAGGCTTCAAACACAGGTTACAGTTTCAATTTGGAATTCCTGCTTCAAGACATGAATTGGGTTTCAAAAGAGCGTTTCCAACCAGTGTTAGACTTTCAAATTAATTTCAAGTTAAGGTTTGAGATGAGGGTTTCAAGGCTGGGTTAGGTTGTGTGGTTGTACCTAATAAAATGACCGGCGAGTGTCATTTGAGTACCCACCAAAGAGCAGCACCGGCATCCACATCATTTTCAGCAACCTGCAAAGCACAAATTTTTGTATTCACGACAATTATCAATTTACCAGCTCTTGAAAATAGTGTTCACTTACTTGCAATGATGGAAGCTAGAAACAGTTTATGGGACCAAATCAATATATTGCAGTCATTCCAATGAAAACTAGACAGCGATATGCACCAAGCTGCGCTCCATGTCTCGCTCTTATGGGATTTCAGCACAATACCAGGATGTTTCCACACAGAGTGAATCCAAGTGATGATGGATGGCCACTTTACGGTAAACTCTGATAAGAGAGTGGCTACGTGTCACACCTGAAATATTTTTTTTCTGACTTCTAACTAAAAATGTTGGGTGCTTTTTTTCTTCTTCTTTTTTTTTAAATTGCTTTCAACATCACTTTGGTGCACCGTGCTTGCTTTTAAAGCGCTTAAAAAAATTAAGTTGGGATCTTATGCCATGTCACATTAAAGGTAACGTGATGTAAGTTTTACCCTCATTCCACACATCAAGAATTCGATTTAAAATCTGACTTAAATTATGGCCTGTGCGGCAAGTACTGTCAAGGTCAAACGATGGTGTATGGTTACATAAATTTGCTGATTAACTCCTTTACGACCATTGACGGCTAAAGACGTCAATTTTTTTACTCGGCTGGTTTTGAATGATTTAACCCTCAGATTGATCTCATATATTCTTCCTTTAAAGTGTAGATGGAGAACAAACAACAATGACGTCACACGCAAATGAATTCCCCCCCCCCCACAGCTTGGCTGGAATCATATCTGAGAATTGCTTCCTCTGCTACGGCCCAACTCTGACATGCCAGTCATGAGAAAAACAAGTTCTGCAATGTGTGCATGTGTGAACATTTTTGACGATACTGTCTCTTTTACAAGCGCAACACTGAAAAAAATGACACTGTAAATTTAGTCCCCCCTGATTGGGCAAATGAGTCGTTTTGATCAGCTGATTATGACAAATAATTCTAGTGACAAGTTACGGTAGTGACAAAATATTGTGACAGAAAACATTTTCACTCCGTAAAAGGTTGTTCATATTTCTCTTTTATTACTCAAAAACATTTACTAAATACGGTGAATACAACTTAGTGCCGTGATGTGGAAAAATAAAAAGACTAACAGTACAAATGAATTCATGCGTAATAGGTAACATTTTGACATTAAACACACGTGCATTTCAAATGCTGCAATAAATAAAGTTATATAAATACACTAAATTACTCACAGCTTATTAAGGACATGGCAGCACGCTATTTCACGTGACATCACACTTTCGGTGGAATTCTAAAGGCGGCGAACAATGTGCTCAATAGAAAACTCCCTTTGGGAGAGAAATACGTCAGCGACATGACAGAAGCACGTCATGTTTTTTTTCTTCAAATTCAGCTTCTCAGATGATGAATGATGTATCAAGGTGATGCGAACAGTCCTATATGAGACTGTCAATGCTGTTTTTGTAAACCTGAGGAGGTTCTTCAATATCGGAGTTGCTGAAAGAAAAGGAAAAAGACGATACATGAGCTCCCAAAAAAAGTCATTTGCTGATACTGTTGATTCTTGTTTCGCTGTCCAGCAGTGTTGCTCATTTTTTGGTCTTAGACTGTATTTCTTTTTTTTACATGGAACAAAAATCTCATGGTGCACTACCGAACAAAAATGTCCCTAAAATAGTGCTTCTCAAATAGTGGGGGGGGGGTGCGATGCCGAAGGGGTCACGTATGACCCTGGGGAACATGCCTTTTTTCCGATGTACTACAATCAAGTGTAATTGCACATCCTCTCCAGTAGTGGGCAGTGGCGCTCTCCTTGTGCGCAGTGAGTAGTAACTCTACGGTGTCGATTTGTTTTGCAACGAAAATGCATTTATTTATAGTTACGGTGGCAAGTGGGAGGGGGAGGGGTTTTCTTCTTGCTCGGGGGCGTAACAAAATAATTGAGTAGCACTGCCCTAAAATAATAATGATCTTGTTTCAATATCTTCGCAATTATTCGACCCGATGAAGTCATGACCATTAACTTTATAGGCAGCCTCACCTGTTCAACTCAATCTTGCTCGTCCTCTTCTTCAACCGTCTCAGGAGCCACATGACCAGAGACACAGTAGACAAGGACACAGCGCCACCTATTGTTGCCCCAGCCGTAATGGCGCCCAACTTCGACGGGGTCTCTGCAGGAACAGTTCAAAATAACCGTTAACGACTGAACCATTTAAATCGTTGGCACACTTTTCTTACCTGTGCATGTTGGAGGTGCGACGTTCCACTCGCCTATGTGAGTGCACGCCATGCTGACTGAGCCTTGGAGCTCGTGGCCTTCATGGCAGCTGAACGTGCAGACTGTATTGTGGGGGTAGGGGCTCCAGGATGGGAGGAGGGATGGGGTGCAGTTCATATGGCCTCTTTTGGGAATTTCAGGGGCGGGGCATGTGATTGCTGCAGATAGCGAGGTGAAGAAGAACAAGGCATGTTAGAAAAAGGGTCTCTTTCTCTCTCTGTCTCCCTCTCTCTCTCTCTCTCTCTCTGTCTCTCTGTCTCTGTCTCTGTCTCTGTCTCTGTCTCTCTCTCTGTCTTTCTCTCTCTTTATCTCTCTCTCTCTCTGTCTCCCTCTCTCTCTCTCTTTATCTCTCTCTCTCTGTCTCCCTCTCTCTCTCTCTCTCTCTCTCTCTCTGTCTCTCTGTCTCTCTGTCTCTGTCTCTGTCTCTGTCTCTCTCTCTCGCTCTCTCTCTCTCTCTCTCTCTCTGTCTCTCTGTCTCTGTCTCTGTCTCTCTCTCTCTCTCTCTCTCTGTCTCTCTGTCTCTCTGTCTCTGTCTCTGTCTCTGTCTCTCTCTCTCGCTCTCTCTCTCTTTCTGTCTCTGTCTCTGTCTCTCTCTCTCTCTCTCTCTCTCTCTCTGTCTTTCTCTCTCTCTCTCTCTCACTCTCTCTTAGTGCCAGCAAATGGAACTCTCACCTTCACAGCGTGGCATCATCTGGCTCCACTGCGCAGCCGAAGTGCACGCCACACTTGTCGGCCCCTCCAGCCGATAACCGAGTTCGCAGCTGAAAGTGCAGCTGTTCCCGTAGCTGAACCTCGTATCTGGGTCATCTCCACAGCTGACTGTGCCGTTGTCTAAGTCGAGAAGAGCAGGGCACTGGACGGCTAGAGAGTTTACGGAAAATCAACAACAGGAAATCAGCACTCTCGAATGCAGGAAGTAAAATTTTGTTGTTTATTTAATTTTTTTTTGTGAGGCTTTTCCACTTACCTACACATGTAGGAGGCGCATGTGACCAATTTTTCTTGGCAGTGCACCTTAAGGGTTCCGGCCTGCTGAGATGGTATCCTTCCTCGCAGGAGTACTGACACAGTGAGTCAAAGGTGAAGTTGCCATACTTGTCGGTGCAGACGACGCTGCCTTTAGGGGGGAGGGTCAGCTCGCTTTTGTTGCACCGAACCACTGAAATGAAGCATAGAAACAAAATTCGTTTTCTGTTGCATATTGAAGGTTCACTATTCACAAATTAGACCTTTTTTGCATTTTTTTTTTATTATTCTTTAGATTCTTACCATGCTCACACTTGTCTCCATAGAAACCTTCGAAGCACTGGCACCTGTGGCTGTTTATGGTTTCCACACATTCTCCATGGACACAGGAGTCTTTTTGGCAAGCAGCTGAGACAAGAAGAAGGACTTTATATTTTCGAACATTCACAATTTGTTTTTTTATTTTGGCCATTGCAAATTTCCTCAGCTCACCTGTGTAACACAAAGCCGTTTTCCTCTTCCTGCACCTCTCGTCGTTCCATTTCCCGGGCTGCGAGCTCCTCTTGATGTACATCTCCACGCAATCCTCACTCTCGCCAAGAACCTTGCCGTTCATGCCGTTATTGGGCTCCCCCTTGGCCCAGTTGGTGGCCTCCGCCGTGAGAGACTTGTTGGTGCCCACCCACGTCCAGGTGCCGTTGATCCTGCGGATCCCGATCCAGTAGTAGGTGGCCTTTTTGGGCAGCCAGCTGTTGAGATGGCCGATCTCCTCTTGGTTTTGGATGGCCACCATGTCGGTGTAGTGCTCCTGGCACCACGCTCGGGCTTGCTCCCAGTCCATGGTGGTGTTGGAGTAGAAGTAGGACCAGCACTCGACTTGCATGCAAAGCACTGAGGATGGAGATACACAACAATAAAATAAAATCTCATGGATAGCCACCAAGCAAAAATAATTAAAAAGTGCTATATCAATAGTTAAGTAAAATCAATTCAAAATATGTAATGGTAATGTATCGTTCTATTGGAGTTTGCACCTACTTGAGGAAATAAAAGCCAAGCTGATCCACCAGCTGGATTTCTTGGATGCATGACTCTGAAGTAATCCGCAGCAGAATTCCTAAAAAAAAAAAAGAAAAAAAGGCAACGATAAAGTCAGTCAATTTTCAACATTCTAATATCTTCTCATTGAAAAGTTCACACTTACCATTTTTTTAAGTGATGTATAGCAGGGGTTTCTTAGTGTTAAGCGTTAAGGCTCAATGAGTGAGTGAGATGATTGTGGCTGAACTGCGCTCCGCCGCCTGCTCTTATAGCCCCTCGCCCGCGTGGTCCAGCTTTCCGGGAAGCTGTCGTCAGCCTTTTGGTGGAAATTCCCACCCCCTTCAAGATACTAATCCCCAATCCACGCCTTATCCTTAAAAAATACTCCGAGTGGGGGTGGTTGGGGAGTTTTTCATTGTCTTTGGCGGAAGCGCCTGTTGATAATAATATTTTTTCTTATAATTATCTGAAATGTTTGATTGTTTTACATACTATTTTCATATTAAAATTTAGACAAATTTTCTACACACATGTGTTTTTATATATATATATATAAATAAATAAATATATATATATAAATAAATATATATATATAAATAAATATATATATATTTATTTATATATATATAAATATAAATAAATATATATATATATATATATATATATATATATATATATATATAATTTTCTTTGTTGCAGTGTACTGAAATGTAAAATTTAAATATTTACCATTTTTTTTTAAATAAAACAAACAGTTTACATGTATGAAAATCAAACATTTACATTAAAAAAACTACCTGAAAAAACTTGAAATCTTGAATTATGTGGTGACAGTTTATTTATTTTTCCATGATTGCTAATTACTTAATTTGACATTTTTCCGGTCATTGATGTGTTGAAGTAATACAAAACATGAGTAATATCGAACACTTTGCATACTATAGCGCCTTTGTGGTGATTTATTCCTGTAAGGTGCACGGAAGGATAGAAGTGCATCAAGTGTCAGGGGAAATGCACAGACCAGCACATACCTCTCTAACAAAAAAAGTGACAAGAAAGGAAATGCAACACAATGCAATGGCGGCCACTACAAAGACTAAACTGGGATTTTAACAAGGGTCCTGGGATAGGGGAAATGTGTAGCACGTGAGTCGAGGCGCCTGCTGGCTGGCCGCCTGCCTTTCCAGAAGTGACAGTGCATTTCCTTCCTGGCTGACTCCAAAGTTTGCATGTTGTTGACACCTCTTGACCTCCACTCTTTCCCTTGAAAAATAATACAACAGCGTTTTATTGGCCCTAGGGAGGAATTCACTTTTTTTTTGTCTTTGTTGGAACTTCCGCAACAGAGGATTTTTAAGCTTTGTTCTATTCTCTTTGTGAGTCGTTTATTTGGTGGCTCTATCTATCTATCTATCTATCTATCGACTCGTCATTGCTCTACTTTACGTCCACTTTCGGCCAGGTGAGGGCGCAACTGAGAGTACCAACCTGTTTTTTTAATCGTGGATGAAAAAAGCGCCTGTCTCTTTAAGACCGGAAGTACAAGTGAAAGTCCTTATATGGCGTTTGCATAGCCTGGTCCTTGTCGTCTGTCGTCCCAACAGAATTTAACAATGTCGGATTCCCTGGCAGAAATTCCCGATGTGGAGATTGATCCAGAGGGAACCTTCAAGTACATTTTGGTTCGAGTGAAAGTGAAAAACAGCGATGTCAGCAAAAACATTGTTCGTGGTACAAAAAGTGCCGAGTATCACAGTAAGTCAACGGAAATGTCGCAGCTTTGCTCTAGTGCAGAGGTGTTGTATCTTGTATCACGGTTTTAAAGTTCACGGTTTATTTCACACTGGTTACAATGAATGCAAAACAAATTGCTGACCTTTGGCAGGTTTAGTGACATGTTAATAAAATTCAGTACATTTTCTTTTTAGGAAAGCTCGACATTTATAGCATGTCTTATTTTTTTAGGAAATTATGCAGAGAAATGCACCAGTTTAAACAAATTTAATATTAATACTTGTTATTGCTTTGACTCCATCTGAATTGCCAGGAGTGTTCTGCTGTCTGCTAATCATAAAATGAGGAGCATTGCGTTATTCTGATCTCTATCAGTTTAGGACCACAGTAGGGGAATTTGCTAAACTGGGAGTCGAACCTCGATTGATGCTCATGCATTTAAAGTGAGTACACCTGTCCCATTTTTGTAAAATCATATTTTTTTCATGGGAGAACACTGAACAAATTATACTTCTCTACAATCTATTTCTAAATAATCTATTAATGTTCAAGCCACTTGCAACATAAGTGAATACACACCTGAGTGAATTTGTTGAAATTGTGCCCAATTTGCCATTCCCTCAATTTTTGGGCCACTTTTTAACACAAGTTATAAGTCAAATTAAATCCACTTGTTTGTCTTTTATTGTGAAAATTACAAGTTCTGCAAAAATGAATGTGTGCCTTTTGTTGGTACATTAGCATCATGAGTGAGCTATTTTCAGCCGATATCTCTTTAGACCCACTCATGGCGAGCTATGAATTATTTTCAGATCATATTTTTGAGAAGGTCAAGCCAGCCGTGGAGGCCTTGGGCATGGAGTGTCAATGCCTCGGTGGAGGCAAGATAGAGCACAAGAGTCAAGAGAAAAAAATCAGGGTGTTTGGAGAGTCCACGGTAAGCCATTTTTTTCAATAGAAATTAGCCCAAAATATTAATATTGTGCATTAATAGTCATATTTATGTGTTCTTTCGGTGTGTTTTGACTACATTTGCATCTATTGAGATCTAATATAAGCGTTATATCGACAAATATGCCTTTACAAAGTCATCTTTTAGTTGTATTATTATTATTAAGGCAAAAGCCAATTTCATAAGCAGCTCCTTTTGTGTTTTCAGGGTTTCGGTAAAGCAGACCACTCCATTTCAGTAGAGAAGTTGAAGAGTGTCTTCAGCGACTACGACATCACCTGGAGTGACGACAAAAAATAAAAACGTTTCTTTACATTTGCACTATTTAAAAAGCCAGGAGTCAAACTTTTGTGATCTTTTTTATGTAATAAATACACAAAAGCACAGCACATTTCAGTGCAGGTTTTATTTTTTTATTTATTTATTTTTATGGATAGGATAGATGAGCAAGCTTTACTCAGAAATAGAATGACCCGCCCACACTTTTACTTTTAATTGACTGTAATCGCAATCAGAGGCTGAGTGCCAAGCGTAAAATCCATACAGGAAGGAAGGAGTGAGACATTCGGAATCACAGACATATCCTGTGATTTGAAGAAAGTGTTTCACTTTTTTATTTTTTTTCAAACCCAAAAGCAGTTTATTATCTTCTACTAAATCCTTTTACTCTGGGGTGGACAAACCTTTGGTTTGGGGGGCCACAATGGGTTCTAAAATTTGACAGAAGGGCCGGACTTTTTTTAATGAAAGTGAACAAAAGCATTACAATGAAATATATGTCTTTGACACACCACAATATTTAGAAAATAAAACATTAAAATTGTTTATTCATTTAATTATTTTCAAGTTCATCCGGCCGGATTAAAACGTTTAATGGGCCGCATGTGGCCCCCGGCCCGTAGTTTGCCCACACCTGGTTTAGACACTAAATAAAGGTTTTATGAGGGCGTCTTTCTTGGGATTATAATATAGTGGACTCCATTAAAATAATATTTTTGCTTAGTATATAATCACCACTACATCCTCTTCCTGGTGTTTTTTTTTGCACATTAAGTTGACTTAAGTTCCCAAAGGTGCATGTCGGCGCTTCAGCTTGGAGCCATTTTTATCGTCGCCTTCATTGTTTTGTCATGAATCTACCTTGACGTGGAATTGGAGACCTCCTCACCTTGAACGGAGGATCCAACATAGCTCGCTGGCAACACCGCTAATTATCCTGTGACCTTGAAAGGAGAAAAACAAAAGACTGCCTTCCTTCCAGGTTGCATCCTCCAACCGCAGGCCGTTTCCCGTGAATCGCCAAACTTTCCGTTAAGCCTCAAACAGGCCGGAGCAAGGAAACGTCTTCAACTGTGAGACTCCGCCCTCTTCTCGGAAAACTTAGCAGCTCCAATTTTGTCTTGGGCGGATGTGATGTTATTTGGACAAGCCCATGACAGAAAATTGGGGTTAGCAAGTTATCAGTTTCCTTCAAATAGAAACCGATGAAAATGAGGGAGTGATACATCATTGCCACTCAGTGAAGAAGGCATGGGGGGGTCGAGGGAGGGTCGTACATAACATTTCATGTTTGACGTCATACAGTTACCCTTACTTGCAATAACCGCATTAAGGCCTTGACTGCAGCCTCGTTGAGCTCTTGTTTCTTCGAGGTTCTCCCTTCAGTCTCCTCTTCAAGGAGGTAAAATGCATGCTCTATTCGGTTAAGGTTCGGGGATTGACTTGGCCTTGCATTAATAAAACAACTTAAAATAAAAAAAATGCAGTATTTATATTGAAATTGAAGTTTCCCCAAATCACTTCCTTCCTGGCCGGACGGCAACAGACGCCTACGGCACTCTGCCGGGAAACACAGTGGACCGAAAGTGTGATTGTTTACTCCGCATTTCAACACGTCATTAGAGAAACAATAGCTTTCCCACACACTGAGCCCATCAGCTGCAGCACTGCCGACTCCAGATGAAGCCTACAAATTCCTCAAGGGATCCGTCATTGTCATGAAGTAGAGGGCCTTGCTTAATGACTATTATTATTACAATGTTTCATCCACTTTGTTACATTTTGATGATTTAAAAAAATGTATAAATTCATTTGCTGCTGTACGGCACGGTGGCATCTGTCTCACAGTTCTGAGGTTAGGAGTATCAAACCAAATGGAAAATAGATGGATTGGCGTATTGATATGGGGCAAACGTCCATTCGGACAACCCTCAGGTCCTCAGGTCGAGCTAAAAAAAAATGTGTAATTTACATCTAGACCTGCTCTGTGGTGAGATTATAATTAATGAATAGTTTCATTGACGTGCGTGTGCATGTGTGCATGCATTGGTGGAGCAATGCTAAAGCTGTATTGAAAAAAAAAAGCAGATTATACGCATTATAGCTATATATTACAACATAAAATAAAAAAAATGAAAATCTCTAAAAAACCTGATGTTCTAAAAAATGTTGACATGTAAAATACATTTTAAAATACATTTAGGGACACATGGAGCCTTCTCTGATTAAAACTTGCCGTTGATCCGTGTTATAATCGAAGAATTTGTCAGTACAGACTACAGACACATAAAAAATGTTTTAATATATTCTTTATTGCAGACAAATGACCGCACCAACAACACAAGAAAAACAAACAGAAAGATAATCAAGAAATGTATTGTACGTGACGTCACATCCGGTTACAGGGCTGACGCGCGACACATGAAAATGGCAAACTGGCTACACTTCACAACTTTTACTATTGGAAAGTAATGAACATGCAGTCGTCAACGTAAGGTGAAAGCATTTAACTGCATGAGTGAAGTGACTGAGGATGACGACAGACGTTCGCGTTTAAGTCTGTAAGTACGCGAATAACGTAACGGCGATGCTATGCTAAGGTGCTACATTAAAAACAGTGGGGCTAGCATTAGCTCAAATTAGCTCAGCCATGTAATTACCGCCCCCCCCTTCACTTAAAGTCTTGAATGAAAATCCACATGTTGTTGAGCGAACTTTACAAAGCAGTTGACTCACGTCTCCAGTGACTCATGTTGTTGTTGTTGACCTTGTATCGTCCGGACAGCGTGTCCGATATCCTCCCGTAGACTGGCGACATCATGTCCCAGTCCAACAACACTTCTCTCCTTGACGAGGTGGTGCTGTGGAGCCAGGAAACCTGCCGCCGCGAGCTCAAGGCTGTCCTGCCCAAACTTACCATATCCTTCTCGGGCCGATGTCATATGACTGTCTATAAAATTAACATTAAAATCAGAAGATATCTTTATTGCTTTCTGCGTTTTTTTTTTTTGGAAGGACATTGAACCACCACCAAGTTCTCAGCTATTTGCAGGAAAACTCAGTTTCAGTATTCATGCGTTTTTATGCTTGCCAGCTCAATAACATGTTACTAGAAGGCAACAAAGCACCGTCTATTTTTTAGAGAAAAAAAATCAGCCTTGTGAATTGAATTGTTCAAATTTACAGATTTTCATTCAGTGTGTTGATGACTTGCTACTTTTTGCTGTGGTTTTCTTTAACTGCTCACACACTTTACATCACAAGTCTGACGGCTGGGATGATCATATACGTAAGATATCATACATGTATTTTTTTTTCAAGAAAATTCTGTGTGATCAATTTTATCACTGTGGCTTCATTCTCCTCCCAACTTCCGTTTAGGTGTACTGAAGATAATAACAGACCTGTTCCTCCCTCACATTGCTCTGTCAGACCTGGAAAATGAATGCTTCTCCAAAATTTTACCAAAGGTCAAATGACACACGTTTGCTGTGTAATTGTTGCATAATTGCGGTTGCTTATTCTTGATCTTTCTTTATCATATCTCCAGGCGGTGACCATGTTTGACAGTTTGATGAAAGAACTTTCAATCCAAGTTGGAGGCTTGTCCAGTCAAAACACAGAACTGTGTTCCTTACTAAGGAACATTCTGAAGGTAGATTACCTCGGCTTTATTTTATAGTCTTAGTGATTGTGTTTGTATAATAAAAATAAAAAATCCTTCTGCTTTGACACTCGATATTGATTCGACTTAATTTCCAGTCGCTGATGCAGATCATCGATGCCATGTCTGCATGCGTGCGTCACGTCTGCTCGTATGACGATGTCCCGGACCTTATGGCTATCCGCACCTTACCATCATGCATCCTGAAGGTTCTGCGAGACACTTTTCAGCACTGTAAGGTGAGTCTCTAAAGTTCAGCTGTGGCTTCGCACATTTTGGATGCTGCAATACCAAATTGAGGAATTGCATCCGTACTAGGGCGATTTTGAAAAATATTTGCTTTACAATTTTTTTTACAATTGTAATTTTATGTGCAATATTTTTTTTTACAGTCCTCTGTTCACATAAAACAAAAAATAATAATATATTACAATAAACAAGATCAGATTATTGTACTTAAATCTTTTGGTTTTAGAAGTTAGCCTTACACTAAAATAAAGGCAAACGTGAAAAGCAGTTTATATACTACATTCTTTTACTTACAATTTGACTAAGTGTGCTTTTGACATATTGTAAGTCGTTGAGTCCTTAATTTGATTACAAGTATAATGCAAACAAAATCTCATGTCAACTTTTCATATTTCTTGAAACAATGATGTAAACACACACACTCCTTAAGCACATATCTAAAAACTTGGTCACTTCAAGTTCAGAACTAACCATTTAATAACATTGTCTTGTATCCGGGGGGACCAGTTGTCATGGTAACACAAAGCTCTACCAATGACCCAACTTGCTGTCAATTGTTCATCTGTATGAAACCAACCCGTCATTGTGCTGCCTAAACGGAATGATCCAAGAAGAGAAATGAAATTTCTAGACGTACTGTCGACAGGAGAGCGAGGCGATCTACTGCGGCCGTTTGTCCCTGGTGGCTGACCTTCTGCAGAGCCTCTTCAAAGAGGCCTACGCCCTCCACAAGGCTCTGCTGGAACTCCTGGACAGGCTGTCGTTTGATAGCAGCGCCTCTGAAGAGGAGGTGTCCGACATCGTCATAGGTCGTACCAGTTGAGGAGATGACCTCCTCATGTTTTCTCGCCACCATTCTCACGATCAAGCTCATTTGTCTTCGGAATGACCGGAAATTTTTGTCCTCAGTAATTCACAGCCTCCTGGACATTTGCTCCATCATCTCGAACCTGGACATGGCGCTGCAGGCAAACACGTGGAAGTTCCTCATCAAGTCAGTGCCACAAACACTCAACATATTGAATCAAGTTCAGAAATATATTTCATATTTTATGAAGCGCATCGGATTATAAGGCGCGTTAAAACAATACTAGAACATTATGCAACAGATTTTTTTTTTTTTGAAAGTTTATCTGGCTTTGTTCCCTCGGAAACTCTGTTTAATCTTCTTTACTCGGCGCAGGTCATCTTCTTGCTTCCTCCACTTCCGTGCCATTGATTTTTTTTTAACGTTGAATTCTCACGCTGCTGCCCTTGCCCCAACTTCCACAGCGTGACTAATAGCCTTGAGCTTGAAATCCGCTGCGTAAGCATGTCTCTTTATCTGCTTTCGTTTACACACACTTCATCATAATATGTTGAAGCACGATCTCCTGACTACAGTTGCTGTAATGCTCCCAACAATCCAGATTTTAGATTTAGATTTAGATTTTAGCTCAAATGAAAGGATTTTAAGTGCGCATGTAGTCCAAAAAATATGGTAAATTATAGTTAGAAGGATGAAAATGGGATAATATTAGAATATCCATTTTTAATGTTTTATTATAAATATTGTAAATGTAAGCACTGAAATACAGTTTAGAAACAATGTTAATTATAAAATGAAATGAAAGAATATACATTATTAGTATTTATTTTCCGGGTAAATATTAATGTAAATAAGTTATCTAAAATATACATATGAAGCAAAATATTTATTATATTCATTTTTATTTTATTATCCCCCAACAAATGGTGGAAAACATGGTAATTTCTTGCTTGTTTGTTAAAAAAAATGCATGGGAAGAGGTGAAAAAATTAAATTTTATTATAAAAATAAAAAAAAAAACTGCAATTAGATTATTTTCCCCAAAAATGTAAAATGTCACGACCATGCTCAGACAGAGTCTCAAGTACCAATCGCTGGTGGAGGAGCATCTGCATCACGGCGACATCAGCTCCAGCCTGTGCGGCAACCTGTTGGCCTCCTTCCACAACGCCGTCGATCTGGCGGAGCAGATAAAACACGCCGCTCTGGAGGTTTGTGGCTGCTTGCTTGGTGATCAGCACAACTGTATCCCACTTATAGAATAATGACTGCCACTTCCTGTGTTCAACCCCTCCGTTGATGTATTTTCAAGTCAAAAGGTCTCCAGTACATATTTATCAACCGTTTTGCCTTTGTGCGCTTTTTTTTTTTGTTTTGCTAGGAGGCAACGCAGAGCGCAGAACACAAGCTGTTCCTGAAAACTGCAAAGATGTGCAGATTTTTTGCCAACACTTTGGTTCATTACGTAAAGGTAAAAAAGAAAAAAAAAGTCATGTCGTAATCATCGCCAACTTCAAAATACCGTTCACGTGGCTCTTTTAACAGGAATTTAAGGCTTTCTTAACAAAGTCTTGCGGAAGCTTTCATCAAATGTACCTCCAGATTATCAGGTACATGTGATCTGCTTTATGTTACGGCACCAGATGCGTTATTTATCTTGGCCCGTTTGAGCAATGTGGAAATGTGTCACTGTCTTCCAGTAAATTCCCTCCCAGCTTGTGCGCTCCAGCGTTGCCGCCGTCTCTTTCCGAGGAGCTCAACGCGGCGGTCGTCGTTCCCATGGATGCGCTTCTTTTTCAGCTCTTGCCTCTCAGGCCTTTTGCTGAAGTCGTCTTGCAAGAAGACCCGCGTGAGTTTGTTGCCAACTCATATTTAAGACGAGGCAAATTCCACGACACAACACCAAATATGTCACAAAGCAACATGAATACTGAAATAATTCTGATCTCGTCTGAATTGACCCACTTGCAGGAAGCCGTGAATTTATTTTGTTGTCTGAATGGCAACATGTTTCTCCCGTCTAATGGAAGAGCATTTTATTTTTCTACATGTCACGATATGTCGCTGCCATAAAAAGATGAACGACGATATATTTGTAATTCATAAATAACTTTCGGACAAATGACGTGAAATTGTATGATTTTCCTCAACACCCCAGGATTTCCTCAAGTGTTTTTTTTTTTTGTTTTTTTTTTTATCGTTGCATTGTATTTCAAACTAGAAATTCAATTTCTTTTTTTTTTTATTCAAAATTTTAAGGGTCATTAAAATTTGTTTTAAATATAATTGTACATTTTAGAGAAAATGCATTTTAAAATTCAGAGATATTAATTAATAAATTATTATTATATAATTTAATCGCACATGCATGCACCATGTCGACTGACTTAATTAATAATAAAGTGAACACGTTGCATATTCATTGTCAGGCATTTGCAAATTCACCTATTCACAAATTTCCGGCAGGGGCACCTAATCCACCATTAGTTGCCCCCCAAAAAAAGGTTTGTATTTTATTTATTTATTTATTTTTTTACAAGTCAGAATTTTATTTATTTATCTATTTATTTATTTATTTCAATTTGTGGCAAAATCCTGTGAGCTTATGAACTTTTCCACACAGGGCTAAGTCAGCAGCATGAGCTTCCTCAGTGTCTTCTGCTGGTAAACGTGCTGGATCAGTCGGCCTCCCAGCCTGAGGAGGTGCTGCAGCTTTGGTACGCTGGCAGTCAGTTTTCAGAGGAAGCGCCCAGGTAAAGTTGCTTCATGCAGGCTCATTTAAATAAAAAAAAAAAAGGGAGCATGATTAAACTTTTAGAAGGTCATGTCTTTCCAGGCTTCCTCTCTACCAGGCGGTTTTTTGTAGTTTCCAACGTTGCTATGCTGAGCGGAAGCTGCCGGTGTTGTTGCCGGGGGTGATGATGAAAGGGCAGGCCCAAGTTCGGGTGTCTCTGCATCGTCACGTTTGTGTGCACCTCTGCGCCAGCATCGCTGTTCTTTCTCCACTATATTTCTCTGTTCTGGTGAGTTGTAAACGCATAAAAGCCAGCCTGCATTGAAAGCAGCTCCAAGAGCCATTAAAAAAAAAAATGCACTTACTTTAAGGCTGCTCACTCGACGAGGCCTGTGGCCAATATTTCAAATAGTGGCTATGTCCCAAATTTCACTTTTGAGTATTTGGTGTGAAGTCTAGTGTTTGTTTTTTTTATTATCCTGACTGTAATCTCATTTTGACTCCTGGCGAGGGATTTCCTCTCATTCATTACAAGCAAGTTCCACTTTCATTTTTTCCGGTTTTTACTTCATTTCGTGATAACATTTTCTCCCTCTGTTTACAATGCAGCCCCCCCACCCCAAATATCATTGTAACTCTTTTTTTTTCCTTTTTTCCCCCCCTTGCAGGAGCGGTGCTTGGTGGATGCCACGCTGCAGGCTGACACTCAGACTGCTCTGTTGGCCACAGATGTGTGGTGCTTCACTGCACGGTGTGGAAGACTTACTCTTAAGATGACAAAATAACACTTTTATTTTCTTCATTTTTGTTCTCATTTTCTAGGTATGGAACAGCAGAACTTTGCCTCCATCATGTCCTCCTCATTGCTCACCTGGTGAGTATTCTGTGGGACCCCCCCCCCCCCACCCCCCATTGGCCCAAATTATGAAGTTTAGGTGTTGCACTCTTGATGACAGCTTTGATATCTGATAATGCAAAATTTGTTATTTAGCTACCTGAGACATGCAAGTATTCGAAGCACCTCTCAGTGCTGTATGGATGCTAAAATAACAAAATCTCATAATCTCTCCGCGGGGTCCCCAGCGGCACCCCGACCGAGGTGACGATTGATGTCGTCGGAACACCTTTTCCATAATCCCTTAAATTCAGGCCCATCTCACACATTTGCAGACAATCTCAGAACCCCCTCTGGTTCTTCACACTACCATTGAGCACCCTTCTCTTTGCTTCTGCCCCCTCAGGTGAAAACCTGCTCAGCTGAATCCTACCGGAAGTCCCACTTGGGCTTGCTGCTCCGACGCATGCTTTTCCTCATGACGCCCAGCCACCAGGTTCGCGGGATTCACATACACTCGTCCTGCTATTCAGGGGAGAGGGGAAGAGACTTGCTGGGAATTTAGGAAAAACTGCAAGTAAGCGATATCCGCGCCTCCAAACTAAAATTGTTTCGAATTGCCTTTGTTAATAATTTAATTATTTGATCTGTAAAAATACCACATAAAGTGTGATTCCAAAACACTTTAAAATTATGTCGAACTTATTTTACAATAGAACGTTGAACAATAAGAAAAGCAAATTAGTGAATAGTAATCCAAGAATGGGTGGGTGGGGATCCATTGTATTTGTGATCGTACTATTTATTTATTATATATATATATACATTTATTTATTTTTTTCAATATAGATAGAATTCCTTGCCAAAATCCCTCCATCCAAGGCTGAAAATCTCCCAATATGGCGTCACATCCTCCTCAGAGCTCTTTCAAATGATGCCCGTCAACGCGTGGAGGCGGACATCATCGCTTTAACTCAAAACATTTTGACCGACTGGCAGAGTGGAGGCTACAAACTTGGCCAAGTGGCCAAAGTGGTGAGGACAGTCGGAATGAGAGTCCAACACTGCTGGGAACTTTAAGTAAAGGGAGGATGCATGATGATGGAACTGGTGTCATTTCCAGAATGCGGTGCTACACTGCCTCCTAGTGGTTGTTCAAGGAAAGTCACCTCTTGAGGAGCGGTGCGTGTCATCGGCGTCGAGGATGGTCACACAACTGTGGCAGAGAATCACACCACATCAGGTGACGCACGCATGCTCATTTCACATGCCATTCGGGAATAATCTGAAATACGCTTTAACCTCTGCTACAAAAGTGACCGCACTTTTTAGGTTCATCCTGAAATTTAAACTTGAAGCTAAGTGTCATTGTTTAATACTGTCTCCATGTCACACTTGTCTCTGTAATGTGCAGGTGCAGACTCACAATGTGCTGCACATCACTCTGCAGCTCCTTTTGTCAATAACGGCAGTTTTAGTGAAAAACGTGGAACCTCCTGTTCTTATTCAGGTGTGTGTAAATTTAAGATTTACATTGACCACATAGTGGAGGTTGTGCATTAATGACGTTTTTGTGTGTGTGTGTTTTAGGCCCTGGTGTGTGTTGACGCTGCAGTGTCTCAGAAGTGTGCCGATGTGCTGCTTCTGGCCGCTCTGGAATTCCTTTCATCACTGGGGAATATCTTTATCCCTCCTGAAAACCAGGTACTGACGCCGACCAATCATAACGCTGCACAATCGTGTTGGTTGAAGTTGTCGTACTGACTTGGGACTTTTCTGGCCATAGAGTGAAATTGTTCCCCGGTTGAGCAACCTGTTTGGAGCGCTGTTAGCACCAAGTTCCTCCTGGTTGCTCCATCATCACGCTTTGGAGGCTTTTGCTCATTTTGCGGAGGTACAGCAAGAGCTCCATTAACAATGTTACACATTTTTAACACAGATTTTTTACCAATCGTCACACCTGTTGATATTGAAGGTCACAAACCACGAAGAGGTCATTTCCTGTAGTTTGTGTGAGGAAGACACCAAAAGCAAGGTGGTGAATTTTCTGAGCAAGGTAAGAGAAGCCTACATTTGTCAGTGAATGTCTATAAGAAGACTGCTTTTGAATGTGACCGCGTTCTGCTGTAGACTATAATTACACCGGAAGAAGTCACAGACGCGAGGCGAGGAAGAATCGAAGCGGAGAAGAATATTTTAGAGCAACACAACCAGAGGCTGGACACCCTAAAACAGGTTTCCATGGAACTTTTTACTCCATCTGTGACTCATTCAGAGGTTAGTAACATACTTGGTGATATTAGATTTAGAATTGTTTTATGTTTTGGAATGGTTTTTTTAAGACATTTTGTTGGCCATGGAAAATTGTTTTATTTATTATTACAATAATGATATTAATAAGGATATTTTTTTAAAGAAAAGTGTCTTATTGCAATTTTTCTATTTGGAAAGGTACATTTTTTTGTTCAATATTTATTTTCGCCCTCGTTTATCACTCAGCCGCAAGCCAAACGAGCCCGGCAGGAGAGCGGCAGAGACGAGGAGTACAGCCGCAACATGCAAACAGCCGAAACCGCCTTGAGGGCTCTCCAAGCGCTCGCAACAGGCAACACGGGCACACAGGAGCCACCTCCACCTCCGCCTCCTGCGTGGCTGGCATCCAGAATACGAGCGCTGCATGTGCTTCTCAATGACATAAGCTCTGCCATTTCCACAAACTCGTCCATATGACCTTTTCTTTTTGTATAGGAAAAAGCATTTAAACTGCTGAAGCTGCTTGTCTTATTTTTTTATGTATCAGTCTTTACTGATGATTAAATATTTGAATAGAAAGTTTTTTTTTTTTTTCCTTCTGAGATCTGAATACTTTTGAGTGAAATCCGGGATACAATTAATACCATCAAACTGTTGTACAGCTAAATCTCAATACTTTAAGATATTAGGGAGCAATTATTTTAGTACGTCAAGTGAAGCTGGTATAGATTTACTGCACATTCTAGTATTTTGTGATATATTTTTTTAATTTAATGAGATGCAGATTATGAGTTATAAATTAGGACATGACAGTTGATATGAGCCCAAAAAAATGTCAAAAATACAATATTGACCATAAAAAACTAAAATGCAAGAAATGCTCATGATACATGGCTGCATTTGCAAAGCAAGGCCCGAAAAAAAAGATATAAAATGGTTTCTTAAACGCTTTATTACTTCACCAGCAACCTCCCCAAAAAAGCCACTAATAAATTAATCTAACGCATATTTCACATTCATTCAAAGTGCAACAAGTCCTCTGGACATAAAACCTGACACATCACATGCCCTTAGCAAAGTTGGCATATTTTTTTTCCCACCATATGTTCAGTCGGCAACATCCGCGTCCATTGGCAAGCAATCAAAAATGGCTTCATTTACACCCGCCCACCACCTTTCTGATCAGCATTGATTCCTTCCAGTTGAATAAACAAAGGCAAGTCATTCTTGCGTTGAAAATCAGAGTTGGTACATCTTAAGGGTTTCTTTTATTTTATTTGAGTGTTCCAGAGTGGGTTCTTGGAAAACGTCATCCCCAACCATTTTCATCTTCCCAGTTCAGGTCGTCCCCATCGCCCCAACCGTCTGCTTCACCCTGTGATACAGAAAGACACGTTTTCATTGGCCACCGTTGATTTGTTAGCTTCTATCCAATCACTCCCAATACAACAAGCAATATGATATTCCCACGGTGTGACTTCATCTCTACATCCATTTGGCACACTGAAAGGTAGAGCTGATTTAGTGCATTGACGTGCGAGGTGCATCATTCAACGTTCACACTTGCGATAGACCGATTATCGGCCGGGCCAATTATCGGGCTCAATATAATAACACTCGCATTAACACCCACTCACAATTTTGAATTTACAATGAACCTAAAATGTATTTATTGGCAATGTGGAATGACAGACAGATTACGCAGCGACACCATGTTGTCCACTCACCTCCGCCACACTGGCAGCGGCAAACTTGGCCGACAGCATTGTTGTTGTGTCGAGAGCAGCGTTGTGTGATGTTAGCGCGGCGTCGCCGCTCGCGCTCAGTATGAGCAAAGCCGAAGAAGACAGCTTGATATCCGGCACCATGTCTGCAAACAAATCCAGCTCTGGGTCTACTTCTTGCCGCTGCTTCTTCTTCACCTTGATGGTGAACTCTTCCCCGAGACCTCCCATGTCCTCACGAGTCAGTAGACCTGCAGGCTTGGGGTCTAATGAGGCCCGATTGGCCAGTCGTGCCGTGGAGCTCAGTTTGAGGGGTTTGGAAGCTCCCAGTCTTAGCGGTTCAGTGGTTTGTCCACCAGGGGGCGTTGTGAATACAACCGGAGCTGCAGGAGAGGCCTCGCTGCTGGCTTCGGTGTCCTCAAAGTCATCCCAAGGCTCTTCTTCAGCTTCAACTGTCTGATGTGGTATGGCTGCATCCGAGGCCTCGATGAGGATGCGGACCGGCTGGCTCTTGCTGTCCTCGCCTTCGTCGGGATCGCTCCAGTCGGGCCAGTCCTCTCCGCGGCCTTTGGCTGAGTGCGCTGCCTCCTCTGGGCTGGAAGAGTCGGTGTCACCGTGCTGACGGAATCCATTTAAGGAAAGAAACGTCGGTTTACTGATACCTGTAACGCAAATACGCTTTCCTGTTACAAAAAAAAAAAAACAGCTTGTTTCTTTACATTATTTTATGTTTTTACAAAAAAAAAACAGACAAAAAAAAAACAACGGAACCCGAAAAAAATTAAAGCGTTAACTCCGGAGATTAATCAATGTTTTTCTAACTCGTTAAAATATTTAAACGAAGTTAAATCAGTTTGATTTACTTAAAAAATTATTTACATATGTTACAATTCAGCACATCATCTCAGAAAAAAACACACAAACTTGCAAACCAACACTGTTGGAGTGTGGTGCCTGTGGGCAGTTTTGAGAAATATTTCTAAGAAAAATGCCTGTAAAGAGGTCTGCATTTAGATTATAGTCAAAGAAATCTATTTAGAACAGTCTTTGAATTAAATATACTTCATATTTGGTGATTTTGCATTCATTCCAAGATATTATTCAATTAAATATCTGTTAAAAGATAAAAAAAAAATTGTAGTTGAAAAATGGGATTAATCACAATTAATTATGGAAATTTTTTGTGATTAATTTGTTAAAAGATTTAATTGCTTGACAGCGCTACTTTTTACACATGACTTTACCATTTTTTTTCCTGATTAAAAACAACATGGCTGCAACTATCAACTATTTTCAGATTTGATTATTCTACCATTGATCCTGTCGATTAGTCAGATAAAAAAAAAAATTTGCATTATAACGCAATACAAAATATTTGTCGCCAAACCATCCAATCGACACTGACTGTAGTATTTGTGACGTGATAGTGGCGAGTGACGTGTGCATCAGCCAATTAGAGTGTAGTTGCCTGTTAACTCAGGTATGAATCAAGTCCATGTTTCTTTGGTTGTTCAATAAGTCGTTAAAATTGCGCTGTGACTAAAACTAAACAAGTTGTTCATTAAAAGGAAATCAAAAAGCCTGCAAAATAAATTTGCACCATCCCACGTTGTCATACCTGATGTCGGTTCCAGCATGTAGCTTCTCGAAATCTCCCTTCTGCCCCCAAATCGTTCCGTGGTGCCCTTAAGCTCTTCAGGTGGTCTGGGGAACAAATTCAAACCCTTGGAAGGCTGCTCCATCTGAGGGAAGGAGCCTGCGATGATGTGGACGGGTGACGCTACAATCACAAGATAAAAACGTTCATCCTCCCCCTGAACTGGCGATTTAAAATGGCCGCTCTTGTCAATGGCTGACTTACTTTCCGGCGTGGCCTCTGCTGACCTGCTGAATTTGGGAGTGGAGCGTTTAAAGACCTTAGTTCTTTCTCCTCCCACCACCACCTGAGCGCCAAGCAAAGGCACCAACACGGCCAGACTCTGCAGCGTCATGGCAACCAGAGTGTCGTCGGTGTCTCTCATCCCGAGCAAAACCTACATGGGGAAGAATTACAAAAAAAAAATCACTGCTTTTTCTTTGTGTTTGTGCAAGGATGTCATCATGAAGTGACAACATACCTGAGGTAAAATCTGAGTCTTCAGCTCCTCGTGGGAAAAGAACTGAGCGTAGATGTGGATGTGCACCAACAACACCATCCGCACGTGCTCCTCGTTGACTTTGAAGAGCTTGAGCAGCTGCGGGATGACGTGCTTACGGTAAAGGCCCACAGACAGCAGGCATTCCTCACCGCTGCTGCAATCTGCGACGGCACACGAGACGAGGCGCTTGTCGTGAGTGAATTCCTCCGAGCGCCTTTCGTCTTACCCTTCTTTGGCTTGAGGAGATGCGGCAGAAAGCTTTTGACCGCCATCGGCTCGGCAAACACCAAGGAGTTGAGAAGTTTGGGGACGAGACGGGTGGCCGTCAGCTCTTCGGGAAGGCTCTGGACTCGGTCGAGAAGAAATCTGTGCAAACGTAAGAGCCGATTCATTTCAAATTGTGCGTGCCAGTGGTTAGCACGTCCGCCTCACACTTTGGAGACAATCTGGAATTAGACAACAGCAAAACTACCCAATTGAAATTCAACCCGAAAAATAATCCCGCTCCTCACTTGAAGAACTCGTTTTTTTCTTCCTCCGTCTTCAGCGTGAGGCTGGTCAGAAAGTTCATCACTTCCAGAAAGTCGTTCCTGCGCACATGAACAAGCGTATGAACAAATGACGGCTCGGCGAGCGACGGGGCGGCCCACGGCGAGCGCACCTGAAAAAATCATGAGTCAGCAGGGAGCTGAGGGCCGGCCGACACGAGGGGTCAGAGTTCAGCGGGCCCGCCTGCAGCGTCTTTTTCAGACTGTCGGACAGCTCCTGCGACGCTGGAGGGGAGGGACGAGCAAACGGCTTTATGTTCAGAAACATGTCACGTTTACCGGGAAAAGGGTGAGGTCACTTTACTCACCGTAACCGTTCAAGAGAGGCAGGAGGGCCTGCAGCATGGAGCCAAACGAGTAACAGTCCCGAGAGTGGGCGTGTTTATCTGGAAGCATTTTAAAGCCCTCCACCTGAAAACAAGATTTTTCTTTAGGACTCCAAAAGTCTCTTGGAGAATGTGTGTGTGTGTGTGTGTGTGTGTGTGTGTGTGTGTGTGTGTGTGTCGTTCGCTGACCTGCTCCTCTGGTGGAACACAGCTGGCGTTTCTCACGCTCTGAATGCTCACAAGAAACTGAGGAAAAGAGAACATCGCGCGTCATGTAGATGTATATTTTAGGACAGTTTTTCTCTCCACCCAAAACATAAAATAGATATAAAAAGTCTACACACCCCTGTTCAAATGCTAGATTTTGGTTGGGTTTAAAAAAAAAAAAAAAAAAAAAAAACTGAGACCAAGCTAAATATTTCCAAAACCTTTTGAGAGGGGAGGTAAAAATAACCAAGATAATGAGGTTGCAAAAGTGTTCACACCCTCTCAAAACTTGGCTATGGCAGTGTTCGGCATTAACCATTCACAATCAGACTCATGCTCTAGCTACCCAAGTCTTATTTAAAGTGGTTCTGATGTTCTAGTCGGCGTCCTGTCATCTTAGCAGTCACCTCATACAAAACAAGTGATGATGCGCAGAGAGATTCCATCAGTCAAGGGTTCTAAAATTTGCTTTTTCCTGGAAGATCTTTGCTCCAGCTGTTGTGAAATGCGATATATAAATGAAGTTGTATTGTGTTGTATGTTGGGAGGTCAACCTTAATGTGAGGGTTGTATTCTATTAATTTAATAATCAATAACGCCACAAATCTTGCTTTAAGAAACATTTTCTGACATACAGCAACTTATGAATCTCTTGAAGTGCAAGACATCGCACGGTCAATTTGTTTTTTGTTTTTTCTTCTAACGTCATCATACCTCTGGAGTTGCTTCCGAGAACTTGCAGACTGTCTCCATCCCTCCCAGTTTCCAATGTCCATCTTCACTGACAAATACAGACGAGATGCACACGTTGTTGTGGCTTGATTTCCCCTGGCGGTTCAGGGTGACGGGTTAGCGAACATTCCATTTTTTTTTTTTTTTGCAATAAAATTGTAGCTCACTCTCTCGTGCAGAAAGACAAGTGCCTGCAGGAGGTCGTAGATTCCAGCGCAAATCTCTTCGGGCGAGAGCCCGTCCAGCAGCAGCTCCAGAGGCTTGACTCGCTCCGTCACCAAGTGGATGCTGCCGTCCTGCACCGAGCACGACAGGAAGCGCAGCAGGCACGGGTGCCTCAGGGTCTTCAGGTGCTACGGCGGAAGTGAGTTGCATGGCATTCAAAAGGCGTATATTTCACTTTTTTCTATCCTTATAATCATCTTGTAGACTTTTATATCACTGATTGGGCTGAGATTTGTAACTGACCTGTACGGCCTCCCAACGATAACACTGGTTTAGAAATTGCAACAAATAAACATACCTTAGCTGCTTTATTGACCTTATCTTCATTGCCACGCTTGTGGACAAACACGGAAGCGGCCCTCCCATCCTGGAGCACCGCCGAGAACATGGTGAGACCGAAGGGGAGGCTCAGGAGCGGCTCCTCTGGCGTGCAGCTCCGCACGGCACTGCTCTCCGCGCCCATGTCCCCTCACCTTCCACCGCACCGCACCTGAAGGAGGCCGTGCGCAAAGTCACTCACCTGGACATGAATGGGCTCTTTACACAGATTCCCGTGACGTCATATCCGTTGTGGATAATATCGTGGTTCACCCTCTTGCACGTTTTAAAAATCTTTCAGCAAAAAGGCTTTTTTGTTTTGTTTTAACCTGAACCAGAGAGCATGTACACATCCCATATCTGTATATTTGTCTTTAGTTGACACTAATAATGCTAAAGACACAGATTTATAATAACAATCACAATTATGATAATAGAGAACTTGGATACACGCCAAACACAATTCTAGAAATGTTCGATTTGAAAAACAAAAATGTTGATCGTAACATTAATACAATACCATGCGCATATGCTATCGTTAACCGGGATTGTTTATCAACATACTGATAATCGGTTGGTGAGCTATGTTCCTTCATTTTCAAGTAAGAAAATTAGATTAGGCAAGTCCTGTAAACACGGCGTACACAACACATTTTTGTTATTGTTTGCTTTTTTTCAAAATCAAGCCGTATTTCGGCAACACGAGAAATTTCGTGCAAAGCCATCATTACGCACATGCGCCACTTTGTAAGCTTCATTTACCTGCTTGACTCCTCTGGCAGCGAGGACGAGTTTAGCCAGCCTCGCTAGTTGTCTCGCCAGCTGGCCATTGCTACGACTCGCCGTAGCACGGGCCGCGTCCAAACTACCAAACGTCGCTTTATAAGACTTATTAATTCACGCGACTAAATGGTCAAGTTGTTGTTTAAAAAAATGAAAGAAACCGAAATTCGTTTCATTTGGACAACGCTAACGTGCTGTAAACACGGACATTTCCGGTATAGATGAACCCATCAGATACGGGGGTGATACATTCACGCTTAAAAAAACGTTTTTGTCCGATTTGTCTGATTTTAGACATATTAATACAGTGATTTATATAATAAACTATTATAAACAAAAAAAAAACAAATCAGGTTCTGAGAATTTCTAGGTGATAAAATACACCGGGACGATAAAAATAACTCCCCCTTGTTTTCAGTGTTAATGGTCTCGACTCCAGTGGTGTGAGGTTGTGACGCAATTGCAAACGACTTCTTCCATATGGAAGCCCTTTTTTGATTAGTTATTGAACTTATTAAAATATTGTTTTATTAAAAAAAATATAACTTGATTTTACGTTGCACTGGACACTTTTTAAATTGTTCATTTGTTGGGGGGGAATCTTTGGGTGTAGTTGATGTAAAATTCATTCTATTAATAGTGTATTTGCCCATGTAATTTATTTTAGGAAAAATGGTTGGAAAAACAAAACAAAAACACAAGACTCCAGTTTCCTCAATTGAACCTTTCCAGTATACAATGACCAGGTTGACTAAGAATATGGACAGACAAGAAGGGAAAAAATGTATTACTTATTAATTAAGCATACTGTATTGCGTATTTTTCTGTTTTGGTCACTGTCCCCTTTTTCAGGTGATTGCATTCACAATATGTGATTATAAGAATGGGTGAGTTTAAGAAAAAAGTCAGACTTCAGCAACAAAACAGAAAATATCAGAGGAAGTGAAGCTGTGACTTGTGGTTGGCTACTTGAGCACTTGCAGGGAGTGGGGGGTGGGGGGGGGGACAACAACACTCAAACAGATTCAGTCTGAGAGAAACATGGATGAGCTTGGTAAGGCAAAAATTTTCCTACATATTTTCAGTCATCCTCAAATAAATCACTTAACTTTAATTCTAAGGCAAAGTGATCTTATTCATGATTTAGAACACGTTATAGGCTGGTGTCGGGCCTAAACCGAATTCTTTTAAAAAAAATTTTTTTCAAATCTCTACTATTAATCCACGCGCGTGGGTGTTATTTTTTAAATTAATTTCATGATGCAATGCTAACTGTCCAACAAACTTTCTGTGTTTGGGGTCTCCCGAAAAAAGATTATTTTGGAGAGGATTTTTTTTTATTCTAATATCTTGAAAATATCTAATCATTAACTTAATGGTGCACATTCACAATCCACTCAGATTTAGTGCTCAACAAAAATATCCCAAATTTGCCTTTACAAAGTTACTAATGATCACTTTTGCTTGAAAATTAATTAATTTAACATGATTATCCTTGTGGTACTTCCAGTATGATATAAAAGCAGCAAAATAAGGGCAAAAATATTTAGTGGGGGTTATTCCAGAATAAGAAATGTATTGTTCGATTAATACCATCATTAATATCTGCGCAGATGCACCAAGCTTGAGTTGAACACGGATGCGTATTTTCCACGAGATTCTTTAGTTTTACTTCTGTAAAAAGTGATTGTATCACTTCCTGAGGAAACCTGTTTGCACAAATTAACCTCAAACAGATGACTGCCACATTTCTGTCCTCTGAGACGAGCTTTACAAGAAACACAATCACAACGAGCGGCTAAAATCTTCGATTCCAAGAGTGATATTAATCTGACGCATGAATATCGCGCTTGTGTCAATCCCAGAGAGTGTTTGAACCTGCTTTTTGTGTTCTAGATTTGCTTTTGGAGGAGCTCGCCCTCAATCCGACTACTTCAGAAGGCAGTAGTTCAACCGTAAAAGATGTAAGCGTATAGGAAACACAATTTCACATTGCAACACGTAGACTTTTTTGCTCAATTAAGGCTCACGTTTGATTTTTTTTTTAAATGGGCAACTGGGCTGGATAGAAGAGGTAATATTGCAGTGGCGACTAGTGAAACATTATCATTTAAAAAGAACAACTTAATTTTTTTGTCTATTGTTTGTTTGTTTTATTTCTGCAGAGGCCACCTGCTGTCTGCACTGGACCAAAAAAGGGATCGAACCTACGACTTGACAGGTGTTCATTCACACATTAGTTATATTTGAACTCATTTTTTCCTTTCAGGTCCAACTTTTGCCAACAGGCATTTTAATATACTGTAGCGACCTCCATTTAATTTCCGTCGTTTTTATTCTTACAAAACGGCTCTGTTTGCCGTAACGGTCATCAGCACAAAGGATCACTCGTTTTCTCTCTCTCCCTCTCTCTCTCTTTCTCTCGCTCTCTCTCTCTCTCTCGTCCAGCGAGTCGCGTGATGCATTCATAAAACTCGGAAACAACACAACTCAGCGAAACACGAACGTCAACACAAGAACATATAACAGATAACCCAATTCCTTACAATACTTTATATAAGTAAAGGATCAAATTTAATCGAAAATGTAATAACTCTTACACTTAACTTGAATTACATTCTGGCAAAGATTCAGAATGAGGAATATTGTGTGTGCCTGTGAAACAGGTCTTGACGTTGACTTCTTGTCACTTTGGCCATATTGGACTGAGCAGTCAGAACAAAGACATGTTATACGTTGTTCAATACATAATTGAAATGCTAATGTCTTGGCCTCTTGTGGGGTTTTAGCGAGCCGCCGCTTTCTGAGGCAGATTCCCAGGACTCACCCACCCTAGAGTTGGACTCCATTTTGCAAGAGCTGATGAGCCTGGGATCAGAGGTGAGTATCGTGTCGCTTAGTGTCTCCCACTAGTCAGAATTTGAATCTCCAAATGGGCCTTTTTCTGTGTGCAGTTTGGGTTTCTCCAATTTCCCCCCTTTTAGGCGTAAATGTTAATGGTTATTTGTCTCTATGTACTCCCCAAATCACGCCTCAAAAATGATCCCAGGCAGATTCCAGATTCCAAGTTTATGCAGAAAAAGGAATGAGTGGCTTAATTTGTGAACCTAAGCACTTTCCTCAAGAGGGGGCAGCATTGTTCCAATTTGGATCCTGACGCAAGCCCGCATGGTCATCACTCAATCTTTGAGCAAACTACTCATGTCCGGCCTTCTGTCTTCATTTAGGACGCAGCATCATCGCCGCTTTCGGAGGAGCGGCCCGTTGAGAAAAAAACAAACAATGAAACAGACAGCATTGATGATCTTCTCGGAGGACTGACAACTGACTTGGAAAAAATTGGAGTCCACACGACAGCCAAGGGCCTCTGTGCAGCCTGTAACAAAGTTATAGTGGGAAAGGTAATTAATTAAAAAAAAAGGCTTTCAAAAATGAACAGCACGGACGGCAGCACGTTGTTGTAGAAATGAATTGACTGCATGAGGAGCCAACAGGGCCTTTCAAATGTAAGATTTTAGACGACCTCTCACCCACGCTATGAAATGCTCTTGCACTTATGACGGACATCGGTTTCACTCACACACAGGAAACACTGAGCCTGAGAGCGTTTTAGGCGTGTGTGTGTGTGTGTGTGGGTGTGAGTGTCAGCCCAAAACATTGAGACGTGTGAGTGTGAGAGAGCTTTTAAGTAGTCTAAGAAAGCAGAAGAAATTCAGCAGCGGTGTGAGAATGTTTTAGTGGTTAATGTGAGAGCACTTTAATAGTAGTGTGAGAGAGCTTCAGTAGTGTTTGTGGCCAGAACAAAATCCAATGTGAATGACAATGTTTTAGTAAGTATGAGTGAAAACATTTCATGAGTGTGACAGCATTTCAGTAAGTGTCGGAACGAAAACACTTTCAGAACCTGAGAGAGTTTCAGTCATGTGTGAGAGTGTTTATTGGGTGTTAAGTCAGCGAAAAAAAAACAATAGTCCATCTCAAAGTGTTTCAGTTGTGTGCATGTTTCATTAATTGTGGGAGCGAATTTCAGTAGTCCGTGTGAGAGTTTTTCATTAGTGTGTATGAGAGAATTTCTGTGGTGTGTGAGAGCATTTCAGTTGGTTGTATTTTTTTCAGTTTGTGCGAGTGTTTCAATAGTGTGTGTGAGAGCCTTTCAGTAGTGTGTGTTAAAACATCTCAGCGGTGAGTACTAAATTGTTTTAGAAGTGTGTGAGAGTGTGGCACATATGTGTATGAGAGCGTTTCAGTGTTGACGTAGGAGTGTTTCAGTTGTGTGTGTATACAAGAATTTCAGTCGTGCGTTTGACAGCGTTGTGTAGTGCGTGACATTGTATCACTCATGTAAGAGAGTTTATAATGAGCTGCTTCTTTGCTGTCTTCAGCTCATCGCGGCGTTGGGTGAAATGTGGCACCCGCAGCACTTTGTGTGTGCCGAGTGCAAGACGGAGTTGAGCACCACGGGCTACTTTGAGAGGGACGGTCGCCCGTACTGCCGGGAAGACTACGAGCAGCTTTTTGCGCCACGCTGCGCCTACTGCAAAGGGCCCATTGTGCAGGTACTAGGTCGTTCAATCATTGACTGTCGGCAATATTACGCAACAACAGGCAGGAATCCATCCTACTGGCTGAAATACTAAAACTAAATTTGAATCGGTTAGATTTGAATTTGAAAAATCCAACTGAAAAACACATTTGGATGTTTTACATTGGCACTGAAGTCCGATAAAGTTGAAACTGGATTCAAAATGATGCAATTATGTTTCTGATTGGATCCTCACGGAAAGTTAAATTCTGTATATTTCCCTGATTCAGTTTTCTAAATACAAATTGAGTTCAGTTTCTACTCTCACGTTCACACCTAACGACAAAAATGGCTGAGCGTGGCCCGTCGAGTGAATTAGAGAGTAGACTTGCCGTTAGCTAGCTAACCATTAGCCAATCTCAATGTTGAGTTCCTTGGGCATCACTTGTGGAATATGTTCTTGTTTATTTTGTTACCACTCGTTCAATAAAGCGACTGAAAGTGTACAGGTGGCTAGCTAGAATTTGTTCTAACGAGCGGTGGTACGCTACAGGCGACTACATTAGCTTGTGTTATAATGATGTTGTGTAATTTAAGCTAGTTGCGCTTTTTAGCACTTTAGCTTCTTTTATTAGGTTGAAATGATCCTAAAGATCCCTTTGGAAGTTCTCTGTTTTTCCTCCAAGTCCTAATCCGTGTGGAAAATGAATGACAGATTTCTCACCGTTTTGCACGATTCACAGCACACTTCTTGAATAGCGGTAGCTTGCTGTATTAGCGGACCAGCTAGGTCACTCGGTCATTTGCACTTGCTGATTAAATTAAATTAAAATTAAAGGCTATTAATGCCAGTAAAAAACCTGAAAAAAAACAGTGTCTCTTACCGTTTTAAAAATCTCACAATAACTTAGCCAAACAAAGCTAAAATAAGATAATAAGCTAAACCAAGCTAATTGCTACTGTCAACATCCCATGCAACATGTTGCTATTCGATGTTCCAGAACATCCTGACAGCTTTGGACCAGACCTGGCATCCAGATCACTTTTTCTGCGCACACTGTGGCGATTTCTTTGGCGATGACGGTAATACGATGAAACCCGAGCAAGCGGGCCTTCTGAAAAAAAGGAGCAGATGACGTCATTGGGAACGTTTGTTCAAAAAGGTTTCATGGAGAAGGATGGGAAGCCTTATTGTTCCGGAGACTTCTATCGCCTCTTTGCCCCCAAGTGCGCAGGCTGTGGGGGGTCAGTGACGGAGAATTACCTGACCGCTGCCAACGACACCTGGCATCCCGAATGCTTCGTCTGCGCGGTGAGCTCCTCATCCTCACATGTACATAGTTCGGAGTTATCTCGCCATCTTGTCTCTAAAATCTACCCTCTTTGTTATGATATTTTCTTTCTACGCCTTTTTTTTGTCAACCTCAGCGGATAACAAGAGACATAAAGAGAGGTTCTACTCAGTGTGAGTACTTTTTGCTACCTGTGCGCCTTTCAGGACTGCCTGAAGCCCTTCTCTGACGGCCGCTTCATGGAGCTGGACGGCCGCCCGCTGTGCCAAACGCACTTCCACTCGCGCCAGGGGACGTTGTGCGGCAAGTGCCGTCAGCCTATCGTGGGCCGCTGCATCTCAGCTCTGGATAGCAAGTTTCACCCGGAGCACTTTGTGTGCGCCTTCTGTCTGCGGCAGCTCAGTCAGGGAATCTTTCAGGAGCACAAAGGCAGACCGTACTGCTCGACGTGCTTTCACAAACTCTTAGTGTGATGTGTTTTTTGGGTCACTTACGGCTTGGCGGCTGTGGTTAGGATTTTATTGTACAGGTAAGTGGAGCTGTCCAGAGGATGTTCCCTTTTCCTTCATTTTGGAATTGTCATGAAAACGACACATTTGTTTGTTGCGGGAAAAAAAAAGTCCCACTGAAAATGCCATTTTGGATCCCCCATTCATCTACTGTGATCCTTGATGTTCAATTTGGTGTACTGTCCACTAGATGGCGCTTTCTCTCCCATTCAAAGCATACAGCGACAAGCCTTTCCTGTTCCCTCTGGTATGACTGTCATGAAAATGAAGTTACGCCCGCCTTTATGCCAAGCGCACGGGCGCCAGTCAACCAAAATACGCCCCAATGTTTTAAATGGACGATGGGAATTTTAGGCTTTGCTTTTGGAGCACACTGTCGTCGTGCCAACCTGAGTTTTCTTCACGACACCGACTAACCAAGTGGCCGCCAACACGAGCATTTCAGCCTGCGGACACTCTTTTCATTCTCCACACAGACTCATTTGAAGCAGCACGCGGAAGATTGATGAAGGGGCTCGAGTCAACAAAGTCGTTTTTACTGTAGCTGGAGCGGCCAAACATTGCTGCGGCACTCAAACAACTCACTCTGGGTGACGAAAGATGGATCAACCACTAAGTGCTCTCGTGTTTTTTTTTTAGGAAAATTATACCGTCGATGTACTTTGCATGTTAAGTGATATGATTCATTTGCCACTATAAATAAAAAAGGGACAACTCGTTTGAAAGACATTTCTAACATAGCTTTGTTCAAATCTGTCTATGTGAAGTCTATGTAAGACTTGTAGATTTTAAATTTCCCAATGTCCTCAAACGCACCATTTTGGCCGATGCTCAAAACAAGTTTAATACCTGTCCAGTTCTTCTCACACAGAGCCAAAAATGTTTATATAGAAAGAAGGAAATAAAACGAGATCGTTAAACTTCGGAAGTGTTAAGTAACATGGAGCCACGGCGCACGCATAAAAGTAGAAAACGGCGCTTTTATTAGCGTAACGTCACTTTTAGAAAAACCTTCTTATAAAGTGACCCAACTGCGCCTTTGAGTTGACTCGCGTAACTTCAGTTGACCTTGTGCAGCATCCTATCGTGAGCTGCGTGGCGCTTCGTTTTTGTTGGCCCGACGAGATGCTTTCCTTCAGCTTTTTCTCTGGACCACTCGCTCAGACTCGTTTTTGTGAGTGCTTGCAGAGGTGGGCATTAATCATGCTGTCATCACTCTCCTCTCATATAGTCTGCTTTTGCATCATGGAAGGAGTGTCGATACAGCGTTAAGTGAAGTCCAGCAATCCAACCGGTCGACTTCAGATCGTTTAATTTTGCGCATATGATGCTGTCAAGAACAAAAGGTAAACAATATGACACTGTAAAATCAAACGATAAATATATTAAATAATGGCCCTATAGATTTGATGTTCATTATACATATATGACAATATAAAATAAAAACACAATTATTTGTATTATTTATATATATATATTTATGATATATATTCATATTTATATAGAATTTATTGTAAATTATATGTCATTTCTACTTTATACTATAACTATAAATGAAACCCATAAAACAAATTTTGGGGGTATTTTTAAGATATTCCTAACTTAAATATATGTACTATATAAAAGAAATTAATGGAACATTTAAATATGTATTTAAATATAAAATAACTTAATTGCCTTTTAGTCAGGGAAGGGAAACAGAAGTTTAATATGCATGAATTAATTTAACTGTCAAATAATTGGGTCAAAGGTACTGAAATAATTTTTAATCATTTTCTTTTTTGGAAATGAAACACAAATTTAAATTTTTGATTACTTAATTAATTCAGGTCGGGGGGGGGGCATAATGAACACTGTGGGAGACGAGGGCAAGAAGGTGAACCACTGAAATCCAAACCTCTTAACCAGACTTGTGTATAATGTTTGTGTCTGCAAAACCTTCAGCGAACCAGAAGGGTTTCCGTGTGACTTTATAAAATAAAATACAACTTCAACCCCTCGGTAATAAATTCCATCCAGCGCCAGCTCCTCCACTTTAGCCGTGTTTTCTCTGGTGCCAGTGCAGGTATCACACCTGATACCATGACTGCTTCCTCTGTCCAAAAGAAATATCACGCTGTTCACGCACACACACGTATTGCCTCCTCTGTGTGCGCCCACTGATCCTTAAAACAATTTTTTTTTTGCTTTTATGGGTTAAATGGAGTCAGCTCTCGAGGGCCAACGCTATGGGAGGTTCTTTGGAAAATGACAAAAAAATTTACGGCAATCCCTTTTAAGTCTTTCAATCGGATTTTGCCAACAGCCCCTGCCAATGTTTCTTGTTGGCCCTCCTTGCTGAATACACAGTGGCGCTTTTGTGTGAAACAAATGGTGTTCTCCCAACCACTTAGGAAAAATAGAGTAATCGCCTACTCTTTTTTTTTTTTTTTTAAATTACCAGTGTCAATATATTCAATATATGTGGCGGGTCGGGTGAAGTCTGAAAGCAGTGCCGCCAGTTGTTTGCTGAAAAACTAGTTTGGTGCGCTTCCTGAAATATACCAAGATGCCACAAGATGGCGCCAAAGCAGGACATTGGCGTGAGGGAATTACGTTGAAGTGATACATCTCTTCTACGAGACAACGTGACGGAGGAGCTCAGTTTAGAATGGGTTGTTAGCGGAAGAACTTCAAGAGACTTTGCCACTTATGCACTGTGGTTGAATTTTAACAGAATCATTTGTCTTTAAGAGTGTTTTTGATAGATGAATTTGAAATTAAATTGTTTTGGGATCATAATTTGTGGTACAGTTATGGTTTAAATTTGTGGTCACCAACCACTGCTCCACGAGCCGTTTGTTACCGAGCCGGAGAGATCGACCGTCCTGCTCAGGAATATCTGTCATCACCCAGTTAACCGCAAGCAGTGACTAGCAAGCTAACGTTTTAATTTTTGTCATTTGTAGCTGTGTATCCTCAAATTTTACAGCGGTTCACCCAGATGGTATTGGCTCATGCATGTTTGGAACTTAATGCTGCCCACAAAGCAAACTGGTTTGGGTTTCATGGGAAAGGAAGAGACAGTGAGCCTTTTTTTTTTTTTTTTCATCGCAGCCTGTCAGGATGATGGATGGCTTCATAACGCTGCATCATTGTGTGGGTGGAGAGAACGGCGTGCCAGGGTGCAAAACGTCCGGGGAAGTCTGGGATCTGTGGCGCTGGTCGAATGAAGCAGCCATTGGGAAGGATTTTGGAATGGTACACTTTAGGTCAAAGTTGGTCGACGCCTCTGAAGCAGATCAGGTGTCAAGGTTGAGGTTTCGTTCCCCGTGCAGGGGGGGCGGGATTATATAATGACCAGACGGATTTAAAGGCTGGGACAAGACCCGATGTCGATACGCTGCGTATCCAAATCCAATGCCTGTGTGGCCGCCAGTCTCCACATCATTATGGGATTTTCTTGAAACGGTAATGGATGCCTGTAATGACGCCCAACAGAACCGATCTGCCTCTTGAGGTTTAAACAGTCTTGTGGTTTGCTCAAAGGCGAGAATGCGGAGAAGAGCATTGCGAATTAGTAGGTTACAGTCACACCAGAAGGAGTCATTAAAGCAAGAGGCAGAGGTCCGGAATTGGTGTTTGGCCTATTTCTGAGGGTCAGCTCCATCCTGGGCTGCTCCTAAAAAAAAAAAAAAAATATATATATATATATATATATATATATATATAAAATAAATTGTAATTGTATCTTAAAGAATATATTAAATTTATCCTCACACCGCAGTTGGAACGAAAAAAAATATTGCATCATTGTAATAAATCACCTAAAAAAAAAAAAGAAGAAAATCACAAAAACCCAAACCGACATTTTTTTTTCTTTTTTTTGGTGCTTTTTGACAAAATATTCAATTGCCTGAACAATTAATGTCTTCTAAATATTCATAACAAGTTCATCCAGTCTAATTATCACATTATTGTCTCATTTGCAGATGTGAAGCTTCACAATCAATAGATAAACAAATAAATAAATAAATAAATAAAAAAAAATCCCTTGCAGTAAATTTGGCCAGGATATGAATCATTTTGGGCTTAACTGTACGTATCTATAACGGTACGGTAGCCAATAAAGCCAAATCAACAGGAAAGTTGGCATCATTTCTTCATTTTCATTTCCTTCACTTTTCCGCCATAATATTATGTCCATCTATGGAAATATTACACAGTCAAGTCTCCATTAAGGGATTATATCTTATATTACTAACTCTGTGGTTCATTTAGACTCCCAATCCAAGTTGCTCATGAACATGTTCAGTGATACAATAATCACATAAAATGTGAAACACATTTCAAAATAAGAAATGCTTTGCCAGCATTGATGGGCTGAGGTTTTGATTTTTATCAGGTTTGATATTCTAACACATCACAAATGTGAAGGACAAAAGAGGAGCAGAAAATTGAGACGTGAATTTTCCTGAATGAGCGAACCGAGCGTGGGAACAACCGTGTTGTCTTCTGTACTAAAAAAAGGTGGAAGCCGAATATCGCAGTGAGACCTAGCACCGTGCTAAGGTTGTCTGTCTCACAAGTTTGAAGTTCAAATCTCGTTCCATTCAAATTAAAAAATCAAAGCCAAAAGGGAACTAGAGCTGCAATGTTGCTGGATACACTGATTAGCATTAACACTGTAAAATGTTACATGCTAGCTGCCGCTACCTGAGTCACACAGAAATGACAAAGTAAAGTTCTTAACCTTCTTTGACTCACAGTCAGTCGTCATTCCCGTAAAGCAGAAGCGAATGATGGCGGAGTAGTTTTTAACTTGTAAGCAAACACTAGAACAGTTTAGCAGCTAGCAAACAATTATTCAACAAAGAAGCTAAAGCTGTTTATTGCCTCTATTTGTTGAAGTTTACTGTCAAACTAAACATAAAACAACGAGAATTACATGTTGTGGGCTAGCTTAATGCTAACAGACAATCAGAGCTGGGCACTTGACCCTTTTTTGCCGGTCAGTCCATTGCCCTGCGGCCGGGACTTTGGTACCGTTCCGGCCCAAATAGCATCGGCGTCACAGTCATAACTCTGTCAAAATGACATTTACAAGATGTTTATTTAAACAGACTAAAGAACTGTGTCCGATAAAAGTTTGCTATCTTAATGCTAACAAAGAAATAAGCAAGGCTATTGCAGTGTTATAACCTTTTAAGCAACATATATTGCCAAAACAATTACAGGTGTTTTATATCCTCGGTGACGAAAGAACAATATGAACGCAATTTACTGACGAGAAAAAAAGTTAAATTCTTAACATTTTATTTGATAGCGTCATCAAGTGTATGTTTCCAAAATACAATTTCAATTGGGATATTATGACTTGCGTTCTTTTGTGGAAAAATTACATAATAAAAGAATCTGCGGGTTCAGCGGCGAAGGGAATGTGCGTTTTACGAGCCTGAGAGAGACTTACGTGGGACAAAAATCCAAACAGCACCCTGTAAGAACAGTGGAGTCTGTATCCTGGATGCTCCGATTACTTAGTAAATGTTCCTCTGTCAACTTTGGTGCCGTATCAAAACAGAATCCAGTCATCTGCGGACGGGTGCGTGCAGCGTGATGAGTGAGGGGTCCGGAGGGCTCGCTCCGAAAGGGACTTTTAATCACAGCAGTGCGCCCTGTACCCGAATACAGCCAAACGGGCTCAATGCCGGCTCATAAATCAGACGACTGTCTCGACGGTGCGGGCTGAAGAGTTCTCAGCTCCCCAGAGCGAAATGTATCGGGCGACCCTCTCAGTGGTGGCCACAAATACTTTCTAACTGTACTTAGGTAGATTTTACTTTACGGTATTGGTACTTTATTCTGCTGAGTTTTCCCAACATAAACCGGTAAATTGGTGCCTCGATTTAACGGTCATCGAACGGACACTCTTACTTTTGTTGCTTTATTTCATTAGTATGTTTGTTTAGTCTTTTTTTGTACTTAGTATTTTTTTTATGTTATTCTAATCATAATTAAAAAAAAAAAAAAAAATATATATATATATATATATATATACAAAAAGAAAGAGGTAACTGCAGTTGAGATCTTGATCAATTGAGAGCTTAGTGTTTTAAAAATTTTTTTTTTTTTTATGATGAGCATTAAAAATGACGACAATAAAAATGACGACAACTAAAGGACTACAGGGGCTTCCCGTGTGAATTCCCTAAAGCGGTTATCGTCAAAGCAGACAAAAAAAGAAGGAAATAACTAATACAAAACACAGTCCTTTATAAACATGGAATGCGGTGAATAATAAAAAAAAAAAAAAATGAAATAAACTGAAGCTCAAGTGATCCTCATAAAATAAGGGTACACGTTCCATTCCAGTCCTGTAGATGGCAGTAATTCACATAAAAAAAGTCATTTACGACCGTTAAAAAAAAAGCCAAAGAAACCGATCACTATCTTCTGCAGTCTGTCATCGCTTCATGATTATAATCTGATCCACATGCTCTTAAAAAGCAATGTGTGTGTGTGTGTGTGTGACAGATTCGCAGATTTAATACCTATTAACAGAATGTAATCCAATCAAATGTAAACACACCACATGCGCTTAAACCACACAACGATATGTCATGCAAATGCACAGTAGCGTATTTGTGGAGTCGGCGTACTTAAGTTTGCGCATTCATGTACGCGGCTCTTCGTGTATTAACGACTTCCCCGGTGGAGAATAAAAGCTGCCTGGCGGTTCTCCCACCGGGGCCCGAGCATCGGCCCGAGCATCGGCCCGAGCATCGGAACCACAAAGTCATTCATCTCTTCTACGAGGCCCTTGTGGGGACTGGAAAATGTCTGTGGCATTATTGTTATTGATGATCGCACTTGATCCAGGTTCTTTTTTTTTTCTAAAAAAAAAAAAAAAAATTCTTTAAAGGTATGCAGGGTTTTATTTGCATTTCTAACAAGGAATAAATGCTTTTATTTCAATCACAAAATAAGAGAGCTTCTTCTATGGCCTAAACCTCGTCATTCTATTTATTTCTACAGTACAAGGTGGCGGTTATTACATCGGTCCGGACATGTTTGGAAATGTCAGAAAGTCTAAACGAGGCCAAGTAGGTGGTGACATCGCCACACACAACGCCTCAAAACAGAGCGTGAGGCTCACGCGCAAATAAATGTTCATAAAGTCGCTCTATTTTTATAGATCAGAGCACAACACATGTTCCGGATCAGCTGAAGAAACAGAAAATGACCTCACTCGATCGTTCCTATGAGCGCTCGGTGTGTGTGCGTGTGTGTGTGTGTACATGTGTGTGTTCTTTATTGGAGAGAGCCCTCCGGTCATACAAGGCGTGCTCTTTCTTTTTTTTTTTTTTTTTTAACTTTCCCACTCTGGACCTCTCTATGCGTTTGTTTTTACGGCGCCGTAGAAGCTATGCGGCTAACTGTTGACGTGTTTCATCTGTGGATCCGTGCTCATGTCACTGCGTGCGTGTGTGTGTGTGTGTGTGTGTGTAGGATGATTGAGCCAGACTGTTTCCTAACAGGCTGCGGGCCTGTTGACAGCACTTCTGCTTCCTGTCAAGCACCAGAACAGCTCTATGTGAAGATAGAAGAGGGATGCTCATATTGGAGAGAGTGTGCATGTGTGTGTGCACGTGTGTGTGCAATTATAGGCACTTGAAAGCAACGTTTGAAAATCAACGCATTATGTCGGGCAAAACTAATCGCATAAATTTCATCAATGAGACTTGCTGTATTTATCGCAAGTACATAACGAGGTATAATGGAAAATAAATAAAATCAAATTAAATAAAATGTAAAAATATGAGGTTAAGGCAAGGAACAGTCAATAGAAATCCACTATTAGGTACACCTGCACGATTAGATAATTTAAAAAATATATATATATTATTTTCCATCTATTACTTTTGGTTACAAGTGAGCTGGAGCCTAATCAAAATATTTAATATTTTTTTTTAGTTGTAAAAATGTTTAATAATGTACCAAAATAACTTTTTGCGCGTATTTTTTTTTTTGTGCCTCCAAAATGTGTGGTTGCGTGGAATGGAACTGGATGTGTGCACTTCTCCATCACGGCAAACACAAAACTCAGTATATTATTATACAAATAAAGTGAAGTTTGTGTTTTATTTTCTCAGTTTGCTTTGTGAAACATGCTAAGATGCCACAAGATGGCGCCAAAGCACTGTCTAAACAGGAAAGTAGTTCAGTAATTGGTTGAAGGAGGAAGGAAGGAGCTAAGTTTAGCCTGGGTTGTCGCAGAGAGTCTTTGTCGTGTTTTTTTTCTAAATCCAATAATTTGTAACAAATTTATTTTGAAGAGTAATGTTAACTGAGTTTGAAATTATTGTTTTTATTTTTGCTATATTTACATTTTAAACTATCAATACGGGCCATCAAACATTTTTGGTGCCAGTAATTTCAATACTATTATTTTTTTTTAGTCTTGCAGCAAGACTCAATTTTCCTTACCTTTGCAAATAAATGCAGATTTTAAAGTCATATAATGCAGCTTTTCCCCATGGGCACCACACCATCTCATCGGCCCTTTTCCCAAAAATAGCTCAGCAGTGATTGGGCATTGTGATTTCCTCGGAATGCTCAAGAAGTGACCGACAGTTGCAGGGATTTTTAAAAATGAATCAGCGCATAACGATATTGATCTAATTTCCACCTGATTGAAATATTGCGAAAAATCCAAAAGAGCCTTCAAGCCGTTTCCATTCTCCCGTCAACTCGCAATATTAGCAGACAGCGGATTAGCGGCTGCTTCCCATCAGTCCGCCGATGCTCTCCTCATACGTATGTGAGCTTTGATGCCATGCGGTCAGCAGACATGTGCTATAAAAGCCCCTTTTCAATCAGATAATCTTCAAAAGAAGCATGATGCCCATCTTCAAAAGGAGTCCAAATCCTGACTTTTGAGGAGTTCATGTGGAAGTCGCGTGTGGGATTCATGCAACACATGCTGTTCACGCGATGTTGCCCCCCCCCAAAAAAAGGCACAAGGGCTCAATTTGGCACCGGCATGTGACAGAAATGAGCTTTTACGCAATATATGTTTCCTATTTCCATATTATTATAAAATAAAAAAGGCCTCTATTATCCGCTGCCAAGACTTATTGCAATGACACGCGGGGGAGAAAATGATTATTCCTCCAAATCTTATTCTGAGCAAGCCAAAAGGTAGATTTGCTTAACAGCAGGATGAGGCTTATTCACTCGCCTTCATCCATCCACTTTGCGTCTCTTCAATGAGGCAGAGAGAGGCGAGAGCCTCTATGGTTATGGCATAATACAATTACTCACAATGGCCGGTGATCAGTAGGAGAGAGGATGCATCACGGGGCGCCCTCGCTGGCCAGCTTTGATGTGGCGCACTCCTGCGTGAAGAGAGGCGGGAAGTGTGTGATGAGGAAAAAAGCAAGGGGGGGAAAAAAAAACAAAAAACACGGTCATCACAATAGCTGATGACTGCGGTGTGGTCAGGCCGTTGGGATGGTGCTTGTAATGGTATGTTTACGGCCCACTTAAAAATAGATCCTTTAGTTCTAACACACGGGGGGAAAATATATATAGATATAACATGCACACGGAATACTACAACGTAAATTCAAGTGCTTTTTTTTCCTGCCGTACTACAATAAAGTGTAATTACACATCCACTCCACTAGTGGGCAGTGGCGCTCTCATTGGCCATTATGCATGGCGAGTATTAACGCTAAGGTGTAGGTTTGTTTTGGAACGAAAATGCAATTATTTATAGTTGAGGCGCAGAGTGGGTGGTGGTGTGGGGGGCGCGAATTGTTTTCTTCATGCTAAGGCGGGGGGGGCGTGGCAGAAAATAATTGAGAAGCACAGTTCTAATCTGACATACAAGGTAGAAAGGGACGTCGGCGTCGTTGTGGGAGTGAACACAACCGACTTGCTTCCTGGCCAATGAAAGCGGCTCTAATCATTCCCTTGAAATTCATCGCAGCAGAGGTGAACACAGTCCCGTTGCGGAAGCAGAAAAAGACCGGCACGAGTTCCTTATAAGGGACGGCAAGCAAACCTCCACTTGCGGGTGACCTCAAGTTGGCTTGCCGTGACATGTCCACTTGGAAACCGCCTTGCACCCCAAATCATCCATTTCCGTGTGTTCATTCATTCATTAACTCCTCACAATTGAAAGCATGACAAATCCTTCATGTGATTCTTTCCTGACTTCACCCCCAAACTATGAGAAGGGGGGAAAAAAAAATTCATGGGAGACACTGCTTTCAAGAAACAACACCCAATGTGACCCCTGTCACTTTATATCTTCCCTCTCCTGCCTTTTGTCACGTCGGGCCCCGGAGTGATGAAGATAGACACACAGGCATCCTGTACGCTTGTTGACATGCCCTGAGGGGCAAGACTGCGCTGGGATTGAGAGAGGGGGGGGGGGACTAAATCAAAATACGAGAGCGGACACTCCACGGAACTAGCCAGGGGCAATCAGAACACTTAAAGCGGGGTACGCAACAGTTTTTACCATTTTAACAGATTTTTAAAAATGCAAGAGAAACGACCGTTGTACTTCGACAAAACCTGGCTAATAGGAAAGTAGTAATTGTGTCAAGCAAGTATGTCAGGGAGGAGCTGAGTTCAACTCGATTTGTTGGTGGAAATTACGGAGAATCTTCTCCGCATTTTTTTCGGTGGCGTGACGATGAGGCACTCTAAAGTGTCCAACCCAGTGAGAAACATTCTGTCCGCACGCTAGCTGCCAAGTTGGATTTAAACAAAGAAACTGCGATATCGCCTTTCTCTGCGGGACTCGCATGCACTCGTGGCCAATAACGAGGCACTCTAAATCGCCATACCGAGACTATCTGATGGGAGGGTGTGGTGTGTCAGCTGCAGCAGCTAGCTGAGTGTGCGGCACATAACTGCTCATGCGAACGAAGGCCGTCAAGTTCCTTTACAAGAAATTAAAATAATACTTGCGAGGTATCCGACAATCATGCCTTTGCAGACTCAGCTCGTAAGTGAGGTAAATTCCTCAAAATGCGGTCCCGTTGTTGATATGCGGGTCCCCTCACGGGACTTGTCTGACGCTTCCCTACCTGGTGGACACATTCACTCCCATCCTGACACTGTCCTCCTCCTCCTCCTCCTCCACGGCCACATACTAATTCCCTCTTTTCCCAAGCTGTCTGGAAAGGGAAACCACAATAACATTTCACCGGAGACTCCGTCAATATTATTCTTTGACATCTTCAAAGCGGGACGGAGGATATTGGAGCCCAAAGCTGAAGACGGGTGGAGATAGAGAGGGGGGGAGTGGGTGAGCACGTGTGTCTCTTCTCTGTGTGTGTGTGTGTGTTTTCCAACTGGAAGAAGACAGACGGGCTGTTCAGTTTGGCCGTCCCCGTCCGCGTTACTTTTCCCCTCTCAAATATGGCTGCCTGAAGCTATGAGCCCCTCCTCGGTATTTATCATCTCCAGCGTTTCTTTGAAGCTCCATCTTCGCACCCCGGGGTCAACCACACATATCACCCTGGATCTGCACTGTGCAGGATCCTCCGCTCGCCACTAGGGGGCCCCCACGCGCATTAAACGAGCCAGTGAGTGTGTGTCTCATGCGGTGCGGTTTTCGAGGGTAACAGAAGAGGCACCGCTTTCATTACACGCTCTTAGACAAGTTATGATTTCGGAGGCGGAGGCGGTGAGTTACAACCGCATTTTTGAGGCGAGATTCCCGCTCGGTATTAGACAGACAGGCAGCCACGGAGCTGCACGGACAAGCAGACACTGGATCTGCACCGCTGGGGCCACGTTGCTTCCTCTTGCTGACGATTTGCATAAAACAGCCTCGGTGAGTCGGGTATAATGGAAGCAGGATTGTGCTGCAGATGTTTCATAGCAAAACGGCCCAAATCCTGTTTAGGGGTCAATTAACTCATTTACTGCCATTGACGGCTAAAGACGTCAAAGATCCCTTTTTTTTTTTTTTTTTTACTCGGTTGAATGAGTTAATAGCACCTGAAGAACATCTTCTGTCCAAAAAAGGCACAGAAAAGCTGGTTCATGTGTTCATTTTCAATAGATTAGAGTTTTGCAAATCCAGATTTACAGGTGTAAAGAAAAAGTCAATCTGAATTCCGCAGCTGTTCGACTTCTTACATGGACCAGGAAACTGGACCCCCAAAAACTCTACACCGGCGCCCTGCGTGTCAAAATTGATTTTAAAATCCAACAGTTAGTCCAAAAAGCTCGGAATGGTTTTGAAACTAAATATTTTGCAAGAACTTTGCGTTCCCTAGGATACTTCCAGATCCCTCGGGTCATCCGGTGCTGGCTTATTGAGTGTTTCTAGAACCAGAACCAAACAAAGTCAAGCAGCGTTTGGTTTTTATACTCAGTTGCGGAACAAATGTCCTGAACACCTGGCATCCTGGGATCTGCTCAAATTGTCCGTATCTGGTCGGAAAACTTCACTGCTGCTTTTTCATAAATAAATAAAAAAAAAAATAAAAAAAAATCCTTTCACACAGTGATAACAAAGGTGGGAATTAAAATCCAGCACCGACCTTTTATGCGGAGAGTTTTACGGAAAATGATTATGCAGTTGTTGCATAATACGGCTCACTCACAAAGGGTCATGAAAGCATAATCGCCTTGGTGGAGGTAATTACCGCCCTTAGGAAAATTCTGTTTATACTTGTTGTTCTTCTCAAGGCCTCAAGCATGCAATCTCTCCAGAAATCTTTTTTTTTTTTTTGAAATACGGCTGAAATTTCATCTTTTCATTTGGAAATGTTTGGCCTGCAATCCCTTCAACAGCCAGTCCTGGCCTTCAATCGCTGATCCTCCAGTTCATGGCCAGTAGCAGTTCCCAAAGCTGCAATCTCTCCAGCTGGCACTCCCGAACCCCAAATATTGGCCCACCGTAGCAATAATAGTCAAAGCAAGGCATCGCCTCTCCCAACATCTAAATTAGATTCAGAAGTGTTTGACGAACAGTGAATCTCAAACCTACAATCGCTCCAGCGGTTGTCTTGACCTGTAGGTCTTGAACCGGCATGAGAAGGCATCCTGGTCAGATGCGGAGGAGTAGTGGATCTACTCTGAGCCCCTCCCGGGTTGGCTGAGATTCTCACCGTACCTCCAAGGCAGCGCCACTGCCAACTAGAGGAGTGGAGGTGCAATTACACTTTATTTTAGTACGGTGGAAAAAAAGCATGTTCCCTCAGATTCACACACACCCCCCCCTGAGCATCGCACCGCGCCCCCCCACGGGAACCCGCCCCACTATTTGAAAAGCACCGGTATAAGGTATAAGCATATACCTCCTCCGTATATAACCTTCCACTCGAGCCGCACGATTCCGACAATACGGCCAGTGACAGTTATCACCCACCAGCGGCTGTAAAATGACTCAAAACGAAAAATATGATTCACTTTCGAGAGGCGATAGACCTTAGCACAAGACGAAATATGTTTTAGTCTTTGGGAGAATACGTACTTTGGTCGCTGGCTGTTGAGCGGCATGCCGTAAGGTTCCTGGAGTTCGTCCAGGAATCTCCTGCAGCCAGCAGCTGAGAAGGCCCACTTTCTAACGGGCCAAGAATGCGCGAGAGCTCCTTCAAAGGAGAGAAGTGCGGAGAAAGCACGTATAGCCGACTCCACAGGTTCCCACATTCGAGCCGCTGCAACCGCTCACTGAAATCGAACACCTGTGGCAGAACAACAGCAACAACAAGGGGAGAAAGGATAGGAAAAAAAAAAAGATGCAAACGAAATGTCTTCATGAATGGCGTCCATGCACAAAACTCACGTCAGCGTTTTTTTTTTTTTTTTTAAATCGGATTTAGGAACGCGCATTGAGCATCGCGACGGGCTGTTCGAAGGGTCGCCGAAGATGCCAGGCGAACACGACCCGGGACAAAGAACTGCTTGTATCATATCCGTCAGCTTTCAGTCCGGGGCGGGGGGGGGGGGGGGGGGGGGTCCTGGGGGCCGCCGGTGTGAGGCCTCTCTGTGATAAATGTCCGCGCTACTTGACTCTGTCACCGGGCCCTCGGCTGGAACAATGGCGAGGGTCAAAGCGGAGCAAAGGGGCCACTTTCCCTCTCTGTGTTTATTCCAAACGGGTCTGCTCCACATCAGGGCTCGCCGGACTGGAAAGTCAACAAAACACTTCTCACTGTTGTCTTTACTCAAGCTTGTTTATTTGTGACCATTCATCATCTCCGTACAGACCTCGCGTTTCGTCGGCGCAGTCGCGCTCTCGTGCCGCGGGCCAGTCAAACACAAACGGACGGAGATGGATGCGAGGCTGCCGAGGAGGAAGCACACGACAGCATATGATGTATGACTCATTTACGTTCGGGGAATGCGTTGGGAAAACAATCGGCACACGCTAAACGCCTTGCAATCAAATGTATATTGGAGGTGGGGGGAAGTAATTAATGACTGAAATAATGTTGTTGCACAAGTGTGCACCCCCTCTTATAACGGGGATGTGGCTGTGTTCAGAATTAACCACGTACAGAAATATGCCTGGCATCATTGAAAGTATCTCTGACGGACACCAAATCAAGTTCAGCTGTTCTAGAAGGCTTTCCTGATATTATTTCGTTTTTGCTTATTAGCCTGAAGGTTTTGCGCTAAAAACCGATTGTTGTTGCAAACTCGGCATAAGTCCCTCTACATTTTCTCATACTAATATAGATATGGTGTAATAAAATGCTGATTAGCAAATGATTAAAAATTTTGTGTCATCAATAGAGAGAAACAGGCCTTTTGGGAACAAGAAAAACGTTCAGCTCAATGTGTTAAAAAAAGTGTAATCATTGTTTTTTTATTTTTATTAATTCATTCTGAAAGTAAGTAATTTTCAGATATGATCAGAATTGAAAAAAAAAGTTATAAATGTTAGTTTGCGTTTACATTATGTGCAATTAAGGAAGCTTTTGTAAATGCCTCAAAATCGCTAGACAAATGTATTCCAAAGCAGTCAAAGTTTACAGCAAACCTGTCATCCCCCTCTTAACCTGCGCCCACCCCACTCCCCCTCTTTCGAAGGAGGGGGGGCAAAGGGGGGGCACGCCCCCTCCCACTCCCCCAGCGCACAGACGCTCCAAACTTTTTGAGCGCACCGCGGAAACTTCCCAAAGACTTTTGAACGGTGACTTGCAGTGCACTGAGAGGAGGAAGAGAGGAGAAAGACGCGCTTTTGGGGGCACCGGAGAGGCAACGTGGTGGGGATGGCGAGGAGGCGCGATGGTCGCCCCGCCGCGCGGCTCATGTGAGGCCGCTCCAAACGTGACATTTTGGAAGGAGACGCAGACAGAGCAGTGAAAGACACGAAGGAGGGAGATCGGAAGTAGACGACAAGCTGCGGGTCCTGCCGTCACCTCGACAGCATGGTGTGTGTGCCGGGGCTCCGCTGGGTGCTCTTGAGCGCGCTCCTGCACCCGGTGGCGCCCTGGAGCGCGCGGCCATCCGGCAGACCGAAGCAGTGCGTCGCGCCCAAGTCGGTGAGTGCATGGTGCATGCTTTGGGACCCAAAGCAAAAACAAAAAGTGCATTTGAGTCACATTTTGTGACGTTTGTATTCTGACAATTTCCTATCAGGGATGGAAATTGGTAGTATATCAAGTAAGAAAAAAAAAAAGATTAATTCCATGATAGCGTCATTGGATAGAGTTGAACTATACTATGAGAAAACGGAACAAAAAAAAATAAAAATCTAAACGTTACCAAATTAAAGTCAAGATAAACTGCTGGGTCAAAAATCATCCAGTTTTGGTTAAAAAAAAGTAAGAAAAAACTTTTTTATTTTTATTTATTTATTTATGTTAATCTGATATTACAAAAGAAAACAAAAAAACATTCATTCCATTAGTGGTATGCATTGGGAACTCAATTTGAAAAGAAGCAGAAAAACGTAAGACATAAGGAGAATTAAGTTTTATTATATAGCGATTTTTAAATTTTTTTTTTTTTTTCATGCAAGAATCAAGTCGTCCAAAAAGAAAAATCCAAGTGTAATGTTTCTATAAAGTGAGAATATTTATCGCAAACATTTTTTTTCTTCTGAAAAAAAACCTCCAAAAAAACAAACCAAAACACGATTGGCCATTTTCACAATTATGTTATCGATTCCTGAATTTTTTACTTGAATTTTTTTCAAACCAGTTTTGCAATATGTTTTAAAATTCTATGTGTATTATCATAACAAAAAAAAAACATCAGCAAAAATACTTTTACTGTCAATGCGTTTCTGTAATGTTGCTCATGTTAAAATAATGCAGATATAATTTTCTCTCAGTGAAATAAATTGTCAAAATGAGAACTCGGTGGAAGTGAAAGTTGATGCCCGTGAGAAATGGCGACCAAGTGCCAGCTTTAAAAGCTGTTTATGTGACAAGTGCAAGTGGGGAACTTGGAACACGTTTGCTGATCTTCCAGCAAAGTGGGCACATTCCAGCAATAAAACAATCTACATATTCGGCAAAATCTTTTGTATGCATGTTTCAAAAACTAAAATAAAAGTTGTAAATCCGTGCAACAGCATGCTAAAGACGAGCCGTTTCAACAAGTGGGCACTGTTCATCCAAGATTGTGAGCTTCAGGAGATGGTGCTCCATAACTTCACATGACTTCCAACACAGCACGGCGCACTCTGGTTTGTGTTAAGAGTAATTACAGCCATAAAAAAAAAAAAAAAAAGGAGCCCAGCACGTCAAGGCTCTACGAAGAAGTCCAGCGCATAAGCTCACCACTTTTCCATGTCTTAAAGTCTTCACTTGAGTGTGTATGAGCTTCTCACTGCATGACATGATGACTAATGACATGGGATGCTGTGCACACACACACAAAAAAATGAAGAAAACGAGAATGCCTTCCACTTTGTCTGAAACTGAAAATTCAATTAAAGTTCTATTCCTGCCGCAAGGCACGACGACGCTCTGGATTAAATAAAGCACCCTGGATTTATTTCGTCTGGGCGGAAACTTTGCCAGTTATCGCAATATGTTCATCGCACTTAATTTCGATGATAAAAAGCGAGTCCCGCAAGACGGTTTGACTTTCTGGCGTGCGCTTTCCCCAACGACAAATTCGGCACTGGCAGCGCGTGATAATTGGAACTGAAGGAAACCTTGCTCCGATCCACCCCAAAGCCCCAAATGCAAAATTCTGACTGATTTCCATTTCTGTAACATAAGCGGTACAAGTCGCAAACAATGCAGTCTTGTCAGCAACCCCCCCCCCCCATCCCATGGTGTCAGAAATGTCACAAACCAAAATCTCTTAGCATGTTCCCAGTAAGGCACCGCCTCCTTTCAGCATTTCGGACGATATGAGCTCCGCTCGGTATATTTGCACTGCAGCCTTCAAATGCTTCCCGGGGCCCAAAGAGGCTTTGGCAAGAGAGCCGTACGGAGCTCGACAATAAACGGAGGTCTGTTTACAGACAAGTGGGCCTCTCTATAAACGGCACCATGGCAGCACAGCCTGATGAGGCGTCATATCTACTTTGCCCCCCCCCCAAATGATATCTCTGTCTTGATGAGCAGCGCTGTCGCCACGGCAACGCTGGAAGCACGCTTTGAGTGCGCAAGGGCCTCATGTTTGCCCTTGAAACTTTCAAACGGGACATTTATTTATTTTTTTTCAACAATTTGTATCTCGTCGACATCTGTAAGCATTCTTCAAGGTGTTTGTGAAGCAAAAAGAGTCGAGTCGAGCAGATACTGTACCAGGACTGGCTGATTCTATGTGTCTTCAGGGGCGGAGCTAGGGGGTGGCCAATGGTGGGGACTCTCCACTGGTCAACGGGACGTCTCGGGGAAGATTTTGACAAACGTGATTTTGTGATGCGGTTAATTTCTCGAATAAAATCGAACATGCTCTTAATAAATTGAAAGCTGGAAGTACATTTGATTGTGAAAGTAAATGAAATTAACTTTAGAGTAAACATTTTCCCTCGTTTTCATCTTTGTCAATAGTATGAGCTTTCAGTTTGGAAAGTCAGATGTTTACTTTATTACAAAGGCAAGTGTGATTTATTTTATTTTTTTTTTAAATCTTATACTTGACAGATAATCCGGATATTTAAAAAACTAAAACTAATACAAAAACAAATGCAAATTAAACTAAAATGAAGCAATAAAAAAAAAAAAAAAAATAAACTTGCACTATTCTTTCAAACATAATTTAAAAAAAGTGAAAATATAATAAAGTACTATCATTAAAAAATATATATATATATATTTTTTTACATTTTTCCTGCTTGTATCCCGCTCCCAGCAAAGCGACATGAACTCCTTCCTATGGCAAGTGAAGCGCGCGCCTCCGCTTCCCCCTTCCTACCTGTACGGCACCATCCACGTGCCTTACACCCGAGTATGGGACTTCATCCCGGACGTCTCCAAACGGGCTTTCCGCAGCAGCCGCAACGTTTTCTTCGAGCTGGACCTGACCGACCCGCTCACCGTCTCCAAGCTGACCAGCTGCCAGTTGCTCCCCCACGGGGAGAACCTCCAAACTCTGCTACCTCGAGACTTGTACCGCCGCCTCAAACGCCACCTGGACTACGTCAAGCACATGATGCCGTACTGGATGACGGCGGACCAGCGCGGCCGCGGCCTCTACGCCGACTACCTGTTCAACGCCATCGCGGGGAACTGGGAGAGGAAGAGGCCCGTGTGGGTGATGCTGATGGTCAACTCGCTGACCGAGTGGGACGTGAGGTCCAGGGGCACGCCGGTGCTGGACTTGTTTTTGGCGCAGGAGGCCGAGAGGATGGGGAAAACGACAGGGGCGGTGGAGCGGGTGGAGGAGCAGTGTCACCCCCTCAACGGCCTCAACTTTTCTCAGGTAAGGAGAAGAGTTCTTACTCTTTTAAGTCTATCTTCTTACAACGGCAGCGGTTGCCATGGCAACCTGCCCCAAATAGGAATGGCCATTGGAAAACAATACAACTGTCCATTACCACGAGAGTTTTAATCGCTACTCAATGAGGCAAACGCACAAACTTGGCAACCACTTCCGTTAACAACACAGGCTAAACTTAGCTCCTCCCTGACATGCAGAAATCTTACGGCATTCGAGATGTATCAAGTTGGTATAGAGTGGGGCCCTCAACTGTTGGCGGGGGAAATAGCCGGTCGGCAAATAGCAAAAATCTGCATATAATTGACGCCCGTTGAAATGCATTGTCATTTTTAGAACAATTTTTTTTTTATAACTGCAAAAACGTGTTTTACGTGAAAAACAAGGGTTGGCATCCCACCCAAAACCTCTTCTATCTCTCTCAGCTTGGGTTGTAATTGGGCCTCTTGAAATGTCGTTTGGTGAATTTTGAGGGCGTCGCCATCCTCAAAAAAAAACCTCGCCAAACTTGTCCAATTTGACAATAAGCAAGACAGATGTGCAAAACTAAATGGTGAAAATTTGCTTTGTCGTAATAACTGAAAGAGGTTCAACCTTGCAATGCCACGCTTGGCCTTTAGGGGGCATGAGAAGCTACACACAAGCCAACCCGCATGAACACCAAAATCCCAAAAGGAAATCCAGCACTTGAATGCTTTTCTCAAAGAAACGTGGAAGAAGAAAACACGAGGAGGAGAAAAAGTGATCTCAGTTGACCGGCCGTCCAACGTCAGCACGGGACAGATCGGCCGAGGTGAGAAGAGCACAAAGCTCTCGACTTGTTCTCTTGTGACGAACAACCGAAAGCTGACTGGATCAAACCCATAACGCCACGAGCATCGCATCAATCTTGAATTCATCGTTTTGGGGATGAACAAATTAAGCGCGGGTGCATTCAATTAAAAAGAAATGAGCGAAGCAAATCCTAAACTTTTCCTCTCATGGGAGGTCCCATAAAATCCCCCAATGTGCCTTGACAGCATGAGGAAGACGCGGCTGCGCTGAAATTTATGCTCTCCTTTGCTCTTTTGATGTCAACAGAGGAGGAGAAATATCTCCGTCATGCACGACGACTCCCAGCCCAACATGTGCTTTGCATGCAGGCCATGTCCACACACATGCAGATCTTCATTCCGTGCACGACTGAATATGTTGGGGCCTTCGCCTCCACGTGATAGGGCAAAGGGGGGGCCCCGCCAGCTAATTTTAGCGACAAACACGCCATGGGCATCTTCGCTTTCATTGCAACTTCCTAACGACGCTGTCACAGTGGCAGTGCATGCGCGCGTGCACCTTCCGTGCCGGGAAGCTTTGCGGCGCCCTAAATATGCTGAGCAGTCGTTGTCAGCGTGGAAAAAAAAAAGGTGTTGTCGGGGGGGGGGCGGGGTTGCCATTTGGGAGGTTTAAAAAATGCACCGCCTAAACTTTATCGAAACAACTTTTCTTATATGGAGGAACCTCGATTATAGATTATAAAAAAAATAAAAATAAATAAATAAAACATATCCAAAATTGTTTTGTCCTTTTTTTATAGCCTAAAAATGCAGTTTGAAAAGTTTGACAGTTTATTTAAACTTACCTTGTTGGTGCTCGGGGTCCGGAGGATGGCGTGCATCTGGTCGCGTTCATGAGCCTCTTCCATATTTTTATGAGTCGATGCCGTCATGTATCTGAAACATCATGAAGGAAAAAAAAAAAAAGGGCAAAGATAAGACGAGGTTGATACGACACACTCCTTTGGCGCTCGCGGCGATGCTAAGCTAACGTCCGTCACTTTTTCATGACATTTAAAGGGACAAAGACTCGCTAACATGGCCGCCACATTTGTCCATTCACTGCTATTGTTGGGAAAGTTGCCCCTCCCAACATGGCCGCCGCATTGATGCGCTTTTTAGCCTGCTCTAGTCTACTGCAAATCTGGCAAATTGTGGCCACTTTTGGAACAAACAAACTTAAACAGCTACCGTATTTTCCGCACGATAAGCCGCTAGTTTTTTTTCACGATTTTGAACCATGCGGCTAATACAAAGGTGCGGCTTTTCTGTGGATTTTTCTTTCACCACTAGGGGCGCTCTATAGTTCAGAAAATACGCAAAATAAATCTCCATTTTTTTTTTTCCTCTTGGGTCTGTTCTATTCTACGGTATTTTGAGTCCGCTACAGCCAGGCTTTGTTGGTCCCGGGTCCGTTCAATCAAAGTTCCTCACAGTTCACAACTGACTCACGGTTCTGCCATTTGGGGGTCCAATCTCGGTTCTGGCCTGTCTATGTGGAGTTTTCACGTTCTTCCTGTGCAGCCATTCGGATCTCATTTCGGTGTGAATGTTTCAGTTTGAGCATTTCTTTGTCCAGAGCCTTCAATTCAATCTGTGGTTCTCGTCAAGTTCCGTCACGCAACTCCCTAAATTTGACACCGATTTGGAAGCATGCAATTGCCCGAAATGTCTCGATGAATTACGATTTCAGAGGAGCTAATGCATGTTGCCAAACCATGATCGTTTAAATAACGCATTAAGGGGCACGTCTAATTTCTTTTGTCTATTCACCATGTCACACGTCATTGGTTGACAGGTTTTGGCAATTTCACCCTCGAAACAAAATGACTTTCAAGACATTTGAGGAAAGGTTCGAATTGTAACCTTAGCTCGATTTCGAATTGGGTCGACGCGGACATGTTGGGATCCAATAATTGTCATGGAAACGATTATTGTGATTTAATCTGAACACTACGCTTGATCGGCTCGCTGATGTCAGAGCGATACGTAGACGATCGACGCGAAGGCGGTCGGGTGGGGGAATCGGAGGGAAGTCGGTGAGACGAGATGGAGGCCGACTGGGCTTGTGTGGTCACTGCTTCAGCTAATCTGAAACATGAGTCACGTTAAAAAGGGAAATCCGCGTTGGGAACGCTTCCAAAGCCTGCCGGCCGACATGCTATTTGTTCCCAATAAAGGCGGCTTACAATATCATGTCGCTGACTTTTGCGAGAGACTCTTTCCAAACAAGAGAAGAGGTCATTCGTCATCCGTAAGCACCTGGTCTCCGACCGCTGAGAGACGGGCGAGCTCAGAGGAAGTCGTTTCTCCTCGGCAGCCCCCGTTTTCGGAGCGGCGATCGCGGCAAGTCGCCGGAGCATCAAAGCGCATGAGATCTCGCCACAGGCCATCGGAGATCACAGCGAGGTGTGGCTTGTTCTCATCACGCCGGAGCGACTTCATAGAATGCGGAAACAATGGCCGGTCACGGCGCATGCTTCTTGCCTCGTCGCGTTGACGCTGATGTCGCTCGACAGGCGCGTTCTGCGGTCAGCTGTGAAGCCCGATGCTTAATAGGCGCATAACCCCGTCTGGAGAAAAGCGAAGGCTCGTTAAAGGGTGCAAGCACAAAATTTGATTTTTGAAGTACCTGACGGTCGCGTGTATTCGTCATTGACGTCATCCGGAGTCCAAAATGCGTTCTGCGTGGGCCGAGGGAGAGTTCTGGAAGATGGGGAGAACCAATCAGCAAAGATATTTAAATAGCAGGGTTGAGTTTATATTAGATTTTAATTTAATCCCACTTGCAACATGAAGCATGTGATGGTAATAATTCCGCCGGGTCATATTTTTTTTATGCACGGCAATGACGTGACGTTATATTTAGCGACGTCGCCACAAAATGAGGCCTTGTATTGCGCCGACAAAGGTCACTTTTATATTGTCATGTGAATGTCTAAACGTTAATTTTATTGTATTAAAATGAAGTATAATACGTGTATTTGGATATTTTGAAACATAGGGGGCAGTAGAGAGTTAATTCCGACTTTTGGAATTACGCCACCAACGTACGAATGGAACTCGTTCGTAACCCGTGAACCTTGGCGTATTGCCTAAAATGAAGGCCTTCATAAAGAATGTTGCGGGGATGGTCTTTTGTTAGAGGCCACACAAATATAAAAGATAACAGCTCGGGTATCTCCAGGGTGTCTCCGCTCAATGGGCCTCCTAGCAAATAAACAACTTTATTTATTCTTTTCCCCTGTGTCACGTTACAAGCTGAGCCCACTGGCCTGTGTCGAAGGAAAAAAAACAAAAAAACCGCATCATATCTGTGGCGCCTGACTCCTGGTTAAGGGTTCAGGGGTCACGTGGGAGGCGGTATGGGAGTCAGAGGGGCAGCAGAGCGCTAAGGAGACTGGCAGTCTGCCGGGGTCAGTCTGGGCAGCGGAGCAAGGAGGCCAACCTTTGAGCGAGTTTTACACCAGTTGGGACTTGAAAGGTGTGGCGATTTTTTTTACCGCGGAGGAGAGGACAGTAGGAGGCGTGGTACCGTTGGTAAGGTGGAGCTCGGTTTTCAGTTTTCCATCCGTTTGCTGTACCTTGACCGGATCCATTTAAAAATGTGGTTTCTCAAACTGAGGGGCCCGGTCTCCTGGAGGACCGACAACTGTAACGTGAGGTCCCGAAAATTATTTGACGATGATATGAATTATTTTGGCTCATATGTCATGAGATTAGGTGTACCTAATGAAGCGTCCGATGAATGAAAAAAAAAGCATTCCGCGTCTGAACTTCTGCTCGCTCCATCATCCTGTCTGTCGTGTCCTGAGGCTGCCGTTGTCCTGCTGCTCACCCAACATGCACACACACTGAAAAAACGAGGGATGACAGAGGAGGGGATTAGATTGAAAGTGCGCGGGCGGACGTGTATCCTCTCTTTAAGCAGGACGTCTGAGGGTGCTTCGCATCCAGGCTATAATTATCTGCGCAAATATGCGGAAAAAAAAAAACCGGCAAGGTGGCGCGTATCAACCCCCGATCATCTGCTCGCGTCGGCAGGCAGACGGCGGTCCCACTGTTGCCCTAATGACTTAATAGCCCCCCCCGCCCTCCTTAATGACCAAATAGCCCGCTGCCATCCAGAAGCACTTAGACAATTACATGCTGGCCAGGACTCGGCAGGCTGGCTGAGAGATGGAGGTGCAGAGAAAATAAGGGGTGTTTGCTCGACACGGAGGATAAATCACACACAGTGTTTTTATAGAAATTGTAGGAAAACATGAGATTAAAGAAGAAAAAACAGTGAAAGTGGACGGGGGGGGGGCGGGGGGGATCAGTGAGCCTTCAAGAAGTAGTCTATTTAGAGTTTTTATTAGTGTGTGGGAAACAAGTCATTCATCAAAAGTTGAAAGAGGTAAATTGAGCAATTAGCACAAAAATCGGGAGGAAAAAAAATATGTTTGTTGTTCTATCTCTAATCTGAGAGAAGTGGCAGTAAAACAGGCCAAAAAAACATGTCAGGGAGCGTGGCGACATAGTTGCATACTTGGTTCACTTTGTTTTACTAAGACTTGGTTTCTCACCAGATTCTATGACGGTTTAAAAATCTCGCCGAGCGTCCAATCAGAATTCAGCAAGCTCATGTTGCCAGGCAGATTTCATGATACCAGTAATAGTCCGAGGCCTTCAGACACAATTGTGCGGGTGTCTATTCTGTGTCTCGAGGTAACTTTTACCGTTGATGGACAGTAAGGCCTTCTTGCTGGTCTTACGTAGAAGGTGATGAACTCGGCTTGTGATTGGTTACTCACTCGTGAGGGGGCGGAACTATGCGGAATCAACACACCCGAAAGTTGTCACTGGCGACCGTTTGAAAATCTAAAATATATTTTTGCTTTTTTTAAACCACAATGGCTGAAGGAGGGAATTTAATTGCAGATACGCTTGCGAGGCCATTTTCAAGACGGACCTTTCAAGAGTTGTAAGAGTGTTTCTGTGCCACTGGTGAATTCTAATGAGATGCTCGCAAAGGCCTTGAATTTCCCTCGGGATTAATAGCAAAAGCCATCCATCACAGTACCCTGTACTTCTGCTTTTCCCATCAAGGTGACACACCGCCGTTGACGAGTTGTTTTGGGATGGAAGACCAGATAGTTTTCCAGAAGTTGAATGAGGTTAATCTCAGGTTGTCCGGGCCACGGGCTGATTGATCACAGGCTGGAATGTGACGGACTGATTTCCTCCGAGACCCACTTGGCCCCTCTGGAATGTTGTTGTCTACTGGGATGTCCCTGTTTTATAAGTTTGGTAGCTCATATTTAGTTTTCAAGCGGAATAGTATCTTTGATGTGCGTGTGTACAATACGTGTGATGAGCAGCCGCATTTTCACCAGTTACATTTTTTTTTCTTGATTTTTGATAGAAGGGGAGCAGTTGCACGGAATACAGTATGAGGTCTTCTGATGAACAGGGCACCTGATGTCACACACACACACACACACACAACGAAACATTGAGCTGCCTGGTGATTACAAATATCTTATTTAAAATTCAAATATATTCAAGGTTAATGAGTCACATGCTGCTTCACCGAGTCTCAAGCTAATTTACTAATAAAATAAATAATTTCTGTGGGTCACAAAGCCAATACACTTGGGCTGCATAATTTTGAACAATAATAATAATAATAAAAAAATGGCTTCAATATTACTTTATTATCATATTTATTATATATTTATATTATGATATATTGTATTTTTATTATTAAAATATTACTATATTATTAATTGATCATGCGATTATTTTTCGATGCAATGTATTTTTTTTAACAAAGAAGCAATAAATCAATTTGTATTTATTGTAATGTAAATATCACATTTAATGCACACTTTTTGGTGAGGCTTTACGCTAAAATAAAGGAAAATGAACCAAATTAATATAAAAAACAAAACAAAAGAAAGCCTACCGACTGACCGAAATGAAGCAGTACGCTCGACCACACACACTCGCGCACACTCCCCCCAAATTGCTTCCTTTTTTAAGAGTACTCTTTTAAAAATGAGTTTAAAATGTTAAAATGATTTTGCGGTCTATATTTATGACCTAAACCATTAATACAGGGAAATTGTAACCAGGTGGGGACAATTATCTCATGACACGTTCTGGTAAATTTCCATTGGAATTTACATGACAAAAAGATCTTATGATCGAAAAAAGTACAATCCAAAATTGGATTGATTCTATTTCCATTATTTGTCATGGGGGAAATGAATCATCAAGTTGTGAGGTCAGCTCGCTATTTAGCATTTATCTCGGGCGTTGAACCACACGCGACAACGAGTACGTGTGGACCAGGTGGAAGAAAAACAATTTCCAGTGCGGCTTGGCATGCAACTTTCCAGGTCCTGCTTCCTCACTCACACACACACACACACACACACTGAGTAGCAGTCATAAAAAGGTGCCAGCAGAGAGCAAGTGTGTGTGCGTGCGTGTGTGTGTGTGTGTGAGGCAGGATTGTCGAGGATTAAGTGGAATTAGCGCAGCCCTCTCACTGAACCCACTTCTAATGTGACCCAAGCATCTCCTGCGCACCCTTCGCCGTGTCCGCATTACGCACAAGCCAGTGGAGCGCTTCGGCAACGCGTCACTCGCCTCTCGACATCATTTGCACTCCCGTATACACGGCGCCCTTCTTGCATCACAGCCTTTTTGTATTTTTAGCGACTTGGAGGAGTAATTAGAGCCGGTACGTCTTACTGTGTCAAATTAATTTGTATTATTTATTTATTTTTAATTAATCACGGTTGAAAAGTTATGCATTTTTATTTGTTGGAATTTAACACTGTTTGGCCCATTAAGCACAAAAATAATCACCAAATAAATAAATAGAAATATATATCAATATTGAATAATTTAAGAGGATTTTTTTCATTTCCCCTTCATACAAAAAAAAAATAATCACCTTTGGGGATTCTCTTAATGGGCATCACTCCAGCTCGGACCGCCCCTTCCTAGAGCTTTCAGGGAAATCCTCTAAATTGTCCGTAAGTGGGAATGCTTGTTTGTCGTTGTGTGCCCTGAAGATGAGGAGGAAGCAGATGTGCGACCACCGCACCTCTTAAAACACTGTGGGTCAGTGAGATTCATAGAAAAAAGAAAAAAAATCCAAACGGGGGACACGCGGCCTCACGTTACGTCAATCTCGTTTAAAATCCGTCTGACCCCCGCTGGTTAACGAACGTGTTTTACGCCGCTTTGCCCGGGTGAGAACGCTCCGAATGCCGCTTGGACCTTTGAAATTCCCACGACTTTCTCTGAGCCTGATTGACTGAAGGGGGCGGTGTCCTTCATCACTGGCCTCCCTGTGACCCCCTCCCCCCTCGATCATTTTGGCTAAACCCACGCTAGCCCCCCCCCATCGCGCAACGACACCAACCTGAGCCAATTAGTCTGCGCAGATGACGTTTAATAGGATAAGCGGTCGGGAGAACGTATCTGCGGCCAGATTTTTCACCAAGGGACCCATTTCAGGATCCTGAACAAGAAGTTGACTGATTGACCGATGAGCATTGTTGGATTCCTCTCCATCTCACATTTTGGATTCCATAACGCAAAGATAACTTGGGCTAGCCCGCGTTTGACGTGTGACCTGGTCAATCCGTACCACGGGAGTAAAGGAATCATGAGAAGGCGGGAATACAAGGGGTAGTGGATGGAAAATAACGTAGTTCACGTGAGTGGGAGTGGACTTAAGCGGGATGAAAATGTAAATTTTTATTATTTTGCTTCACTACTTCATCCATTGGTGTAGATGAAATTGCAAATATGGTTCAGTTTTGTTGTAAAATAGGTGTACTATACACGCAGCAGTTTCATGTCTTGCCAGTGGGGGGCGCACTCCTTTGCTGAAATCCAGAAATTGATTTTTCAACTGGGTGAAAGTTTCTGGGGCGGCACGGTGGACGACTGGTTAGCACGAGGGGCTCACAGTGCAGAGGTTGTGGGTTCGATTCCGCTTCCTGTGTGGAGTTTGCAAGTTTTCCCCCGTGCCTGCGTGGGTTTTCTCCGGGTATTTCCGTTTCCTCTCACATTCCAAAAACATGCGAGGCAGGTCGATTGAACACTCTAAATTGCCCGCAGGTATGAGTGTGAGTGCAGATGGTCGTTCGTCTAGGTGTGCCCTGCGATTGGCTGGCGACCAGTTCAGGGTGTAAATGTAATCCAATCAAATAAAAAACAGTAATTAGGCCGGTATCCAAGTGTGCCTTCTTGCGACGGCCACTTCTCTTAAACTTCAAAAGTGTTCTGCGCTGTGTGCTGCATGTACAACCAAAACGATATCTCACTGAGGCCTCATCGCGTTCTCAAGTTTTATTTCAAGCCGTCTTCCCCTTTCCGGCGCGGCTTATATCACGCTCAATTTCACCTGTCAGTTGACGGGGGCGGCGTTTCCAGCCCTGGAACCGTTTAGACGTAATATCACACACATGGCAGCGTTACGGAGCGCAAATGAGACGAGGAATCAGATGTACTTAGTGAGTCGGCTCCGCTTTCCGGGAAGGACGGCGAAAGGAAGAAAAGGAGTAAGATGAGACACTGGACCACGAGACTCTAGGTGGGTGGCTCATCTCTCATCTTTCGGCATTTGAGTACATCTTTGTGGCCGACTACGTCAGTGGACAACAATTTTTATTTATTTATTTATTTATTTTTTGGGGGGGGAGCATGGACAAGTTTCTGAACAACCAATTGAAGGACACAAAATGTGAAAAATCTGATTTCTTCAGCAAACACTGACATTGCTAATATAAAGTGTTGTATATAATTTACTATACATATTATAAATATTATAATATTAATTATAATAATCATATATAAATAATAATTATTATAAATAAATAAATATTTATATATAAAATTAGACAGCACATGCCATGGGCAGATTAGATTGACATGGCAACACATCAAGGCTGTCATCTCATTGGATGAAAAATTTAACATCCACATATATGCACTGGAGGCAATATATTCTTGCTTTTTTTAAAACTACAATTGCTCCATTACCCCCCCCCACCCCACTCGCGTGCAGCACTGCATTCCGCGAACCCGAGTTTGAACCCCCCCCCCCCGCAACCACGTGACCGAGCGTGATTGGCCAGCGGTTGGCGGCAAACTTGTGCAAACAGATTAGCGGGGAAACATGTCAGCGTGTGGGGGGGGCCCCCGCCAGATGAATACGCGCGCTGTGTCGCTCACACACGTGCGATTGTGCGCTCCGGATGGGGCGGAAAGCATCCGAACGACGAGCAGGTGGAGCTTCCAACGCGTGCTGTCTTCGAATAAAGACGAGTCTATTAATACGCCGATTTTAATAGAGGAGAGTAAATCACGTGGCGCTCGTATTCCACAGCGCCTTTGCGGTTTGCGGCCTTCGGACAGGTAAGAAATCACAGAGTGCAAGCTATGTGCGAAAGGCCTCGGACTGCACGTTAAAAAGCGCTCTTGTGCGCTGTGCAGCCACTTTATTAGGTACACCTGCACAATGTAACGCGATGCCGATCAGGGCCCCGAATTCCTCATTTTTTTACGAAGCGGCGTTTGTTGACGCTGCCAGAAGTGGTCATAATTCTACTTGGTGTTCATTAGCGACGGCCGAGTGGGTGGCTGGCCGTTGGTCTGTCGTCCACGTGGAGTGGAATTTTATGGAGAGGTGTTTTAAGTATGCTGCCAACCTCCCGTAAGAAAAATAGAAACCCTGCTCAGGTCACTCCAGACTATAAAAATATGAAATTATGTTGACTAATCAACTCTCGAAGCAGTTTCTCAGCTTGGTTGGCCGAGACAGATGCGGCATTTGAGACGGCTGGGAAAATGTTCCACGGAACAAACTGGCTGACAAATTCATAAATAGATCATTTGACTGTCAAGTGGTTGCAAACGAGTCGTAATGAATCTTTTTTTTTTTTTTTTTACATACAATTGACCTTTGCCTGTCCAGACAAATGCACTTCAACCAAATTTGAAATTAGTTTCCATTATACAAAAAAGATATTCATGCCCAATGAATATATGTTGTATAAAGTTCACCGTATTTTCTGGACGATAAGCCGCTACTTTTTTACTCGATTTTGAACCATGCGGCTATTACAAGGGTGCAGCTTTTCTGTGGATTTTTCTTTCACCAGTAGGGGGCGATCTATAGTTCAGAAAATGCGCTAATGAATCTAGATTTTTTTCCTCTTGGGTCTGTTCTGTTTTAATTAGCAAAGTTGGTGCGGTAAGTTTTTTTTTTTTTTTTTTCCCAAAAAGTGCTGCTGTGGCTTATATATGGGTGCGCCTTATAGCCCAGAAAATACGCTAGTCCAAAAAGGTAGAATAAATTAACTGGATTTCTTTCATTCCACCTTCATACAAAAATTCACCTTTAATTGAATAATTCAAAAATATATATATTGTCTTCTATGCTGTCAAGGCTAATAGAAAAAAGTCACAATATTACAAGAATATGTCGTGTTTATGTGGGAAAAACAAAAAAAAAATGTTTTTCCCGCTTAGCTTCATCACATCCCAATGACACCGTCGATATCGATTTGCCCAGACTTCGACTCTAAACGGTGTCCCAATACACGTTCCCCCAACCTTTTCTGACTTCCCAGGTTTGTGGAATGCGAGCAAGGATTCCTGTGAGGATTCCTGGCGCACAGCTGAGTTGACTGAAAATCCAAAAGCAGCAGATCAATCTAACCATCAGTCTGTTGAATTTAACTTGGCTGCGCACGCATGCTTATTGCTTCTTGATGCATATGTCAACTCACCAAGCCAGACCACCCGCGCTACGGTCCAGCCAGCGTCCTATTAATAAGCCGTATTTTATTCACGACTCCTCCCTCTTCAGTATATGTGAATTTCATTGCTAGTGGGTGTCGGGTTGAGGTCGAAGGCGGATCGGCGCCACGGCCAGAGCGAGTGTTTTCTTTTGTACTTATTAGAGTTAAAAAAAAATACTCAAATTCAAATCAATATTGCAACGTTGTAAAATGTAATTTTCAAATCACAATTGACCTCAACTCTATATTTAAAAAAAGTCAGATTTGTTCAAGAAAAACTTTATTTAAAGGAAATTATTAAAAAAACAAATAAGTGGTATATTTCAGGACAAAAATTCATCTTTGCAGAAAGTTATTTTTAAGAAAAAAAAACTTGCGTATTTGGGAAAATGTTGCATGTTTTTGAGAAAAATTAAGGGAATAAAGTAGAATATTTTCAAGATAAAACATTTTGAGTAAAAAGTCACATTTATATATTTTGAAGGAAAATGCATGAGAATTTTTCTTTTTTTTATGGAAAAGAATTACATTTTCAAGAAAAATTTTACATATTTGAGGAAAAAGTTACACTAGACAAAAACATTTAGGTGTAAAATTTCAAGAATCATGCTGCATGTAAAGTAATTTTTAAGATTTTTTTTTCACTTTATTTTATTTTTTTTAGATTAAAGTCGCAGTTTGGCGAGAAAAGAGTCAACATACAATAGACCATGCAGAGAATCTTGTCGTGATATCCTCTAGTGCAACTGTCAAAAATAATGAAAAGCTAAGTATTTTTGTCACACCAACACCTGATAATTATCAATGTCAAGACTTGGATTCAGCACTCAAGTCTTGTCTTCGTGTTGCAATGTGGATCTGGAATAAATCACAAGCTCGCCATCGAATTCTTTCCTCGCCCTTCGATGATTGTCAAAGGTAATGGTTTCAACACGTACGCAGACACGCGGCCCAGCCGAGGGTGCCGCTGTTCTGTTGACAGGCAAAAAAAAAAGAAGAAAAAGTCTTGTTGGAGTGGAAGTACTACAAGTGTTTGCTATCAACACGCCAAAATGCAGAAAGGTGTGAAAAAAAACCTGAAGATCATACAATCGAGTCGGTGTACTAAAACGGTGTTGCCTTGGGATACGATTTAGTGGTGTTTAACGAGAGACAATTCATTATTCAGCCAATTTCGTCAACCCTTTCAGCAATGTATGTTTGAACACAAACAGTGGAGCAACACATGTAGACATCACTGGCAGAGAGGGGGGGGGGGAGAGAGAGAGAGAGAAGGAGGGAGAGAGAAGGAGAGAGAGAGAGAGAGAGAAGGACGGAGAGAGGAGAGAGAGAGAGAGAGAAGGAGGGAGAGAGAAGGAGAGAGAGAGAGGGAGAGAGAGAGAAAGAGAGGGAGAGAGAGCGAGAGATAGAGAAAGAGAGAGAGCGAGGGAGAGAGAAAGAGAGAGAGAGCGGGAGAGAGAGAGAGAAAGAGAGAGAGAAGGAGGCAGAGAGAGAGAGAAGGAGGCAGAGAGAGAGATAGAGAGAGAGAGAGAGAGAGAGAGAGAGAGAAGGAGGCAGAGAGAGAGAGAGAGAGATGCTTTGTCCCAGTGGAACATAAATGCATCACCATCACCGCGGCCTGTGGACCTAAACACAACATTCTCTTTGACTACAAGTCCATTTTTCTCAATCCCTTCTTACCCCCCCCCAACAAAGCTGACACATAGGACATCTCACTTATGTGGAAATCACAGCGGTAATTGCCTTCATTGCTCTCTCAACACGCATACAAGTTTAGATTTACAGGCTGTCGAGAAATGAAGTCCAAGCAAAGTTTGAAGTGGAGTATAAGATCAATGACAAAAATCGGACACATTTTCACTCTTGGTTTGTTATTGCTAATGTTGGACTGACGCTTCAAAAGTTTGACGGTCCCCACAGCGAGATGATTTCCATTTTCCGACATCTTCGACATATGGCGATAGACGGATCTTTTTTTACTTTTCAAGCCGTGTCCTCACAATTGGCAAATGACGGGCAACTATAAATGAGGCTGGCTTGACGCAAGCGACTGTACACGGGCTATAAATAGATTTCGCAGCATGCTATGTTTGTGTGTGCGACTATTTGGGAGCGTTCCGACACCCACGCCACACGCCGCTGATTATATTTATGCTTTGTTGCCAAGGCAAGATTCATTGCAAAGGCTGGAGAAAGAAAAAGTATAATCCGTGAACAAAAATCAGTTGAGCCATGAAGACAAAATCTGAGCAAAAATAATCTTATTCCTCAACTTGGCTGCCGTTTTCGCTGAGCCAAACAAATTGGAAGCGTTGCCCCTGGAAACCTAGACAAGAGAGACAAAAAAGATGATTCGGAGGGGAAAGAATGAAGGGCGGAAGGATGGAAGAAAATATCACATGGGCTTGTGAAAAAAAAAAGCCGTTTATGACTTCAGTGACATCAGTCTGTTCGCAGCATGATTTCAACTTAACTCAGCGGCGGGATGACGACAGCTCAACATATGGGCCGGATAGCCGCTATCGCACTCTTCGAGTCGAATGCTGATTAGCTCTCGTGTTCACAAATTAGCAGGGGGAAATTAACGTACCAAAAAATTGGCGCTTGAATAAAAAACAAACTTAGAGACAGCGATGCTAGCGGTAGCATCCATTGTTTTAGCAAGTGCAAGGCTAAGCTTGTCGCATTGACCAGCTTAAAGGGGAAGTCCATAAAAAAAAAAAAAAGTCTTTAAAATATGTTTTATGCTGCCGCCTGAGTCTTAATATATATTCGAAATAATATTGCGTCTGTGGAATATAAATTGGCAAAATCTACTCATTTTTATCCAGCTCAGGGGGCGGCCATTTTGCAAAACTGGTTTTCGACGGAAAATGACATCACAGTTGCTCAGGTGAGGACTAATCATATTTTCTGAGATTGGTCATGAGACACTTACAAGCTGAGTTGTCCCACTCGTCTCGTGAGAGGAACAGAAAGAATTGTTGTACACAAAAGGGTAATATGGACTCTGGGAGAAATTGATGCCATTCCCTCAAAAAAGGTAAAAAAAAAAAGCATATATTCAGACAAATTTAATACACCACAGACTATGACCCCATAACATAATTTACAAAATTACTCATTAAAATAAATATCTTACAGATGATTTCATAAAAAAAAAAAAAGCAAAAATACTCTCTGTAACTTCCACTAACGACCCAGGCTAAACTTCCAAACATACAAGGAGACCATCTCTTAGTCAAGATTTAGCACTTTATCAGTTCTTCATTCACACTAATTACGACTTTCCTATTAGTTCTTTGGTGAGTTCTCGTGCCACCTGTTGCACAGGTAAAACAATCGTCGAATGTTGGACTGCGAACACATTGAGGGGTTTCACTGTACGCATTTTTTTGGTGTCCAGGAGACATCTGGCTCAAAAGCCCCATGACAAAATATTCTCAGCCACCAAAGAATTTCTGATTGGCACGCATGTTCATCATGACAGGCATTACGTAAATCAATAAATCAATACGTAGCTAACTATCTATCATCCAACTATCTAATAGCTAGCTAGCTAGGTAGCTAGCTGTAAAAGTAAACAGTAATATGATAAAGGAAACTGGGATGAGGTTTTGATTTAGTTGAAGAAATACTGCGTTTGTTTTAAAAGGCGAAGACGCCAAAGTCAGAAACCAAAGTTTTCTTAGAGGCAGAAAACAAAAAAAAAAGCAACGACGGTCTCAAATGGTCGTTGGCTATTGTAAACGCATCACTGACTGTGGATGAAATCATTATGATGGATGTCTGCTCGGGTTCGGCTCCTCTGCGGCCTCTCTGCCCACCCAGGAGGACGAGCCGCCAATGTGGCTCCTGTCCTTAAAAAGCAAAACCATTGCACTTTTTTCCTCCTCTCGTGGAGAAACACAAATAAATTTGTTTTAATCAGCCATGAGCTCTTCGGGGCTCATCTTGGAAGGAATGTAATTGAAAGTGAAGGTATCCTAATATTATTGAAACGCAAACGCGTTCTCCGCAACGTGGGTAACACCCGAGGGGCGCTGGAGCAGGCCCCGATGACGACGCGGTCGTTCCAAGCGACTCGAACTCCTTCATTGTGACTCACAAATCACGCGGGTTATTTCAGCAAATGACGGCAATAACTCTCGGCGCTCCCTTCCTGTCTTGTCCTCTTTCCTCCCCACGTTGGCTCCCGCCGCTCCCTGGAAGTTCCTGATGCGGGGGGAAAAGGTCCTCCTTCAGAAAGGAGATCCAAACCGCAGGAACAGGAACGCCAAGGCTAACAGGGTCTGACAGCGGCGCTTATGTGCGTCTTTAAGAGCCGCACCAGTGCGCCAAATATCTGTTTGCGTTGCTTATGAAAAAAGCAAACATCCCTGGAGGAGCTCATTAACTCACTTCTCCGTTTTTATTTGCGGGGTTTCCACACGCGCGCATGCAGGAATGCTTCCATACTAAAAAAAAAAAAAAAACGGTCATAGGTTGTTCAGCCAGAATTTGATAGCAAAGGATAAGTGACTCCCTCGTCTATCTCATCCAAGCTCCCTCATGGCTTGGAGCAGCAGCCGTGAGATGAGAAACAGATGGGTGGCAGGCCAGTGAAAGTCAGCAACAAACGGGGACAGGAAGAGGAATCAAATGGACATAAGTCAAAAGGGGTGAGGCGGTGAAAGCCAAGCGAGGGGGTCAGGCGGGATGTAAGCGAGCGCGCAGCTGCCGAGAAACGACAATGGCAATTTATGGGCATCTATCTGCGGCGTATTGACACGCATGTGGTGTGGCGATGCACGCGGACATCTTGTTGGCTGTTTTGGCAACAGCCAAGGCGTGAAGCGAGAAGCGTGAGTGTGTGCTGATTACTAACCGTCACGGGTGCAGATAGCTAAACGTCACCGCAGCGGTTCACGGCTACGGTAAGCTTATCATCGCGTAGCAGTTGGACTGGCACTTTCGATTGGCCGAAAAAGATGAACCGTTCGCGACACTGCTATATGAGCGTTATAAGCAATCTTTTTTTGAAGGGTTTATCCCATGCTATTGCCATTAGCCTGTCTATGGCGTTTTGCATGATATGGTAGCCTTAAGCTAGCAGACTTTTTGGGCAATTTTCTTTTGCTGTGAATTTTCAGTAGGAGTGAATAAAGTACCTACCGTCTGTTCGTTTTTAAAAGGTAGAAGTATAAGGGTTTAATATGCTGGTGACCGTTAGCCCGAACAGACTTTTAATGTGAATCTCCCGTGTTGTGGACTTAACCTGTCGAATGAATAAAGAATCTACGGATCCCTACATTTGTTTTAGAGAGCATGATGTTTAGGGATCGATAATTACTGTACCATGTTAATTGCCTTTAGCCCATCTATGGCGTTTCACATGATGTGTTAGCATTAAGCTAGCTGACCTTTTGTGCAAATTTCCTTTGTTGTGACCTTTCTTTAGTGGTGAAGTAAGTGCATACCAACCTATCTTTCTGATTGTTTGAAAAAGGCAGACTTTAAAGTGTTTATAATTGTCTACGCAAATTTCCATTAGCCTGTCTTTTTAAGCTCGCAGACATTTGACGTGAATTTTAGAATGAATACAGAGTCTACTCATGCCTGTGTTTGATTTAAAGAGGCAAATATTAAGGGATTTATTATTACTGTAATATCCATGTCAATTTCTTTTAGCCCATCTATGGCGTTTTGCATTTTATGATAGCATTAAGCTAATGGACCATCCTTTGATAAAATGGTTTGGTTGATCATTTTGGTTTTTCAATCAGAATCGGAATCACAAGGATTATGTCTCCGGCGGTGTGAGCGACAATATTGCAGTAACAAGCAACTACGACACAAATACGTGAGCGGTAAAAAAAAAAAAAAAATTGAACATAGAAGTGAAAGTACGGAGTAGCTATTTGTCCACTCTCACTCCACCCTGACACACAAGATGGGAAGCAAGGAGCTCAATGTTGACTCACCCGCCGTTTTGGAGGGTTGCCATGGCCACTTTGGTGGAATGAACCAGGTGGGGGTGTTGATGTGGAGGATCAAGAAAATGCTGCAAAGAAAGAAAAGACATGATTAGGAGAAACAGTCGAGCGAGAGAGAGCGGGGAGTGTTTTGTTTTGGTGGAGTCAACATTCTCATCGGGCACGTCTTTTACTTTCTTCACATGGCGCAGTATAAACATGGTTCAATCTTGCGTGTGTTTGCATGCGTCTCCCGGTGTGTTAGCGCCTTTGTAATCAAGAGCGTGTGAGTCACAGTCACAGCACAAGTCATCCCCCTTTACATTCTTTTGCAATAATCCCAAAGTGTGCAAGACATCTGTCAGTGTGGACGCACATGTACACGCACCGCCCGTGAAACCACGGCCGCTCACCCGGAACCCATTTGAGAGCACATCAACACTCCCACTGTGCTGCTTGTTGATGTGACTCCATTTCTACTTAGCTGACTTTGACAGTTTACAACAATCCTTGCCGATGTTATAGTAGGTGCGTGTGCGCGCCGTTGTCATACAATTCCCATTTAGGGTGGGACATTTGGAAATCCGGACGCAGAATCTGGTGCTAAACCAGTAGTGAGCCAGTATAATCCTGACTGGTAATGGCAGTTGGTGGTGGGGTTAGAAAGTTTAGAAAATAAAAAATAAAAAAAAAGGTCCGGACTCGGTAGTGATTAATGGATTCTTAAAAAAAACTAAAATAAAAAAGAAAACAAGTACAATACATACAAAAATTTTAATTTTAAGTGAGATTTTTTTAAATTTGTTTAAATCCTTTGGTGAAATATTACAACGTAACCATTTAAACTTTCCTCTGGGAATGCTCAATTGAATGTCTTTTTTTTACCCAAATTAGAAGACATTGAAAATTATAAACTTGGCCTGAATGAGTTTAAAAAAAAAAAAAAAAACAATTGCTATTTTTTTTCACTCAGTATTGTGATTGCGATTTAATGTGTGATTATAGTTTCCAAAGGTCCTCTTCCCATACGAATTTTCTTTTTAATCCGATAATTCCACCTACGGGTGTATCTCCACCGCTACTTACTATTAAACTTTTTTTTTAATAAAAAAAAAAAAATTAAAAAGGTATTAAAATGTATTTAGACTACTTCTGGGAATGTTTATCTTAAATTAAGAAAACACGTAATTCCATTTGTGTAGGTGTAAATAAATAAATATGCTGAGGTGAGCAGTGTTTAATTTTAAGAAATCTTGCCTAGTCAAATTTTCAAAATTTCCCGTTCTATTTGTCGATTAAATTTAAATTGAAAAATATATTATTTCATTTTAAAAAAACAATCGTTTTAAAGTCCAGTTTATGTCACACAATCCATTTAAAAGCTTGCACGTTTGTGTTGCAATGTCTACGTCTGGTCCAAATGCAACAAACAGTTTGTTTACATTTCCCAATTGGCACATATCTCCGAGCAATCTTCCACAAAAGCCATCGTCCGCTTGTCTGGCATTCCTCAGCATCGGTGTGGTCCCTCTGACGGAGGGACTGCAAAACGCCGAGCATGGCCGCCCTTGGAGCCCCTGCGGGCTGCATGCACTGGCACACATGCAAGCGTACTGTACATACACACGAGCAGATGTGCGAATACCCTTGTGTTTAAACAGCTCGCACTCACAGACAACATTCAACACGTTCTGTGCCACTGGTCGACCCCCCCCCCCCTTGTTCAGAAGCTGTGGTTCCGACCCGGTGTTTGCCTAAGAAGACGACTTGGGTGCTCAAACCATTAAAGACAGCAATCACGCCGTTGTCATCGTATTGTATTTCTCCAGAGCGTGCACTTTTCCTGGAAGGCTACAGGGCTGCCATCTCCGGGTGGCTGCACACGTGTGTTTTTGCGAGAGAAGGAATGTACAAAGGAGCTGGAAAAAGGCAATGGTAAAAGTTCAAACTTATTGCTCGCTGTCTGACGAAAATCTGTTTCATGTCTTTCCAAGGCGGCAGCCTTTGTCGATCCCTTAAGTCATAAAGTCGTACCTGGCAGTACCTTCTTTTCTCAAACGGACTTGTGAAGCGGTATTTTGCGAGGTTTATCTGTCGGTACTCAACAAAGCGGAATTTAGAGGCCCTGTTTTCATGCACAGGTTAAGCAACTGCCCGCGTGGGTGGAGTGCGCCGTTGAGGGAGTGAACACAAGTCGATTTGCTCTGCCAATTAAAGTGTCGCCACTCATTTTCTTTCAACTACATGATGGAAGAAGAAAGTGACTCACTGGAGACGGACACGCGCAAAGTACCTTCATAAGGAACTGCAAGATCTCCATTTGCGGATGATGTTAAAAAAAAATAAAATAAATGAAAACATTTAAAAAATCCCAAATGCCATTGTGACACAACCAAAAAGCCAAACATACAAAGGATTGGGAAGCAACAACCAAAATATTTCAGGTCAAAGCAGATGGCAAAACCGTACTTTTACTTGTACGTTAGGTGCCGAGCTCCGACGATCACAATCTCCCGTTGAGATAGCCAAAACCAACGCACACCCCCATGTGAACAACATGTACTTTGCATATTTTTCCAAGACTCTTATCACAGGACTCAACCAAAATATGCAGCGTTCAATGAGATAAGGCCAGTTGTTTAGCTCCTTGATAAATATTTACGATAAAGTCAGCATTCCCCGGACGATTCTGACTGCGTACCCACAAAAGATTCATGAAGTCCGAAGAATTGAGAACTCGCAGCTCAAAATGCTGACATGACATAATTAAACGTACTCTACAGGCATCTCAAGTGATGATGTCACTATTCCCAAACAAACGGTCACATGAGCATCACTTTGTAACGCCTTCGCAATCCCTTTTTCTAGCCTAGCGACACTCCTCGCTGTTTTTGTTTTTCCTACGACTGCATGAAATTGAACATTTCGGCGCTGATTTGCCGTGAAATGTGAGGGATTACGCCGCCTTAGCTCCAGCGCCAGAGTCAAATAAGACGCCGACATCCAATCTTCCTGCTGCTCTGGTTCGCAATTCAGCGGGAAACTGTGCAATCAGAGACGTCAACGAACGTAGCACAACCAGGTCGCGCCTTGCTAGCCGTTATGCTAATTAGCATCCGGTCAGTTAGCTTGAACGGTAGCTCGGCGGCTTTCATCTTAACACAGACAAGTGACATAATAATTCATTTCAATTCAAACAGAGGGCCGTGGCGCTGTCTCTGACCACCAGAAATATTTCCTAACTTAAAAAAAAAACAAATTAGCTAACTGCTACCGAACAACAATAACAGATTGCTCTGATTAAATGCAGAAATAAGGAGGAACCGTCATGATGATTGCGTCTTGGTATTGAGCGCTGGAAGTACTTTAAATGTTTTTGGGTGCTTAAATCCAGCCCGCAAGTCACAAAACGGCAACACCGACAACATATTCAGAGTGGGTGTCGAACATTTTTTCTCTCCAAAAAGCGGATTTGCCAGGATTCCGTCCGACACGATTCGCATAACGTTAGCATGACATCCGAGACGCCAAACGTTGGCCACCGCCGTGACTTCAGTCACCTGGACCTTTTACAGGTGATTATGCGGCCTTCTCACATTTCTGCCGCACCTCTGATGCGGACTTTACGAGGGACAAATCATTCTTTGGGGATGATTGCGTCCAAAGCCGTACGCCCAGTCAAAGCTGAGGGAGATAAGAGAGGGCGACGTTGGAATGACTTAAACACGTGCCGACATTTCTCATCTGGTTTGGATACTATCTCACACATTGTTGGATTCAATATTTTTTTTTTTGTTCCCTGTAAAAAAAAAGCTGTGTGTGAAATGTGTTGGAATTGGTCGAGGCCACGATTTTTGGGATGGACTGACTAAAAGCGATAAGGTTAGAGCAACCCGAACGAGGAAGAGTGCATAAATTCCGCGCCAGAAGGTTTTTAAGCTCCATTTAGCATTTCAAAAGTGCAATAGAAGTTATTGTGTAATTGTCAAATCCTTAACCCAATGCACTGGGCAAACGTAACCCAACATTGACTTGGACCCCATTTCACCCGATTTGGACCGAGTAGTTTTAGTCCACCTGATGCCTGTACAAAGAAGCCAGAAGTTGATTTATCATCATGGAACAAGATGAATCATTTTCTTCATTTAAGCAAACTTCGAAAATTGGGGTTTGCGAAGGATATTTCCCAAAACATGATCTTGGTCTTGGTGAAGCAGCATGTGGCTCACTGACCAATCTTTTTCTTTCACGTTCCAATTAAGTGAATACTGTGGTGCGTTCAAAGAAATACCAGTAACTAAAAACATCCATAACTCAAATCCTATACACGTTGAAAAGAACGTACGGAAATGCCATTAATCTGTTTCACCCCACAAAAAAAAATGTCACTCTTTAATAATGACTTGTAAAAAAATAAACAAAATGAAATGTAAATAAATAAACAAAAGTTGCTATATTTTGCTATAATTGTTTTGCTCTTTCTGCTGTCCACGCTTTGGTCACCGGGGGGCAGTATAATGCAAATATATTGATATGCCTGAATAAAATCTGCAATAAAATTAGTCATTTAATTTTTTTTTTAAATGAGCACAAATACGTCTGTGAGTACGGTTATATTGTCGGTCTTCATGTGATGCTTCACTAGTTGTGTTATATATTGTGTATATCGTTCTCATAAAGGGGTAGTATGCTGCATTCCATGCATCGACTTTGTAAAATTGCTTCTCTTTCTCGCAATGAATACGCCGCAAAGATAATGCTTGCATTTGAGCAGCTGAAGTAATAACTGTGGGCTAAAAAAAAAACAAAAAAAAAAAAAAACACTTCCTCATCAAGTCACGACTTTACTCTGGTAACAACTCATAAACACTCACAAGACGTGTTTGATTCCCTCAGCAGCCTTTCTGAAGAGAGCCAAAGAGAAAAATCCTTTCATAGACAGCAGCGGCCCAAGTGCCAGCTTCACTTTCGACACGTTGTAAAAACGTCAGTGAGTGTGGCACTGCAACCAGTTGGAAACACAGATGGGTTAAAAAATAAATAAATAAATAAATAAATTTAAAAAAAAAAAGGGGGGAAAAAAAGCAGAAGTGTAAAACAAGGTTCGCTGAATATATGAAGAAATATTCATTAAAAAAAATCTATTAAAAATAAAGCTTCATGTAAAAGTTTAAGAAAGTCATTAAAGTGTGAAAATAAATGAATTCAAACTACCAGTTTTATTTCGGCCACTTGAAAGTAAAACAATGCGTCTTCAAGATGGTAAAAGTGCTTGAGTCGACAAAAAGACATTAAAAAGCTGCATTTTGGCAACTTGAGTGTCGGCGTTAGCGCCTCATGAACATTGTCAGCTGAAAATACATCTTGAAAACATATTCTGATAACTGCACTCGGTTCAACATGTCACGAAAACCTTTGTGTGTGTGTGTGTGTGGAGTAGCCTGATGCGGGGGGAAAAAGCATTTTTAATTTCCACGACTGGCGTCACAAGAGCAATATTTCAAAGCCAAAAGTTTTCCCATCAAAAGTAATTGCCCTGGAGCATATAACGAAGACCTCAGCTGTCTACAACCAATGAACGTTTTTCCACATTGTTAGCAAGAGGACGAAAACCGCCCATGCCCAAATTTGGAAAATGTCATATTTTTACTTTTTTTTTTGTCCTTGTAGTGCAGTGCTTCTCAAATAGTGGGGCGGGCACCCCTAATGGGGGCACATGTGACCCGGGGGATTTTTTTCCCACCGTTCTCCAATGAAGTGTAATTGCACCTCCACTCCAGTAGTTGGCAGTGGCGCGCTCCTTGCCTATTATGCGCAGCGAGTATTAACTCGACGGTGTCGGTTTGTTTTGCAACCAAAATGCTATTTTTTATAATTGCGGCGGAGAGTGGGTGATGGGGCGGGGGGGCATGAATTGTTTTCTTCTTGCTGAGGGGGGGGCGTAACAGAAAATAATCGAGAAGCACTGAGTGCGACGTGGTGCTTGAATTAAATTGATTATTAATTTTTTTATCTGCGGCAAAAGGGAAAATGGCCGAATTTGCCGCTCCAAACGCATCATTCGCGCCACCCCCGTGAACTCCGTGAACGCTCACAACAAATTTGGTGTGAAGCTAGCATAAGAATCCTAAAAGGGTGGGAAAGTGCGTTGGACTTAACCTCTGCTCGGGGGGGGGGGGCACCCAACCGGACTCCAATCCCATCGCTTCATATTGATAAGACGCATCTGCGTCTGCTTAAATTGATCCATTTTCAAGTAAGACGCGTGCCACCTCACCAGATGCAAGACTTGGTTTCGAAGGACAACAAAAGATTAGAGCGATTTCGCCGCGTAATTCTCACTTCTCGTTCCAACACACACCGACGCTGGACTTCCATGCGAGGGACCAGCTAGGAGCCGTTTCTGCGCGGATCAAGTGGTACTTTATTACGTTCCGGGTTTTCTGGGGGGCGGGGAGCAGGAAAGCCGGGATGACTGGCGCAGCGGAGGCACTGCCAAGTCAAACAGCAAGGGTTTATTTGTCGACAAGTTTACAGAGAGCTGAGGCAACACCCAACAGCCCCCCCGCCTCCCCCGCTCACTCCTCTTAATAAGCGAAGAAACAGGAGGCCGCGGGAGCACGGCGGCCAAGGGTGCAAAACAATTGCAATGTGCATGGGGAGCGACAGGAAGGACGAGAGACGAGCCGAGACGGGGAATAAAATGCAGCAGCAGGCCTCTGTCCTCGTGCTAATCCCGGGATTTCCTCCTCTAAGGCAGAAGGTCGAGTAGGCACAGCGGTAGAAAGAAGCGAAAAGGAGGACTTGTGTGTTTGCGATGGCGTTGGCATTATGTAGGGGGGGGTCGGGGGGGGGGGTGAACGTGGAAGGGGCCGATGACTCAACGCGAGGCCAGATGGGATGAGTTGAAAGTGCTGCTTACCTTCAAACAAGCGAGTCAAGTCCACATGCTGCAAGGCGCCAAGAGGCCGTAAAAAGTCTTCTGGCGAGGTTCCGATGCACGGAGACGTTTCAAATGTTGCCTTGAAAAGCCCCTGACAGCTTACACGGATCCCACGGAGAGTCGAAACCCAATACGGTCGCGAGGAGCCGCTGATAAAAGCGGACGAGACAACGGCGGAGCTGTCATGCGTGGCTTTGATGGGCTCTTGGGTGACACCATCGCTTCCTGGGCGTAATGAATTCAAGGTGCTTCTCGGACTAAAACGTCAGGCAGCAGAAGGCTTTTAAGGCCCCCTTGCCGCTAAGCGTACATGACGTCGCGTGAGATACGATAGGTTCGATGGTATTGGGTATGGGCGACTTGGAGGGCAATCAGTTTAAATCAGGTGTGAGCAAACTACGGCCCGGGGGCCACATGCGGCCCGTTAAACGTTTTAATCCGGCCCGGCGAATTTGAAATAAATTAAATGACTAAACCTTGTGAATGTTTTTGTGATTTTTCAAGGACATATATTTTGTTGTAATGCTTTTGTTCACTTTCCTTTAAAATTAAATGTATTTTTTTTTCTCCGATGAGGTGAGGTGACCAAAACACTCCATTTGTGGTCCACCAATCAAAACGTTTGCCCACTCTTGCCCTAAAGGCAATTTAGAGTGCCCAATTAACCTGACATGCATTTTTCTGGAATGTGGGAGGAAATTGGAATACCCGGAGAAAACCCACACAGGAAGGCCGCAGACCTATATAATATATATATCCAACTTATATAAAATATAAAGTGGCATTTTGACATGTGTTTTATTTATTTATTTATTTATCTGGGTGGCACGCAGCCCGGTGGGGTTTGTGTTTGGTTGGGAATTACTGACTGAGTGTCAATGCGCCTTGAACGTTTGTCAACTGAACAAACATTGTGCACTGTGGTCATGGTGGGAATGTCGAGGACTTTCACACAAGATGTTTCGGAGTCGCTGGGAACCCAGCACTGATATCTCCTATTCTCAGGCTGCTCTGGATGTTATTTCAACTCCTAACCTAAGTCAGGCCCCGCAGGGTGCGGCGAACCCAATCCCCCCCCCGCCTTCCACCCCCGAGAGGGACACAGCGGTGCATGTCTTCAGGGTCACGGCTCCGGCGAAGGCTTTTCAAACCGTGAAACACAAGCGGCTCTCTGGGGAGGCCAGAGCGGCCGAGGGGAACGCACCTCCCTGGTTTACTTTATCGGCGCCTGATTAAATGGCGGCGAGATAAAATACGGAGAGGAAGAACTCTCATTGGAATGGGATGGTCCGGCGTTGGCGTCACCACAGAGTCTCAATATATCCGAGATTATGATAACATGCCGACTGCATCGTCTATTGCTTGAAATTAAGATCACATTTCGCTGTCGCTTTGATTAAAAAAAGCATCGGGAAGATTTTCGACAATACATGAAATGGGAGAATGCAACATCCGTCTTGATACGACCCCCAAAACCCTCCCTGACGCAAACATTTCAATGGCCAGCAAAATGTATTTTTGACGGACGATCGATACACCAGTGACGGGTTGTGCATTTCATACGTAGGTCTTCAGCGAAGTTCTACTTCTAGCTTCTCTTAAAAAGTCAGACTTAGAAGCGTATCTGCAATTAAATCCACACTTTTCCCTCCTTCGGCCATTGTGGTTTAAAAAAAAAAAAAAAAATCAAGAATATATTTCCAATTTTTGAACGTCGCCAGTTACGACTTTCGGCTGTGTTGATTCATCTTAGCGCTGCCCCGATCACAAGACGCGTTCGCACCTTTAACGTAAGGCCAGCGAGAAGGCTCACTGTCATCAACTCGCGATCTGATTGGCTATCGCAACTTTCTATCAGCTGGATGAGCCCCAACACTCACACAGAAGAGACGCCCGCACGATTGTACCTGAAGGCCTCGGACGAATAGTTTTGAAATCTGCCTGGCAACACGAGCTATCTGAATTCTGATTGGATAAAAACTGTAACCTTGAAGGCCTTGACCGCCCGCCACTGCGACTCAAACCTCAACGCAAATGCAAGAAGAGTAAAAAAAAAAAAAAAAATGCGTGGAAGGCATTTTTGCTTTCTTGCACCTGATTCATAACAGGCGTGAAAAGCACCAAGCCAAACTCTCCGCCACTTGGTAATCCTGCAAGATCATCGCTTCCATCTGCGCGGCACATGACCTTCTCTTCAAAAGCAAGCTTTCATCAAATTGTACAATTCGGTCACATTTTACCCAATCGAAATGTTCTTTCTTGAGGTTTCAAGGCAAACATTTGAAGAGAATCGACTTGCGTGTACGTGTAAATGCCGTAATGACAACACCCCACCTTAATTTGTGAGCCGTACATTTTGCCACGTCCTCGTGCAAGCTGGCGAACATTATTCGGAGCCCACCGCCAAATATTTGATGCCTTCAAGGTGAATTTGCTGTGAGTGCACGTACACTCGCGAATTGTTGGACGACAGGGGGGGAAAAAAATTCTAAGCGTGCACTCGATTATCCAGACTGGTTTGCTTTTGATTTGGTCAAGAAAAAAAATTGGAAGAAGAGAGCTGGTTTGATGAAGGTTAAGCTGGAAAAAAAGATGCCGTATCATTCGATATGACTCACTTGACACACCGGAAAGACCACACACACACACACACCCCCCCCACACATACACACACACACACTACGCTCATCAATCGAGTCGATTATTCTAATAATTGATCAATCTATTAATCGTCATATCGTATCAATGAATCGGATTAACAAAAAGTTTGAATTTTCAGTTTTTATTTAAATTATTTAAAATTTGCATTTCAAATTATTTACGATTCAGTTTGGTCTGCCACGTGGCAGAAAATCAGCAAAAATACTCATCATTGTTAACCAAAGAAAAAGCACATTTGCCAATGTTTGCTTTTACGGAGGCCGATTGGAACGGGAGAACATTTAATATCGAGGGGCTAAAATTATATGAGGTTTCTTAAAGATGATGAAAATAATCACAGATTAATTTCATCATCGATTATAATCAAACAATTAATCAATGCACCTAAAAAAAAAACTGTATCTATTCTGTTTCCACAATTTTTTTGTTTTAATATTTCGTTCCAAGTAGCCTTTCCCCTTTTAAGCGCCAAAGTAACAAAATTGCACCCAGCAACATTTACAATATGCCATTTTCAAACTTTTTGAAATATAGTTTGGAATATTGAATATTTTACTGACCAAACTCAGGCACTCAAAGGATGACATTGGCGGAATGGTTTTTTTGCCCGCCGCTAAAGTGTTGGAGAAAATTAATAAGCGACATTAGAATGTATAGAATTTCTTTGCTCGGGTTGAATTTGTAAAACTTCTTTGAAACGCTTAAATATAGCCAACCAATCTTTGAGCCTTGTGAATATTGTGGGAGTGTTATAATTCATCCTGTGAAGTTCCTCGTGTATAAACTCCGTCGCCATGGTTTCAGCTGCAATTAAGTTCCGTCCCCGCGGAGAAAGACAATATTGATCTTGTACAGCAACATTTGCATTCACGTAGCAAGCTTTCTTTCTTTATGTTTGACAAAGTTTGCTTTGGGGAAGAGATGTGTTCTTAAGCATGCGGCAGGTGTTGGGACATTTTCATGCGCTGACGCCACTCAAGGGGTTTTGTCGGACGAAGGTTAAGGAGTTGGGAGAGACGAGCCTCATCGCGGCCTGTAGCTTCAACTTTGTCAGAATTCGACTCTCTGGGCTCATGTTGCAAAAACATTTATTTTTTTATTTTTTTTTACAATAAAATGTAGTTTTGAGTGTGATGGAAGAGTCAAGTGAAGTATGATATTGTTATTTTTTGTTGAGCCAGAAGCTGGACGATTGAGATGTGATCTTAAAAAACACAAGCGTTACCTCTGCCAAAGAGTTTTTCATTCTTGTAGCAGTTTGTGTTTTTGTTGAATTGTAGGATTACATATTAAGGACTTGAAGTTTTTCTGATTTAAGATTATTTCAGGACCTTCTGTTGTTTTTTTTTGTGCATTTTGGTTATTTTATATAACTCGCGTTAAATCATGCCACGATTATTTATTTATTTTTTTTTTTTAACACAATGGATTATTTCTAGTCGGTTAATTTCTGTGATACAAAGTGGTGTTCATCATGAATAAGAGGTGAGAGTTGCAAATGCGGGAATTAATTTCTATATTATTAAATAGTATTAATTATTTTGTGCAAGGTGCTTTTAACGGTTTGCATAGCCGAAATGCATTACAGGAAATCAAGTTTAGTAAGCGAATTAACAAATTAAAATTGATAAAAAAAAATTTTTTATAAAAAAAAATAAAAATGAGGGTGCTTGAAAAATAACTAACTAAAGTTACTTTTTACATTTCTAAAAGAAACTACAATTATAATAAAAAGCAAAAATGTCCCTTGTTATCGTCTTTTTCATTTCACTTCATACATTGCTACTCCACCAAATATACATATAAACTAAAACTAATACCAAAACTAAAAAAAAAATAAAACTAGAAGAAAGTATAAAAAAAACAAATAAAAGCAACTGATTTTTTTTTTAATTAAATACTATTAAAAATTAACTATGAGGGAAAATAAATATTATATCCCTCCAGTGAATCCCCGCCTATTTGTTTATTTTGTAATGACGGAGAATGAGTGTTAATTTATATTTAAGTGGGGTTTTTTTTTTGGTAGTATATTGTGGAATATTTATGGTTTGAACATCCGTACTTTACCGTATCCGTTTCTGAGGGCACAATATTTACTAATTCTTTTGTCCTGGCTCTCATTACATTGTGCAGCTGTACCTAATGACGTGTCCGGTGGGTAATTCAGTCCGATTGTGAAAGCAACAAGCAATTGTGTAAATTACGGCTTGAGGCTAAATCCGTTGAACAGCTGTATCCGACTGTAGCTGCTACGCGAATCATCTACAATCCAAACGTTGACTTTCTTGGACGGCACTCGGCCTCTGAAGCCAACTGAGATTTGAAGTTACGACGAGATGAGTCATTTGGCGTAATCAAGTCAGTTTAGGTGCAATGTAGAAGTGTGTGAACGGGCTTCACGTGGGCCTCAGCGGACATCAAGCACCCCCCCCCCCACATATCAAACCGATCGCATGTGGCATGGCGCTGCAGGGGTCGGCGGGAGGCGGGGAAGTTGGGACTTCGATTTGACCCATCGAGCGCAGTCACTGGGCTGAACGCCGGCTGCATGCAGTAAATTCCCTTTAAAGAGGGTTTACTTTTGCTATTAATGGCTGTTGTAGATTTACTGCGCCCCGGTGACAGAGGGAAAGGTTTCAAAGAACTCGCTCCAAACATTCCCCACCCTACACCAGAAACACACTGGTGTGCATTTGTGGTGGGTTTTACCTGCCGTTGACCTTCCCAAAAAGTACCTTACAAATTGAAAACGACATGAGCCTCTTTTGCACAGCGACATTGTCGTGCAATCAGCAATTCAATCGTGATTTGGAGACAAATGCACCAAAAGTCACAACTTGAAAAACTGTAAAAAAAAATTAAATAAATAAATAAATAAAAGAAAATATTTACTACTTTCCTATGAGCCATTACATGTGCTCTTTCTTTTTATTTGATTTATTTATTTATTTTTATATAGACACAGAAAAATCACCTATTTGCATTTTGTGCCCAGGCCAAATGGAAAGTAGTAAAATGTGTCAAGGACGTATGGTGAAGTAAAACATTTCGACTTGAGTTTAGCCTGGGTTGTTAGTGGAGAGTGGAGAGAGTCAGAGATTATCGAACAATAACAATAAGTGCTACATGGCCGTAAAGTACAGTTGTTGGAAAACCGGCTATGGCGATATACAAGTAAATCCATTTAAAAATCAACCCCGACAGCTCATGTTTGAAATGAAATGGACAAAAATTAAAATGTTAACGGAAAATTCAGTTTCAGCTGGTGGTAATTTTTTTAAACACTAATTTTAATCCATTAACATAAAGTTGTTTTTTTAATTTCATTTTCAGTTCTTTTGTTTTCGATGCCCATAAAAACTTTGGCCGCAGCAAGCGTCGAGGGTACGAGTAAGGCCGGATCATTTGTCTATGACTCAGGCTTGAAGAGGAGAAAGAAAAAAAAACGTTGATTTATTGTGACGCCGACAAGACTTGTTGTCATTCCCAAAAAGCAAAACAAGTGAGCCGTTGCGTGCGCTCCTTCCCACAGGTGCTATTCGCCTTGAACCAAACGCTGCTGCAGCACGAGGGCGTCCGAGCTGGCAGCCTGCAAGGCTCCTACACCACCGAGGACCTAATCACGCATTACAACTGCGGCGACCTCAGCTCCATCATCTTCAACCACGACAACTCACAGGTCGGCATTGTCTACTGAGTCACTTTATCGTGTTTTTCCAGGCCTTTCCGTATTGCGCAATAGAGCAACATTTTACATGACATTGCAAAACAAGCACGTACCCCTCCTCGACCGGAACAATGCCGAAAAATGGCTTTGCGGAAGCCTGGCCACCCACACGCAAACAAAGTCTTGTGAAAATGTTTTTTTTTTTTTTTTTGGCTTATTTTAAACACAAGCAGAAGCTAACCCACAAAAACAAATCCGTAAAGTGCAACCATGGCTGTGTGTACGGTCACCACGCTTAAACCATCTCCTAATTGAAAATGAATGCAAATGTCATGAGATTCCACGCCATCTGCGAAGCATCTTAATGTCAAAATAAACTCGAGTCGGAGTTTCGAAAACATGCACAGCCGTAACTGGCGTACAAACTAATAATAAAAAAAAAAAACTCAAGGGACATGAATGGGGAAGCCCTTTGCCAAAAGTCGTCTTGACGATCAACAAAATAGCTTACGGCGTTTTACAAGACACAACAGTAACTTGCAGCTTCTAAAACATGTCGCACACACACACACACACACACCCGCACGCGCAAAACACTGTCAGCAGATCTCGACACACTCGCTATAAGTCAGATTTACCAGACACAATAAACGCAACACACAATGTAACCTTATCTTTACAAGTTATTCGCACCCGCGAGAAAGTGTGAAAATCTGTGAAAAAAAAAATAATAATTCTTTCTGGCCCCTTTGTGTCACCTTTGTAGTGTGCGTCCATTTATCTTTCTAACTCAGTCGGCCCCCAGGAGTTTGTTGCAGCGCTCCTTTCACTCGAGTGGCCCACCGGTTGGAACTCCTGCCCTTTAAATCAGAGCAATTGGGCCGTAATGAAATGACACGTCGTGGAGTTTTTGCAGCACATGTTAGAGCCATCAGACGCTCTCAACGTGTGTGTTTATGTACAGGTGTGTGTGTGTGTGTGTGCGTGAGAGAGAGAGAGAGAGTGAGCGCATGAGTTAACACAAAGGACTGAAAGCGAGCGACTGATTGGCGACCTCCAACATCGAGGCTCATGTGAAAAACAGGCCAACGGTGAATTGTCAAGGAGCTAGTTGGTGACATTGCCTCTAGGAAGTTGGTTTTGAATAAAAAAAAAAAAAAAAGTGATTTAATTGTTATTAAAGTGTACAAAATGACATTCATTTTAGCGTCCCACCGTCTCATTTTAACAAAATGCTGTTGGGTGGAATTCTCTCATCTCCAAAATGACTACTTAATTTCTTTTGGACATTTATTTATATATATATATATATATATATATATATATATATATATATTTAAAAAAATGCTAATGATGTTTAAAGAAAAAAAAAAACTCTAGTGTTAGCATCAAAGTATTTTCCACTTTGTCTAAAGATTTCATCCAGACTTTCAATCTTGAGACGCATAATGCCACCTGGCAGTTCAAATGTTCACAGGTTTGTTCTTGCAAGTTTTAATTATGCGTAAATGCAACAGACAGACCAATAAAATCGATTCTTGAGAAAATAAAAACTCCACCGTATTTTTTTTTCTCGCAAATTTATGGAACGCTCCATTTACAGCTTACGCGTGTGAAACGCAACTTTCAAGTTGTCGATGAGCAAAGGCAGTTTAACAGATGAGCGAGGCTTTTCCGGCCTTAGCGTGTGGAAGATACTGTAGGCGTGAAGTCGGGGAGATGTCAGCTAAAAGATGGATGCAAGCGAGCGGGACTTGCTCACACGTGCTTCAATAAACACATGAAGCACATCTGCACTCGCACCAAACGTTGTCAGTCTCTCACCGCAAACTCAATCGCATTTCATTTGTCTTACTGAGGCTTTGTGGGAACCCCTCAGTGATTCACTGCTCTTAAATAACGTCATAAAATGTCATGTTGGTGGTGTGAAGTTTAACACCCGAGAGTTTCCTTTGTTTCGAAAGCAATTGTTGCCTCTTGGGCGAAAATGATTTTCACACCTCATTACTGTCATCACTTCCCCGTTTTGACATGTGGCATCTCTGTGTCTCAGATAACATGCACCAGAAACGCAAATAGTTGCATGCGCTGTTAAGTGCCTTTTTGACAGTGGTGGGCGGTCAAGGCCTGCAAGGCTTTCTCTGCTGGCCTAACAAAATCAAGACAAAATTTTCATATTCTTCACGTTGATGTCATACCATATCCTAGAGTTGTATTTTTAGGAGAGCGTTTTTATCCAATCAGAATTCCACTAGCTTGTGTTGCTAGGCAGATTTCATAATAGCAGTAGCACGCACTATTCGTCCAAGACCTTCAGATACGAAGTCAAAGAGCATCTAGAATTGATAGACAGTTGCGACAGCCAATCAGATCATGAGTTGGTGACAGTAAGGCCTTCTCGTTGGCCTTAAGCTGAAGGTGATGAACACGCTTTGTAATTGGGTACTCACTTCTGAGGGGGCGGAGCTATGCTGAATCAACACACGCGAAAGTCGTAACTGGCAACCGTTCGAAAATCTAAAATATATTCTTGCTTTTGTAAACCACAATGTCCGAAGGAGGGAAAAGTGTGGATTTAATTGCAGATACGCTTGCGCGGCCATTTTCAAGACGGACCTTTCAAGAAGAATCTAGGTTGTCCAACACTCACTCAGAACTATTGATTTAAGTAGGACTCCTCTACGTATGAAATGCACGGCTGCTTTGCTTTTTGAAATGCCCACCGTGAATGCTTTGCCAATAAAATCCGCTTTTTTTTTTTTGCCTGACCCAGCTGCCGCACTTCATCAACAGCTCTCTGCCGGCTCACGAGCGCACCACGGCGCAGCAGATCGACAGCTACTTCCGCCAGGAGCTCATCTACAAGCGCAACGAGCGCATGGCTCGCCGCGTGTCCGCCCTGCTGCAGAGGAATCCCAACCAGACTTATTTTTTCGCCTTTGGCGCAGGTGAGACGGTTGACTTGGGCATTGAGAAATATTATCACAATGTCTCGTCACCTCGATTAGAAAAGACGCCCTCATGTCATCCTGGCTACGTCGTTAGTCCGAATCAGAATGCCCTGTATTGTCATTGTACTCAGTGTGCAACGAGATTAGAGATTTGTGAGCCCCGTTCTGGTGCTCGGGGGAAAAAAAAAAAAAAAAAAAAGGGCCTAGTAAATAGTTTGAAATGTATCGCTCTCATGCTCAAATCATAACACTTCCTGCTTTTTATTTGTTGGCTCATCCCTTTACAGTCACATAAGAGTCCCCGGTTGTTTGTGTCTCTAACTACCCATGAAGTTTTATCATCCACTCCATGGCATGTAAGTGCCAAACGAAAATCCGGGTGCACGTTGGCCAGAGAACTGCAAGTAGTCAAATTGCGTCTGTTCGTACTTAAGGGACTTTATTGCAGGAACCGCAACACAACTTTGGGGTTTAGAGGGAGGATTCAAAAAAATAAATAAATTGTGTCGAAAGAATTGAGGGCTTACCCAGACATGCTTAGGAATATAAAACAATAAGGTTACTTAATTTTTACGATCACCTTGGAGGTATCTTGTCATTTCCGACATGGTGGGAACAGTTTGGGGAAGGCCCCGAAGCACGAACGTCAGAACTGACCATCTTGATTTGTTGCATCTTAGCGCCACTAGAGGCTGTAGCCGGTACTACATGATGTTGTTTTCTCTTTTGATTTATTGTTCTTAAGAAAATAAAAATAAAAAAAAAATAAAAAATCCGCGTAGGCGGTGGTTACTCAGTTCGGGCGGCAACAATTTCAGTTCCCTGTCAAGCTCTCAGCCATGATTTGTGTTGCTGTAATTTTTATAGATTCTGTTTTGCAAGCAACTAGGCCATAATATTTGAAAGACTTGTTTGTCATTTTGTGTAGTCAACAACACTAAAATGGCGCTTCTTTAGGTGCTTCAAACGTTTCCATTTACACAGTACCAGGTGTAAAAATACTGACTTGTCAAGCACTAAAAAGAAATACAACAAGCCACTCAGCAGTGCAAAAACATACACAGCGGCCCTTGGAACTCTCACTAACAACCCGGGCTAAACTTTAGCTGCTGTCACACATCCGATTCTCGCTGTATCACTACCACATACTTCCATGACACCGATGAAGAGTACTTTTCCAAGTGCCACCATCTTGTAGAGTCACAGAAATCACACAAAAATGCCGAGCGCAGCAAATGGTTGAATTTTTCCGAGGATTAGTTGAGAATATTTTTCATCAAATTCAGCGATACGAAATGTCATGTCGATGATTTTTTTTCAAGCACTGTATGGTGGCAGTGAACTAACTATGGCTGAGATTTGCCCCCCCCCCAAAAAAAAAATAGGCTTCAATATGTTTTTCTGCAACTTCTAGTTGCAGTTGACTTTCAAACTAAACTTGAAAAAAATCAATTACAGCCTTCCTATTTAAAACAACAATATGCTGTAACTTTAATTCGGGAAAATCCATTTTGTTTGATGCTAGCAAACAATGCTAAACGCTACAGACAGGCTAATCATTAGCATTGTACTTTGTTTGTTCTGCCAATGAAAATTACTCGGCGGCAAGTACAAAGCACACAGTGGAAAAGAAAGATTCCAGTCTTTTCCTCATCTATGAAGTATTTCCACTGTCTTCATTATTTAATGATGACCGATGAAATCTAAGGAAAGACACAGGAATGTCCTCCAAAGCCACCAGGTCCTAACAGGGAAAAAAATAAAAAAGGACATTTTCCAACCTTCACTTCCTTCCTTCTTCCTTTCTCTCTCTCAAGCACTCGCCCCCAAAGTTGCGCTCGGCCAAGCAGCGTCTTGTTCTTTGTGGTGTGCAGCAGGTCCTTATTTGCCAGCTCTCAGGCTGCCGCCTTATTGAAAACATCCCGTGGAATTTCCTGACGCGGCCGCAGCCGAGACGCCGCTTCGCACACTCGCCGTACGTGTACGCGGGCGAGGCGAGTCACGTGATGTGCGCGTATTGCCAAAACGTGTTGGCGCTCTCCAAAATACACATGTTAGGTTTGTTTGTTTGAGCCACTTTCATTTCCCATCGCAAGAGCTGATTTGGCGCCAAAGCGCTGCCATGCGGGCTTTCAGGGGACCAACGTGGAGGACATTTATAAAAGCCGTCAATTATGAATGGATTTTCGCTATTTATGAGCTGCCTGGTTCCTATACGTCCCAGAATATTGGAGGGTTCACATCCTGCATAACTAATAAATTTAAAGTTTATTTGACATGCATTTGTTTTTCCATTTAAAAATTACTGTCAGCTATTTTCGAACAATTTGACATTTTTAAGACCCACAGAATACTGTGTCGCGCATCAGATGCTCTTCAACACATCCATGTTGAAAAAAACGAATTGACACGTATACACGTCAATGGCAGTGAACCAGTAAATTTGAATATCATGGGAAATTTCAGTTGAATTGAAAAAAAATTAAACAGACTCACTATAGAGTGATTTCAGTTACAGGTAACAAAAATCCCCCGAAATAACATTTTAAGAAATTTGAATATTAAATAATGAAAGCGTTGGACCAAATTTGTTAAACTTCTTGAATTGAACTACTTTAAAAAAATTACTTTCCCTATCATTTTGTAATTCTTTGAAATATGCTTGTATAAATAAAAATAAAAATCCCACCAAACTCACGTTATTTGACATCGAAAATCATCATGGGAACACCCTCTCAAGCAAGGCATGCGCGTGCGTCACTTGTCTAGTCTTCCGAGCGCTTTATCCGAGCGTGTTTGCTTTTCTCAGCCTTCCCCCACGTTTGTTTGTCTCGCTTTCTCCGCTGTGAGTTCATCTTTCATTCCACTTCCGTGTCTCACTGTCTCAGCTCTCAGGCTGTGTCCACATGCCCGTGGCTAAAGAGATGGTAAAATAAAATGCAAAAAAAAAAAAGTGCTACATTCCACGGCCAAAATAAATCTCAGACGACATTTAAAAAAAATCTGTTTACTTTGGAATAAATTTGCAAGCTGCCAAAAGCATGAAGCAACAGGTGGCGGAATCCAAGCTGAACTTAAAGTCAATTTCCCGTCGTGTTTTGCCCTTTAAAAAAAAACGACAACAAAAAACAAAGACACACTTTGTATTAATGACGAACTCAAGGAGTGCTATTATTGTTGAGCTGCTTCTTCTAATTCTTTTCTGCGCCAGCTCATGTTTTGCTTTTCAAACGGCAATTGCGTTTTAATGCGAGCGTGTCAAGATGTGAAGCCACGTTTCTCCTGACAAATGCTTCTTTCAATCTTTCCCCTCCCTTTGGCCACCATTCAAAACCAACAAGCGTAATTTGTGGTTTTATCTTGTCATCGCGTTCGGGTCGATGAACAGACAAGTGCCTGACAGGATTTTCGAATGCTTTCACAAATATTACCGTCAGGAGTGGAACGTCTTCAGGGTGTGGAAAAGAGCAACACATTCAAATATCGGACGACCTGGCTTCTCTCGAAAGGTCCGTCTTGAAACGGGCTGCGCAAGCGTATCTGCAATTAAATCCACACTTTCCCCTCCTTCAGCCATTGTGGTTCTAAAAAGCAAGAATATATTTTAGATTTTCAAAACAGTCGCCGGTTACGACTTTCAGGTGTGTTGAGAGAGTATCCAATCGCAAGCCGCGTTCGTCACCTTCAACGTGCGGCCAGCGAGAAGGCCTTACTGTCATCGACTCGTCCTCTGATTGGCTATCGGAACTGTCTATCAACTGTAAAAGCTCCCTTGAGACACAGAACAGACGCCCAGCACTATTGTATCTGAATATGAAATCTGCCTGGCAACACAAGCAAGCTGAATTCTGATTGGATAAAAACTCTAACCTATAAATTCAACACTAGGATATAATATGACATCAATGTAAAGAATATGATCACGATTTCTTGATTATGTTCGGCCAGCAGAGAAGGCCTTGCAGGCCTTGACCGCCCACCACTGGAAAACGGCCACCTATGCGTTCACATGCCATTTCAGCTCACCACCGAAGCTCAACTTTTTTAATGCCCATGCGGGAAGAATAGTCAATGTGAGGATTCACCTCACTTATTATGAAATCAAATCAAAGCAGCTCATTGGTGTGTTCACATGTGCAAGCGATTAGCGCTAAAGTGTATCATGCGTTAGCTTGAGAAATGCTCCATGACTAGCATGTGTCAAGATTCTTGGCCTCAATTCAAAGTCGAGAAAATAATTACAAAATGCAGACATGAAATCAATGTTCATCGCCGAGGTATGCGCACGTACACAAAGACACACATGCCGAGATACCGGCGTGCTTTTATCTCGGAGCAGACTAGCAACAAACACACACGCACACTCACACACACAAACGCAAGACAAATCTGCCATTTAAAAAAAAAAAAGGAAATAAACTGACGGGAAGGCTGTAATGAAGGAAAACAAGAGAATCATTTGGATCTTCCATGAATAATAAACTGCAACTTTAATTAGCGAGTGGGGGAGTGTGTGTGTGTGTGTGTGTGTTAGTTGAACAGTCAAACAGCTGCTCCTCATACGCTTTTCATCCCAGCAGGGAAATACTGCGACTGAAAAAATGTTAAAAAAAGCAAACAAAACGCAAACAACGGGGGCGTGTTTTGTTTTTCTTCAATCCCGGTGCTAAATGTTATCAGCTTTCCTCTAGTGGGAGATGATTACATTCTGCAGCAGCAACAAGATGGAGTATGTCACGGAGACGTATTATGCAATTATTTAAGATCCAAAATGCTTCCCAGGTGTCTTAATGAGAAAAAAAAAGGTTTGGATTTTCATCTGTGAAAACATGCAAAGGATAACGAATTAAAGCACATTTGGATCTCAGGTGAATACGGAATATGACTTTTGGTCGCCATCACGACGAGGGGCGGAGCTACGGTGAAGCAAAGGTGTTGCCAGTTTTGCAACTTTATGATATTTAGAAACTTTTCCACTTCAAGATGCTAATCTGTGCTAACCCTGTAGCTCTTCGGACTTTTTCCATAACGGCTTGTTCACACATTTTCCGTAAGAAGGTCAACAACAGGAGACTTTCTTGGTTGCCATCTGCTGGTGTGGATGTGCAATGACACTTTATTGTAGTACGGCGGAAAAAAAAAAAAACATGTTCCCCAGGCTCACACGCACCCCCTCAACATCGCACCGATTTTGTAGAAGTGCCCCGACAGCACATCTGCTTTAAATCCAACGGAACCAGGCAGACCTTTCTCGTATCTTACCGAGATTTTGCAAGTGACCAGAATATAAAACAGAACCGGAATATGAGCAGGCGTCACTCACGAGTCCCTTAGCATCGGCGCAACAGAGACCGACAGACAGACGTGGTGCTACATTCATAGGAAGTGAAGTCATTATGGAGATGAGGAATGAGTGTGGGGGCTGAAGAGAAGCGATCCAGATTCTCCTTGCTGGACCGAATGGTGGAATTTAGCATTTTAATCTGGAGCACCGTGGGTAGTTTGGCAGCGCTCCATAAAGCTAAAAGTGATTTATAAAGGTGGTCAAAGGCTAACGGTGGATGCACAGCAAGGTGCGCGGAGTATAGCCTTATTGAAAGCGTTGAGCCACATGTAGGAGCCGTACACACACACACACACACGCACACACCAGCGGGCGACACAGTGAGGGGAAAAAATGAATGTGTGGAAGGAGGAACCGATGCAGATGCTTCCATTTGAGGTCAGCGACTGTTTTTTCACTCACCGCACATTTGAGATGAATTGAAACGTACTGAGAGGCTTTTGGAATCGTCGTGTACTGCGACGTGATTAAAAACAGGCCTCCAGGGACTTGTGGGGACCTCTGAGGGAGTCGATGAAAAATAAGTAGACACACACACGGACCACAAAATATTACACCTGCGCAAGATTCAGGGCAGGAGTTGTGTTTCAAAATGAGACGTTTAGTTGCGATTGGCTGCCGGAGTTGTCTTCCGTTCACCATGAAAATGTACTTTTAGCGTATGCAACGTTTATCGAACAAGCAACCTTTTGTTAGAAGAGTTCCAGTGGAGAAAACGGTCAAAGGTGGGGTTTTTTTCCAGATCCCATACTGTGCCCCCACATGGTACAAACCAAAAAAGAAAAAAAAAAAAGGTGTATTTTCTGAACTATAGAGCGCCCCTAGTGGTGAAAGAAAAATCAACAGGAGCATTGTTCAAAATCTAGGAAAAAAGTAGCGGCTTCTGGTCCGTAAAATACGGTAGGTTAGATTACATATTTGATTGTTGGCGTGTTAGGTGACATATTTGATTAAAAGTCATTCGGTTTTCGGGCATGGATTCCAAAAGGCACTTAACTCATTTAATCCCAGCCATTTTCACGAGAGGAAACACCTCAATCACAGCGGTTTTCTTTTCGGGATTTTGACTGATTTTGCAAGACCTTCAAAATTTTGTGCTCTAAAGATATAAAAACATGGAGCTATGACGTAAAAAAAAAAGGCTAAGACGGATGAATACGTCTTCGGGAGGCGAGGAATACAATTTTGAAAATGTCTTATGGATTGAATGAGTTAAAACCGAGACGATCATAAAACATCGGCACCGTGCATGTAACGTGCACAAACATAATCAGTATTTTAATGATTCACCTTTCTGTTTTTTATGATCCACTTGGTCTGGTCCTGACTCTGTCCTGTTCTCAGGTCACTTCCTTGGGAACCGCAGCGTGCTGGACATCCTCCGACAAGACGGCTACGTGATCGATCACGTGACGCCTGATGACCAGCAGCCTGCGACAACGTGAGTATGCAGTAAACCGAGGGAGAAAAAAAAAAATGTCCAGTTTGGTTCTGCAGAAAGGCTTAGCGACGGTAATTGAGCCTTTGATACTTAATCAAGTCGCTCCCATCCCTTCCTTTCCCTTCCCTCGGTCGGGGGTGGCGTGCTGCCAGCCTTGCTTGGCTGTGCGCAGCAGCCACTGGTACTTTGATCCAAACAAACGCGTGCACACACGTGTATACATGTGAACACGGCAGAGTTGTGCCAAGAAGCAAGGGAGAGTCCCGGTGCTTGTTCCGTGTGTGTGCGTGTGTGTGTGTGTGTGTGTGTGTTTTCACGATGAGGAGGCATGACTGTTTACAGTTATTCTGCGGTTGAAACGCTTAATCAACAAGTTATGTTTTTAGAGGAGACAATCAAAATCCTCCCCCCTCCACTCCCAAAAAATAAAAAATAAAAAGTGACGACCAAAACACCACTTCTCCCATTTAACCCTTAAGCGTCGCTATTTTGAGGGTGCTGTTCCATCTCGTTAAAATTAGCCACTGCGGCACCAACGTCAGCTTAATTTTTTTTAAAATTTGGCTATGTGTCCGCTTGTGCGGCACCTGCGTATGACGTTGAAATTTTCGAGTAAATATCTGTTACAAACGTCACAAATTTTTTTTTAGAAAAATATGATAAATCACAATTAATCATTGAAATTTTTGGTGATTTATTACTCAAAAAATTAAATCACTTAGCAGCATTAATATATATAGATATATAATTTATTTTTTTTCACACACACATCAAGTTGTGCTGTTCCAAACTCCACTTCAAATTCCAAGCATAAACAGAACTCCTTCCTTCCCATGTGTACGGATTTGGGCTGTTGACTGCGGTCACGCTCGCACAACCGCACAGCCCGCCAGCGTGCGCACAATGCAAGGTGGGCATGGCGAGGAAACGGGACACGGCGCAAAGACGGCCGCGGGAGAGGTGTTTACGAGCGTTGTTCTCCCCGATGCCGACGGATGCTGTGACTGACAAGCCCGGCAGAGCAGCGCTGGCTTACGGGCTTGCAAGGAAGCCAGACCACAAACCTGGAGCTATCATCACCCTGACCAAGCCATCAAAAATGTTGCATGGAGGCTTTTTAGAGGCCGTAAAAGCAGGAAAAACAGCTTGTTGAATGCATTATAACTTTATGAATGAGTGAGAAGGGCTGCGGGAAATCCCAATATGAGCATCACGTAAGCTTGAGTGGCTTTTCAGACACAGCACGAGTAGACACGGCAGCGAATTATTTTGCACTTGTTACCGCATTTTCTTGACCTTGTCGGTCTGCTATTAAATCAATCGATGATTGGGTGTTTTGAGGAGCTGCACGTGCAAACCGTATTGACGGATGGAAACAAGAGGAGAGAAAATAGGAGTAATGGCTGGAAGAGCAACGAGCATGGCAGATTATTTAAGTCTGGGTGGTCCGCTTTGAGCCGGGTTCAGTTCGGATGCGAAAATAAGAGCCAAATGACTTACAACTTCCTGCAATTCGGAAGAACCGTTACGAGTTTGAACACCACCTGTTCCAGGCTGCTGGTCGTTTGCTGACAATGTTAGCGATCGCAAATAATGGAAATAATTACGTTTAATAAACAAATTGTCGCCATCTTAAAGGTCTGTCTCTGTCTCTGTCTCTCTCTCTCTCTCACTCACTCACTCACTCTCTCTCTCTCTCACTCTCTCTCTCTCAGGACTGGCTGACTCCAAAGTAAAGTGCATGACAGAAATACAGCTCATATTTGAGTTAGGCATGTTTAACTGTTTTAAAGTGTTTTTGTGCAAGAAAAGACTTCAAATTTGACAGCTTCTTAAGGTTAAAAATGATGGACTACTTGTTTTTCTTTCAGCAATTCTGTGAAAATGAATTCCGGTCTGTAAACAGCCAGAGAATGGAACATTTCAAATACTTTTTCCATGGTATAATTATCTACTGTTGTGAGTAGAATTTTGAGGGCAAAACAACTATTTTATCCATATAGTAACCCAGTAAATCCCTGTCCACCGCAGGTCCAGGATTTTGGGTGACATACCAGTGTTGGCCATGAGATGGCGCTATAAAAACATGCCCATCGAGTATTTCAATACGGATCTCACTTTCGGATGTGCTTCTACTTCCACAGTAAACCAGACAGCGAGCCGACCGGCGGCAAAAGCGTGGCTCCTCCCACCAGTTCAGGCAAGACGGAGCTGGACGAGCCCAGTAGCATGCCCGGCATCGGCGAGGAGGAGGAGGAGGAACTGCCTCACATCCTGCAGCCGGACAGTCTGAGCCAACTGGAGGAATTCGGGCGGCACAAGCGCCCTCGAAAAGCTCACCGCGGCCATGGGAGGCCCCGCCTCTTCAGTGACCTCTGGGTTCGCTTCGGGGATGGGTGAGTTTTGGAATACTGTAATCGTTCGTTTCCAAAAATTGTGATGTGGGAGTTTATCCACTTTCGCATGACGGGTTTTATTTATTTATTTTTTTAAACTATTAACAAAAAAAACAAAAAAGTAGGATCATACATTGACAAACAGAACTTAACTGCTCTTCCACAAGAAAGCAGAAAGTAACCTTTCCTTTTAACCGGGGCTTTGGCGCCATCTAGTGGCATCTAAGGACATTACAGACAGAGCCAAAAATAGCTGAAAATACAAACAACTGATTCATTTGTGAAAAGCAACCCTCAAATTGCATTGAGCCCACTCGACAGTAAACCTAACCCTTTGCATTCCCTGTCGCGCAGCACCGCCCCGCCCCCTAACGTGAGGATCATCAACGGTTACGTAACAGTGGAGCCCCCGCTGACCCACCCGGAAGACCTCGTCACAGGTCCGCCCTCCTCCACGCCGCTCGCCCCCACATCAGCGCAGCCTCCTTCGCGCATCCACAACACACCGTCAATGACGTGCGCTTTCGCCTGGCTGCTGTCATACGCGCTGCTCATCTCCTGACCGCCGAGACGATGGCTTCGAGGGGTGGAATTTGCCATCCAAACAAACACGACCGCATTGCGCACACCAGACAGGCGGGAATGTTTTGAGGGATGCTGCCAAGCCCTTCAAAAAGCTGCCAGGCTTTCACATGTGGGTCCCGCAGTGTGTGGACGACAACAGTCCAAAAGGCCTTCACACCACAGGGAAGAAACTCAACGGCGAATTCGTCTATTTCAGAGTTGGTGCGGTCGCATGTTGTGACCATCATGTCAGCGGATCTCAAACTGGGGTCCATAAGCCACAGTTCGGTGGGCCGCCGAATCATTTCAAATAAATTCAGTTTTATCATTTAAAAGAGTGCCTATGAGGGACAGGCGCCAATATAACTTGAAGAAGTTACTCCTCCGTATTTAAGCTTTTGGGCCAATTAAACGTTCTGGTATAATTTTCACGTATTAAAAGATAAATATTCAACTTCCTTCCCTTCTCCAACTTTAATTTTTATGTAATATTACAACTTTATCTTGGAACCATACAGCTTAATTCTTGCAAGATGAAACAAATTTTATCCCGGAAAACATGAATTCATCTTGACATGATGTCTTTTTTTTTTTTCCTCTCGAAAATTGTCATCTTTGGATTTTTATGACATTTAGGAGTGCATGCGGTAGTTATGATTAATTGGCATTCAGATTAGATATCTCCCTTGTAAAAGATCCCTGGAAACGAAAGGTTTGAGAAAATTGCTCAATAGTCATCTTGGCTAACGAGAATAGATCCTCATAACTTTACGGAGATAATATGCTCAAACCGTGCTGTGGTGGAGGAGCACTCGGACTTTAAAGTGTAAATTGTGCATTTTGTCCATAAATAAATATTGTATATTTATTATTGCTGAAAGATAAAGAGTATATTTTCTTGCTTTTTAAAAATACATAGGAAATAAAGCATCTTTGAAAGCTGATCATGTGACCTGAGTTTTTATTTTCTTTCTAATGTTGTTTGGAGGGCAGTTGAATTTGTTTGTCTATTTTGGGTGCCTAAATTACTACATATTGGCACATATGTAAACAGCAGATTTGTAGCGTTGATGTATTCCCCAAGTGACTATTTAATTTGAATAAAGTGAATCCTTCCGACATTCTATGGGCATTTTGTGTCATTCAGTTTTATTAAGCCTTTTGGATGTGATGGGAAAAAATATTTTAAAACATTTATCTTTGTGTTTTTTTTTTTGTTTGTTTTTTTACAATTGCAGCCTTTGTGAAAGCACCATACAAATAAAGTTGAATTAACTTTTCAAATGACATTTTTGACTGTGCAAACTTTCAATTTTATATGTGCCCGCTAGATGGCGCTGCTTTCTCCCAGTCAAGCCTTGCGGCCAATTTCACACCTTTTTACAAAATTCTGCCGTGCCACTGCCTGCGTTTTGTGCCGTGACTGAGTCACAAGAATTGATTTTGATTCAAGTTATTCTTAAAAATCAATAATCAAATAAATAGTGAAAAAAGTTATTTATAATTCCGAATTTTTTTTTATAAACCACTACAAACTATTCGACAAAATACTAATGATGCATCCCCGCCATTCATGAAAACTTCTCAGACATTGACAATTAAAAGTGAGCATCATCAGCTTTTTGTATGAGCTCAGACTGCCATCTGCTGGCTACAATGAGACAAAAATTCAAATAGTAAATTGCTGTTTGGATTGGAAACAGAACAAAGAAGAGCAAACTGATGTCATCAGTTCCTACAATCAAGCGCCTAAAAACAACAACAACAACAATGTATTCAAAACTATTTCGAGCATTAAGTTTCTCTGACATTGAGCCGTAATTCTGAGCAGGTTTAAAGGCTGGACTTAGTATTTCCAACAGGGGGCGCCATTGTCACGCGATAATTTCAGCAACTTTTTTTTGCAGCCAGCAAGTCAAATGAAATGTGATGTCGATTTACGATGCACGATTGTTTCAAGGTTCCGAACAGTTATTGGCGCAGCTTCTCGAAAATACTTTTATACTCTCAAATTATTATTATTATTAGCAGCATTTGTTTTCTAATTGTAGCCACCACCTGTTTTCTATTCATATTTACTGTACCGTATAATTGCAACTTTAATACTGCGCGTGCGACGGTTAGTTCTTCGTCACACTTATTCCTGCAAACTGTTGGTAATGCACCATTTTCAAAACGTTTATATTATTTCTGTTTGGTTGTTTATTATTGCGCCCCAGAGTGTGAATAAAATATATGATTGGCAGATAGATGTGCATTAACATTTTTAGAATACGTTGTTAATATTTCGCTGAGTTTGAGATGCAGGTTTAACTAATTTTTAATTTCGTGGTTGCCAACCAGGCGCCCCGTCGATGAAAGTTGCAGCAATCTTTCAGTTTAGCTCAGTTTTAATCGGAGCTGCTGAGTAACGTATTTATTATTGTGGTTATAATCCGTCAAATATTACACTCCCTCTTGTGTGAATAAATATCACTGAAATATTAGTAACAGTAATATAAATATATTATGCAACTGTAATCACAATTCATGGCATTATCGTCTCTTTAGTTGATGGAGCTCATAAAATTGTGCGTGCTGTTAGGAAACATAAATGTTAGTTGACTTTGTGTTCGCCTGTGTGTATGAGTTTAAAATGAGGGAAAATGATTAGCCTTACTGTGGTCATTTCAAACGAATTGATGAAAGTGTTTGATTCTAGGTCAATTACGAAATCTGCCTAGCAACAAGGCCGTCTCGGCATTCAAATGCAGATGGTCAAGAAATGGTTGATTGCATTATGTCGTTTTTGCGACAACTGATGTCAGGAATAAATAACCAGTATACATATAATGATAAAGCTAAAGCTGCTATTTTTAAAGCAAAAAAAACATGATTGTAATGCACATTTTCAAATGCACGGCTTTAGCGCATAAGACAGAATACACTGCATGGTCAACATGCAAGATGGCTTTATGTGTCATGAAACTATTATCTAGGCTGATTTGAAAAATGTTTACTTTTTTTCTACCACAAAACGTTTTTTTTTTTTTAGATTTTTTTTTTTACCTCTGAGCAATATGGATTTTATCCTGTGTTGTATTTTAGAGCTACGGCATTTCAGAAAATAAACCTAAACCCTTAGTTTGTAAATATTACAACATATATTGCATATCATTCATAATATATTATGAAAACTGAATATGCTACAGAAAAGATGAGGGTAGATTTTTAACCAGAGCAAAAAAAAAATCAAAAAATCAATCTACAACATCTGGTAAAAAAAAACAAAAATTGGAGTAAAAATCTGTTGACCAGTGATATAAAATTATTTCTTGGTTATAATCTGAAATTAAAAATATATCGGTTAATTTTTGACTTGTTAAATTTAAATGCACAAAAAAAGGTCACTTTGAAGTTCCTCATTCCTGTTCCAAAATGTGAAAAGATGATGAAATACAAAGAACCAACCAAAGCACTTTGAGACAACAAGGTGGCAGTGGTGTAATAAATTTGCTAAGCACTTGAAATTGAAAGGCAAGGGCTCTTCCTGACTGCTTCTAGAAAGCCGAAACCTGGTGAAACTGCTTCTTGCTTTTGGAATGGCAAGACAATCCAGGTCAGTTAATAATAATATAGCAGAAACTTGTGAAATAATGTTGAAAATAAGAATAAAAAAAGGTGGATAACGCATCTCCTTATTAGCAGCCTCAAATGGTTCTTGTTAATTTAATGGTGAGAATAAGCAGAGGAAGGAAAAAAAAATAATTGAATTAATCTGCACCTTGAGCAACGTAGGAAGAGGAAAGCTGATCCCCCCCCCAGCCCCGAACAAACAACGTTTCCGCCCCTTAAGCCGAGACGGGACAATATTTGCCTTCGCTACAATACCATTTTCCCTGAGCTTTGGAGCTGTTGTTTGAGCGGCTGGAGGCCTTGACAGCCTGCTCTCGAGCTTTGACCCTCACTCTGCTGGGGACGCGCCGCCTGCCGCATATAAATAAAAGATTACAGTGGAAAAATCAATTTCTGGGCAAACTCATTAAAAATGCTCCTCACCTTAAATGATTCTCATTTCCTTCCATTCAACCTGTTTGAGGAACCCCCCCCCCGCACGTCCCGTCTTTTTCATCCGCCCTCCCTGCTGGTAATTACTTGCACAAGTCGTTTGTCGCCCTTTGATTTGCAGCGTTTCACAAATGAAGGTTAAGTTTGTTTAACCGTGCTGGATTTGCCGGTCATGTTAAAGCATATAATGTGGCAGGCCCCTGGTTGCTCCTCACACCTCCTCCTCTGGTGCATCTGGGAAGGTGGGGGGGGTGGGGGGGGGGGGGTGCAGGGTCCAAGGTGAAGGCTTATTTGGAAGCCGCTGCAGAGCCATTGATTTCAATGAGTAGAGGACGAGGAATTTGTTCAAAAGCACCTCGGCTCAACGGATTCAATCTTGGTCCTGCGTGAAGGATTATTGGTACCTCTCGTCAAGGTCTCGGGCAGCATCCGTGTACATGTGTGCGATGTGGTACACCTTAAAGGGGAAGTCAAGTCGAAAAAATTGGGTTTGCTTAAGTATGAGACTCCCCGAGCAAGGTTTTTGGATTAACGTGCATTTCGCGACTCGTACACTGGAGCAGTTTGATATGACAGTCATGCAAAAAAAAAAAAAGAAGAATTGCACTACTACTATGACTACTTGAAGATTCTATCATTTTAGTAATTCTTTAAAGAGGATAAAGAATATATGCAGTTGGCATCAGTGGCATTTAGCACGTTTTTGTTAGCATTAAGCTAAGCAAAGCTGTTGTTTTGAATACATTTGATGTTATTATTTTGTGTCATGTTTGGTTTGACAGGAAACGTCAATTTAGAATGGGAATAAACAGCTGAAAATTTTATATTTTCTAAAGACTTAATGGCGATCTGCCGAACTGCTGCTGGTTTTGATTTTGAAGAATAATCTTTGTGCGATTTCTCGCCCCCAAACAATGCAATTTATTACACAATTATTTTTCAAGGTCTTCATCCAACGTACCAAACACAAGCAATAGATTCATCTGTTACACGATAAATAATATGAAATTTGACCAAACATAATTTTTTTTGTTTCGGTATGTGCAGCTTACACTAAAATAAAAACTAAAATAATGAATTCATATGAAAACTTCAATTAGAGGTGTTGACTTGTAAAACATTTTTGATTAGCAGTCTTTTAAGCATTCACAACTTCCACTAACAACCCAGGCTAAACAAAGCTCCTCCCTGTCAAAGATCTCAGCGACGATTCCTCACGACAACGTGCTACCGAGACGCTAATTACAACACTGCGATTTTTTTCAGCACGTAGCAATGCGATAGGTTCCACAAAAAAAAACAAAAAAAAAAAACACAACAAGGTGAATTAGTGGCTAGTGGGGATTCTTGTACAACCAAGATAATTACTTCAACACGATGCTACGCTTCGCAGGCTGCACAATACGGTCGTGAAAGGGGCAAGAGCGTGAACGCGCTTTCTCGACTGGCAAGGTTTATCGATCCCCCCCACCCAAAAAAAAAAAAAAAAAAGTCACCAAGTCAAGGTGAACCGCCATCGATCCAAACGACGCCATTAAGAGCCTTTCAAACGTGCCCAGCGGCACTGATGTCGGGAAGAACGCAAGGGAGCCAAACAAGAGACGAACTGCCGTTGTTGGCAACCGCACAAAATGTTCTCCTCTTCCTGTTGTTCTTCACAAAGTCCCTTTTTTTTAATTTATTTATTTATTTTTTAATTTGTAATGTAATTACGATCGAAGGAAAGACGCCGCATTCTGAGTATTACTCCGCATTTCCGCCAAAGGGCTTTTTTTTTGTTCTCCGTTCTGAGCCAAGCCAAGCCAACGGCGGCCGTAAAAAGCTTTTTTTTGGGGGGGGTCCAACAAAATTGCGTTGGGAGCCGAAGCAGATAGAGCCGCGCTCTCTCTTTAGATAATCCCGCTGATAGCGAGCGCAAAGCCACACTGTTTGGAGAGCGCTTCCGACTCAAAGCTCGTGTGTGTTTGTGCTGGATGAGACATTATTCGACTCTATTGTCACGACTCCCTTGAAGACGTTGTGTTGAGCCCGCTGGCCTTGGGGAGTCTTAACTGGGAGTCAGGTGCATGTGTGGGGAAGGACATTGAAACGCCAAGACCAGCGTTGGCTTAGCTTTTTCAGCTGACGGGCCAAAGTCGAACGACAGCAAAGAAGGAATGCCGCTTGGACACTCAATACGATGATCATGAATTATCTGCATGATCTGCTTTTAGGCAGCGTTGAGCCGTCAAGGCCTTCTCTACTGGCCTAACATAATCAAGAAATCATGATCATATTCTTCACATTGATGTCATATAATATCCTAGTGTAGTAATTTGAGGTGAGAGTTTTCATCCAATCAGAATACAGCTAGCTCGTGTTGCCAGGCAGATTTCACAATACCAGTAGCACGCACTATTCGTCAGAGGCCTTCAGATAAAATCGTATGAGAATCTGTTCAATCAAAGTCAATGGGCTTTCTGATTGGATAGACAGTTGCGATAGCCAATCGGATCACGAGTTGATGACAGGTCGTCTTGCTGGACGTAGGTTGAAGGCGATGAACGCGTTTTGTGATTGGATACTCACTCGGGAGGGGGCAGCGCTAAGCGGAATCAACACACCCGGAATTGACCGTTGCATTTTATTAATCACTTAAACTTAGCAACATGCTCACACTGCGCGCTTCAATGCAACTGTACTTGAGGCTAAGCTAACGTTTCATTGCCTTCTTACGAGGTCCAGTATTGCGCAAACGACAACATTGTCGCACGTTTACGACCCAGGTGAGGTTAAGTGCTTCACAAAATGGATGGATGGCTCGCAACGACTGTGTCGTAACTTTCACAATAGTCTTTAATACTCGTGGGATAATAAGCATGGCTTGGAAGTGGAGTGATATTTGAAATCATTTCTTTCCTTGCGAGTATCTTCACTTGAAAATGTCCGTCAGCATTCAAATAGTAACCCAAATGTTTGGAATAAATATTTTCTCATACCTACCATTGCTCACTATTTTTTTGTAATTTATTTTAATAGTACAACATGATGAAATCTCTTCTAACAATTCACACTAAAAACTTAAAATTAAAGCGTGTATCATTCCAGCTGATATCGTATCGGGCGATATCGGACGGTACACCAGTTCGCAATATTGATATCGCATCGGAAGTGAAAAAAGTTGGATCCGGACACTCCTTATTTATTTATTTATTTACTATATATAAGTGTATTTACTACATATTTATTTATTTTTTATATATATATATACAATATATATATATATAATATGTATATATATATAATATATATATATATATATATATATATATATATATTTATATATATATAACATATATATGTATATACATATATATAACATTATATATATATTTATATATATATATATTTAATGTATATATTTTTTATATAAATTTAATTAAAATTTTTAATATAAATATATATATTTAATATATATATATATATATATATATATATATTTATTTATTGAATATATTTATTTAGCACACACGTACACATCTACGTCTATTTATACCTGTGTGTGCTTGTATAAAACAAAGTCTACCAACGGATATAAAGGTGTTTTTTTTTCCCCTTCCAAAAACACAGTAAACAAAAGTAATCATGCTTTTGCCAAGAAGCGCAGAGAAGCTACAAAGGAGACAAGAATAGCATGTTTGAGGACATGCGTTGCCACGCACACAAAAGCTAGCGTGTGCATTAAAGGCGGGTGCTGAGAGTGTTGTGTTTCACAGTTTTTTTTTTTCTTTTCCTGCCATGATATACTTCTTTATTATCCCGCACAAGGGGGCACTTCACATGTGGAATGGGTTCTCTTTGATATCGACAGCAGCTTGAGGGAGAGAGTGCACTCAAACACAGGAACAGGCGAATTTATTCTGCGGAGGGTGGAGAAAAAAAAATAAAAAGATAGTCGCGTACTTCCCTGGCAGCGGTTGGCGTGCATAGGCGACAAACAGCGCGCTTTGATGCCACGGCGGGGAACACTCCACGTGCTAATGAAATATGGTAATTACTGCCACATGAAAGCCCTCCTGGATGCAACTGGACAAAAATGTATAAAAAAACAAACAAAAAAAACCCAAACTAATATGACTTAGCCTCTGTGATTATTACTCTTTTTAAAATTGTTCACCTGATACAAAGCAGTGAGCCATTCGTTGATCCAGGAACATGTCGGGGAGGAGGGGCTAAAGGTCCGCTGATTAGGAACCCAATTCTTCCTTTTCAACAGGAGATCTGATCTGAGTGGGAGAATGACTTGAAAAGAGAAGAAGTCTCAGTGCTTGGCTCCAAGTCAGGCCAAAAAGATTCACTTAATTTAGACTTACTTGCATTTGGATTGAAAGAGGAAATTCATTTTCACGATCCAAGGGACCAAGTATATTTATGAGTCTGCAGTTGATTTCAGAAAGCTATAAATTGTTGAGTGGTAAATAAATTTGTCTGGCGCCAATTTGGAGTTTGAATTCTTCTGCCATATGAAAATGGGAAAATCAGATCAAGGCATTGAATTTGAATCGGGCATTTGAAAGTGAAGTGAGAAGCAGTAATGCATTTCCTACTTGAAATGATAAATTACACCCGCCATTTTAGTCTTTCAAACCGATTGGTTCAATTGGCAGATCGAGGTAAGATTGAATTTGTTTGGAACGATACAGAGAGCAACTGTTGAGTTGGTAATTTTCATTGCCGCTTTTTTTTTTTTTTTTTTAATTTAGCTAGTTGGAATTTTTATTTAGAGCGTGTCTATTGGTTTTTAATAGTTTTATTTTTAGTTTTATTTTTTAAACATATAAGGAGCAAATTTCAGAGTACATTTTTCTCTAAAAATACGATATTTGATCCCTGCAAACAAAGTAAAATTTGAGATTAAAGATTTTAGCATAAAATTCTCAGAATAAATTTTACACCAAATTTTACACTGAATAAATTACTCTGTTTACTTGGACCTCTTTTTTTACAAGTACATTTTACTCAGAAATTAATTTCCTAAACAACTCGTCGAACTTTTTCCATCTGTGCGGCTGAACAGTAATACAGAAATAAATATGTTTAAAATAAAACCCGAAAAGTCATGTATGAAATTAATTCATCAAAATGAAACATTTTTGGGGGGTTATTTATAATAAGCTTGCTTGACACCTGACCTAACAACTTGAAAGCAATTTCCAAATTCTGATTGAGTGTTCATATTCAATTTTTTAGACGGTAAGAAGAGAACGATGTGGCATGGTTTGTTGCGACGCGCTTTTGGTTCACTTGGATGAGAAAATGACATCAAACCAAGTTTCGAATGCAAACAGATAAACATGAGTTCCCGAAAATGCAGAACAAGAATGGCCAAGGAGCGGGAAAATAGTCACCAACGGAGAAAAAAAAAAAAAAAAGGTTGCGACCAAGTACTATCAAGTCATCCCAAAAATGCCCTCAAGTGGATGCCGATAAATGCAGAGAAGCATTCACGTGCACATTTTGCGTCAACCTGACACGTCGCTGAATGCAATTAGCTCGAGTAACACAATGCACTTCATGTCAAGAGGGAGTGCCAAGCGAGGGGGCGGGGCAAAATCTTTGACCATCAGTGTTTGCGCTCGGCCAGACGGCAGAACCCCCCCCCAGTCACACGCATGCACACACTTTCACCTTGCTGACCAGTCCTCCCAAGAGATGGGGCGCTCGAGGTCAGGGAGAAGGTGGAGGTCAAATGGGCCCTGATAAGTCCGACTAATAGGACCGTGTGTGTCCAGAGAACCGAGGCTAAAAGCTATGTGAGCAAACACACATTGTGGTTCACGTACACACACACACACGCCACTCATGACCGATGTATGCATGCGTGTGCACTCTTTAAGGTCAGAGCACGGGGTGAGAATGTTAAATGGCCGAGCTGGGGACGAGTGTGGGTGGAACATCAAATATTTTCCTAGCCATCACATGAGCAAACCGGAGCAGACCGGAGGAAGATTGGCTTTCCGGTGTCGAAAGGATGGCAAAGTCTTGTGCCAGCTTCACATTAAGCTTTTTTTTTTTTACAATTGTTTGGCCTGCATATCATTATAAATGTGTAAAAAATATTTGATTCTATTTTTACCCATGCAACAAGTTATTTGCTGAAAAGCTCTTTTTTTTTTCTTAAGTATTTCTAAAATGCCTTATGATACCAGAAATTTTGTCTAGATAAAAAAGTAGAACAGAAATTCGATGTCAATAGTGACATATCGAATGTGGGATAAGTGTCAGGGAGCAGCGGAATTTAGCCTGGGTTGTTCACGGAAATTATGGAGAGTCTTCAAAGTACACACAGCATTTTTTTTTTTAATTCTAATCAAGTGTAAATCATTTATTTTTAAGGGTAATGATTTCACCTGCTTCACGATCATAGTTGGTAGTTTTATTGACAGTTTAATTATTTTAGCCAATTATATAAAATATTAGAAGTTGACAACAACTCAGATTTTTTTTTGAAGATTTGAGATTAAATCCTTTTTTTTTAAACCTTTTTTTTTTTTTAATGAAGATCACAATCAGAAATTCAGTCGACACGTTAACATAAAAGCTCAGAAGGACATTTTTCAGTTATTTCAAGGCTCATATACGAGGCGACCCAAAAACAAAACAAACCGAAAAAAACCTACAAGTGATCTCTTCAAATTAGTTTCGTTCAGCGCGCGAGAAGAGGAGCACAGCCTCCAACAATAAAATATTTTCAAAATATTGTTTCACGATAAGAGAAGATATGTTAGTCGCCGCGATTTTGCGATCACAGCAAGGCGATAACGCCGCATCGCCGACTCAAATCTCTTTGTCCGATCCCGTCTCGTCGAGTGCGCGGCTGGCTTTTGAGTCACACCCACAGGGGCGCCAGCGGGCAGACAGACGGACGACTGCCGTCTCGTTCCCATCCGGTGCCGCGGAACACTCCCAGCTCGTGTTATCGCTCTCCCTCAGGTGTATCCAGGTAACTCCAAGGCCAAGCCGCTCTTAAAACCGCCACAGTCAAGGTAACGGCTAATTGCGGAATGGTCCTCGTAAAAAACGCCCCCCCCCCTCCTGCCGAGCTCACGATTATACTTTTGACTTGGGACAATCTTTTGACAGTTTTTTTTTTTTTGATGGTCGCCTGACAATTCCCACGTCCTCACCATAGTCATTAGTTCATCTTAAACCCGTTTGTCTTAAACTTTGTGTGGTTTCGTCCATCTTTCTTTTATCACCCCTTCTGTGTCCATATTTCTCAGAGTTTTACGAGCAAACTCTGGTTCCCGCCCTCTTTTAATGTTTGATTCGTGCGATAAGAGACGAGCGAGGGATGAGTCTGACGGCGGCGGTTAATGAGGTCAAAGTGCAGAGGATGAGGCGCGGTGGGAGTGACCGCCCGATCGCGTTCGGCCTCCAAAACGGCAGGCAGGCACGCACACACAGCGGGCGAAACGTCCGTATCGCTGAAATTGAGCGTATCGGACTTTTGTGTCATTATCAGCCCATCAAGATACGGGCCGAGGAGTTTGTAGGAATCGATTGTCACGTGTACTTACCCTCTGAACGGCGATAAGATGACAGTTAACTTCTGTTTATCGCAGGGGATGCGTTCCAGAAACATGCAATCAGTGAAAATGCGCGATTACATTTTTTTTTAATGGTATTTACACACCCCCACACACACTTTGAACATTTAAAGTTTATTTAGAAAATAAAACATTCACAAGGTTTATTCATTTAATTTTTTTCAAGTTCGACGGGCCGGATTAAAAGGTCTAACGGGCCGCATGTGGCCCCTGGGCCATAGTTTGCCCAACTCTGCATTGAAGAGTCAATCAATAATGTAAATTGGCCGCCAAAGACAGTTTTTTTTATGCATTTGCGGGGTATCAGATTGAGACACGTTATTGGTGGATACTCCAAATCATTTCAGACTAACTCCGGTGACAAAATGTGTTATGATCTCCCTCGTCCGAATGCGTGACGATGCCAGCGGCCGATTCGAGCCGATGAGAATGGAAAACCATCAAGCTGGCTCAAATTAACCAAATCAACCAAGCAACCGGCGACTCAACTGGCCTGGCTTCACCCTCGCTTCGTCCTCCTTAACGCCTTCTGATTTGGACCATTACAAATTCGTCGTATGCGGCTGCAGCTGATTGAAGTGATGGGCTGATTCCTCCAAGCTTGCCGCCTGATGGAGGGTGCTATAACAAATAGCCCAATGGCTCTGTTTAGATAACACTGACCTCTCGCAAAACGCTGCCACGTCTGCAGGATGAGCATTGGAGGGACACGATGTCACCTCTGAACGAACACACGACAAACTTCAATTTCAGATATCAATAATATCACAATAAGTCTCTCTCTCTCTCGCTCTCTCTCTGCTCTCTCTTCTCGCTCTCTGTCTCTCTCTCTCTCTCTGTCTCTCTCTCTCTCTCTCGAACAAAAGTGTTCGTCATCATCAGGATGAATTGCAAGGAGGGTGACAAGAGGCCAGAACCCCTGATCTGCATTCTGCCCCCGTGGGGTTACCACGGTAACGAGTACAGTAGGTCGCGGGGCGAGGGGAGGGGCACGGGGAGGGCACTCACACTTTTCCTTAGAAATTGATATTCATGCTTTTGTGGAGCAGGGGGTTACAATTGTCTTGATTTGGAGGGAACATTTCAAAGGCCCCGAGACCCCGTCGGAGCTCCTCAAAGGGCGACCAGAAAAAACCCCCCCAAAAAAACAGCTGTTTTACACATAGGAAATTAAACACTATTTCGCAGGTCGGCAAAGGAAAACTCATTTAGGAGGTTGAGCCTATGTGAATGGTTTATTAGCTTCTACATATAAACAGCGGCTTAAAAATATGTTCGACTAAAAGCTGGAGAAAATTGGATGTTCACTGTTCGGTTACATTTTTAGGGGCTTCTCTCTTTTTTTATTTTTGGTTTGTTTTACTTTTCCGGCCAATATGAAAGCAGAATAACTGGAAGTGTGGCTTTTTAAATTTGATGAGTCCTACTTTATTTATTTTAACTTTGTGACCCCACCCCCAATCCCTCTGATGTGGAAGGTTTTTGGTTTTCTTTGCTGTATTTTTGACCATGTTGAATATTTTTTTTTTTATATGCTCAAATGTATGTAAACAGATACGCTGAAGAAAAAAAATTAAAGGCGCCTCGAAAACGGTCATTAAAATGTTATACTTTTACATACACTATATATATTCGAAATAATTTTGTATAATTTAAATAGCCTACTATAGCTTTTTTGTGTGTGTGTGTGGGGGGGGTGGGGGGGTAGAACTAGAAAATCCCACTAAATTCCTATGAGTTGCATCTCGATCTATTAAATCCAACTCTATGCATTTAAACTGCTCCAAAATATAACTTCATTTCATAAAATGCAACACATAAGACCGCATTGTGTGCTCGTTTGCTTCTGAAAGTGTGTCCGTACCCATGGCCTTGTGTTTTAGTACCCACTTTATGGTCCAAAAGAAAACACCCCCCCCACACACACACACACACCCCTAAAGTGTGCATTTGAAAATAAAGCTCTTGCATTGTGCAACCCTTTCGCACACAAGAGGGTCGCTTTAAAAGTTACAAGGGGCAATGTGACGGTTCATCTTTGAAAGCCTTGGGCTGTAAAACAACACCCTGACTCGCTTATGAGACAAGGTGTTTTAAAAACACTCCAGTTAAAAAAAAAAAAAAAAGAAGCAATTGAGAGAGAATGAGGGGGCATAAAGAAACGATTCCATCGCGACACACGCACGCACATGCGGCATTCCTCATTGCTAGCAGCCCTAAGATAATGTTGTTCTTTAATTAAACTATCTCTGCCGTGTAGTGGGAAGTAGCGGGGGAGACGGCAGAGACGTATGGTCTGTGCAATCAATTCTGCTCAAACTGTAAGGGCGGTATTAGCACTGGTGAGTGAGAACATTTGGGGGGGGGGGGATGTATGCATTGACGCCACATATTCACGAGTGTGTGTGTGTGTGTGTGGTGTGTGTGCTCTTTTCCGGACTGATTGCCAGTAAAAACAGGCTGACGGGAGAAACTGAAACGGACTCTTGCAATCACGATTATGAATCAAGCGTCAAACCCGACGGGAGGAAGGAAGTAATGAGGTGAGCCGCTTCCACAAAAAAAAAAAAAAAAAGAATATCATCTCACGGGCATCTACATAGAAATGGGTGAGATTCAGATTTGGTAAGAAGTGACTAAAGTACTCACGCTAGTCTGTACTTAAGGACAAGTCAAGATGCCAGTTGTACCTTCGCACATGTTCCCAACTCGCTCATCCAATCACAAATCAACAGCAGCAGAGGAGGATTTCCGAGAGACAGTCAACGCTTTTCACCAAACTAGGACTATTCTACATCTTGGAATCTATTGTGTTACATTTGTTCACTTCCTGGTTCGAATTCTTCAACGTCGTTGTGTTCCCTTGTTACACTAGTGATAGACCGATTATCGGCCGAGTCGATTATCGGGGCCAATTATTTGGCATTTCGGCATCGGCTTTTTTAATAACTTTCAAGGCCGATAAATTAAAAGCTGGTTTATTTTGACTCGCTGCAGAACACTTCTCTCTCTCGCTGGTATGCTGGTGGCCCTGCCTGCAGAAGCAGATTGGCCATCTGATCGGTTCCTTGTGTAGTGGGTAGCAGCCAATCAGCAGTAACCCGCCTGCTTGCTTTTTCACCTCGTGTCACACGCACTACAACAGACTTGGCCACAATATTTATATATGTAAATTTACTGCAACTCACAACTAAAAGAAAACTATTTGCCGTCGTAATCTTTAAAAATATGTTTGTTTGCATTGAACTATAAGACATGCAGCTTTCGTGTCTGATTGCCTGACACAGTGCAGCAGCGACCTGAGCTTACACAGCCAGTCTGCACTTCCTCTCAGCTCAAGTGCCAGTGGGGGCAGATCGACGACTGCTGAGAGCTGAGTGGAATCATTCCGCTATCGCAGCGCAGATCCGCGTCCTGCGGTTTTGTCCGCCCGGCCCTGGGGCTGCTGCTGCGTGAACAGAAAGTTGGCCGGCGGTCCCGACGCCGACAATTGCGCTTCTATTCATTTCGACGGGAGGTTGACCCGCTGCCGCTGCCGCTGTCGTTGACGCACAACGGCTGTAATTTGGGGGAAGTGAGCTTCCTTGTAGTTCTTGCTGTGGCCACTAGGAGGAGGTATGAACAAGGGCTGGCTCCGGTGGCATACTGACCACAGACTCAAATGATATTCTGCTCAAGTTCTGTCTGTACACTCAGCAGACACTTCATTTGGTCCAATTAGAAACGCTGCATTAAAGATATTGGCTTACAAGAAGACTCAGCGGTATGATTTGGATGCGACTTCTTGTGGTTGATGTTGTCATTGGACTGAAATAGAATATGATACCAATTTATTTATATAGCAAATTTCACAACAGCTGGGGCTGTAGCAAAGCGCTTTTCATATGGTGCCATATAAATTAGCGGGAAATTAGAACACAAGTTAAAACACATCAACAATCGATACCAGAAGAACCACGACAGTCTCATGTTGAGTTGAAAGCTAAAGAATAAAGAAAATTGAGCCTAACGTTTAATGGTGGCTCATGCCATAGGGAGAAAAAATAAATAAATAAATAAATATATATATATATATATATATATATATGTAGCAAAAAAAAATTTGAGTAAGTTTGATTGAATCTATCGGTTGAACCAGTTAAAAAAATTTTTTTTTTATAAAACGGTATAAATCGCTGATGATGATTTCTTCTTTAAATTCAAATAAATTGAATAATTTGGTATTCGGAAAATTATTAAATGTTACCTGTGAATAAAAATGACAAAAGCTACAAATACATTTGCTTTTGCTGAATTGCTCTGAAGTAAATTCCACGTTAACAGCTCTGATTTAAATGAAAATTAATTCATTTTGTAAAATGTTTTTCTACTTTCAACAAGAAACTTCATCCATCCGACCCTCACAAACTGCCATATCGAATGAAATCCCAAATAATTCCACTTTAAAATGTACCGTCCTGGAATCGTAACGCATCGCATGTAATGCCTCGAATCGCGTGTACTTACAGTGTAATTACAACGTCCTTCTCAATTATACATAATCTCATTTCAAATTCAGGATTTCCACCAGGCCAGCGACTTCTCACCCATTGTCCTGCTGGTCATGTCACCAAATGGAATGCAAAAGTGGAGGTTTAAAGGATGCGGGCTAGCAAAGCTATTGAGAGGAGATGAAAACAGTGGCTACTCTCAGGCCCTTTGCGGTTATTACGACTAATAGAGCAACCTAAAATAGCGAAGGAGGTATAGATCGGCACAAATGACTCCTAAAACGGCTGACTACTCCGCAGGCCTCATGGAGAGTTTGGCTTGCGATTTGCATTCCTTTGTGTGACAACTTGTAATCCTCCCACTCAGCTTGCCAAGAAACACACAACAGATTTATTGTGGCGGTCATCAAATGGTTTAGTTGAGGGATTCGTAAACTTTTGGGGGCCAGGGACGCCCTTACTTGACAGAGGGGAAGGATAAGTAATCTGGAGATGAAGTTTCACTTTTGTCGCCGCTCTTGTTGCTCGTCGCTGAGATGAACCCATGAAAGCGAGCAGATTAGCCGGTAGCTTTCAGCTAATGTCACACTCTCCCGTTTGCTTCGATAATTTTCTGGAGTGGACCGGCGGAGCTATGATACGTCTGCGAGTAGCGGTTTGTCAAACGTAAATGTAGTTTTGCCCGTTTGCAATTTTTATTATTTTTTTTTTGAACAGTGTTATGGCGCAGCGCGCTAGCATTAAGTGATTTCATAAAATAATTGACGGCTCGGTGTTATGATAAATTCATAAATTCAAAATTCCAGATTTTGTATTTATTTATTATTATTATTATTATTATTATTATTATTATTATATTTATATTAGAATACTTGCAATGGCGTACTAATGATCACCCATGTAATTTTGTGTTTTATTTTTTTTTCATATTTAATTTTTTTTGAGTACTTTTTCTGAACATGACATTTTTGACAGCAGACCTTTGATGGGAATTACTACATGATTTTTTTTTCATTTTTTTTATTTGGATTACTCAAGTGATTCCCAACTTTCAGTTGTCGAGTCGTCTGAAAAATGTCACAGCACACCACCGAACGTCAAAAAAAGTGGACAGACATTCTTTCTGCGATAGAATGGAAGATTTATTTGTTCTGTCTCGCTGTAAGTCCCTGGCGTAGAGGGATGAACCAAAATACGTAATTTGTAATATATAAATGTGCTTTTGGCCAATTAAGTGAAATTTTTGAATTTGATACACTGGTTGAGAATCACTGGTTTATGCAATCGGATTTCAGCATATATTTAATTTAAATTTTCCGGCAAAATTCGGTAAGAATAATTGTTTTGTATGTTTGTTTTATTGCCACTCATTTGTATGCGAACCATTTAAAAAAAAAAAAAAAAAAGTTGGGTGAACTAAAAATGACAAGGTTACAAACTAATAATTTTTTAAGTTGGGGCAATTCAATTAAATGTCAAGTCTTGGTGTTGGGAAAGGCTTTCCCGGATTTCACCCCCCCAAAAAAAAAAAAAAAAAAAAAGGTTTACGGAACTGCTGTCCCTTGTATTGCCCCGCCCACCCAGGGAAAACAACTCAGCAAATTGTTTTGGCGCAAAAAACTGTTGCCAGAAATGTCAATAATTTATGTCCAAGTCGTTTCAACTTAAATGACTGTTTTAGCCCAAAAGAAAGTTTTTTTTTCTTTTTTTTTTTTTTAATCGTGCATGCACTTTTCAAAATGACACAACAATCTGTTGCAAATTATTTTTCATGAACCCCCAAGGTACGTGTTGCAGTTTGAAAACCACTGGATGAGCTCATTCCAAACCTCTTCCTGGCAAAGGCAGAGAAAGCATGCCCCCCCCCCCCCCCCCCCCCCCACAAGCCCCTCCCCTCCTCCTCTGCCACCCCCGAGGATCATGTTGGTCTACTGGACGCGGCATAGCGACCCGGGAGAGCAGAAAAAGCGCGATGTGGAGTCCATACGGCGCGGAGCCGAGCGGACATGCGGTTTTCACGCCGCAGGCCCACACAGGCTGCGAAACAGAGACGCCGCGCGGCTCTAAGTGCACGTTTGCGGAAGGCGCAAAAGGGCCTACTTGCTGCGGTAGAATAACTGCAAATTAGCTACACAAGCCGCATCGCGCGTTTTGGAAACTATTCAACACGCATCTAAGTGAAAAGAAGGCGGGAAACGTGCCGTGGCTTTCTTGTCATCTTAAAATATCTGCTTCTCATCTTTCGCCCTCCTTTTAGAGTTCCGGCTCGGAGCCTCTCTTCCTCTGTTCGCTCTTCACGCTACGATTGCAGCTGAAAGCATGGGTGGCATGTTGAGCAAATCTTTGCGCTCGCTTCGCATTGTTTTTGCACGCCACGGCCAGAGCGTGACAGCTCGGGCCTGTTATTGGGTTTGATGGCTTGCGACCACATCCTCACGTGTCTGCTGGGGGAAAAAGCAGAACTACACTATTTTTTGCTCGTCTGGAACAGGCGTGGACTGACTGACCGATCTGCTGCTTGTTTGTTGCCCAAGACGAAAGCAAATGGGGGGGAGAAAACTTTTATTTATTTATTTTTTTAAACAGAAGACGAAGGGAAATGGGGGGGGGGACTTTTTTTTTTTTTTAAAACAAGACTTTGGATCATTCACTCTAGTGGGAATATATAGTCACAATGTTTTATTCAGCAAAAAAAAAAATGTGTTCAAAAACTACCTAAACAATTTAAATACGAAACTACAAACAATAAAATATTATAAAATGGCAAAATTTTAGAAGTCTACAAGCAGTCAAACTCATTCTCTAAAGATTTGGAACCACACACGGTGGTTGGCAGTTTGTTAAAAAATTACGACGTTTTTTGCGTAATCTGACTTTACCCACATAATATTAAAACATTTCTTTTTTTTAGTGTAGACCTAATCCTGCTTACTACAAAAATGTTTACGTATGTGTGTACAATAAGTGTATAAAGTGTCGTACGGACACCACCAGCGGTGCACGGGCTCCCTCTAGTGGTATGTTGTGGTACTCAATTGAATATTGAAACTGTGCATCAAGTTCCACTGGTTAAACTTTTTTTTTTTTTTCGACAGTCGGGACAGATGGTCGAAGTTTGTTACAAATGCATATTGGGCTTATTGGTTCAGTTTCATTTCAACTCCGTTTTCATTAGGAGCGCCACCTCCAGGTGCCAGAAAGTATTGACATGGAAATTCACTTAAAAGCCTTCACATTGAAGAATCTGGTTAAACATATACAAGCGTATAAAACCGATTGCAATACGATAATTTGCGGTATCATTATCGTCTCTATCACAGCGAGGAGCAAAGACAAAGAAGAGCAGCGAAGTAGAACACCATTGAGCTGAATGAAAGTGAACTGGATTCACGGGAGTTGAACTGGGACTGAAAGATAATGAAAGCGAGGCGAGGGGGGGCGGGGGGTGGGCTGTTGCGGCCCATCTGCGCGTCTCGGGCCCGCGCGGCAGGACTCAAACGTGGGGTCAGCTCACGGCGAGAACCGGCGCTCTCTCTGCCGTCGCCCACCAATCATCTTCCCACAAACACAACAGGCCCTTTGACTCGTTTGTTTGGACACACACATTCATGTCTAATTGTTGTTTTTCTTTTTCAGTCCGCCCCACAAGGCGCGCAGGCGGCACATATGGGGACCGAAAACTGGGGCCGAAACCACACTAAACGACGCTGTTTTTTTTTTTTTTTTGGTGTGTTTTTTTTTTCCTCTTTCCCATCGCATGCAGAGGGAAGCGTCGTCTTTGCTCAGACAGACATCAGCGCAGCCATAATTATAACGGAAGTGTGGTGTCCCTTTCAGCATCAAATACAACCTTTCGCAACAAGTCACGCAGCACTTGCAGGCAAATATATATATATATATATATATATATATATATATATATATTTTTTTTTTTTTTTTTTTTTAAACCATTCAGCCAATTGTCTGAGTTTTGTAGGGAATTGTGCTAATATTTTCAATGGGTTAAAAAAAAAAAAAAAACAACAGTAAATGATTCCGTAAATGTGTAAAAAAAAAAAAAAAAAGGAATTGAAACTAAACAATTCCACTGGTTTTATGAAAAGGTTCCAATAAGTCAAACACACAAATGAAAGCACTCACAAGGAGCATGGAAAAAAATATGAATATGCGGCTCCTGATGTCAATCAGTAGGCCCCGCCCTCACTCCTTAAAGGCACATCTACACACAAACGTGCAGATAACCGATTAATTGGGGGGGAAAAAAAAAAATAATAAAATAAATGAAATAATTTAATGCAACAAAAATAAAAATTTGAGGCAGGGCAACGTTTGACTGCTCCTTCAATATTTAACTTAAAGAGAGAAAAAAATCGTTCAGAATTTGGCTTTTTTTATTGCGTTTAAAAAAATTTGAAATGAGCGTTTCATGTGTGCACCGTTGCATCTTAAACACAAAGATGAAGAGAAGTAACTAGAAATAACGTGACTGCTTTATTCCAAACTGAAGCGCACGCTACATAAATCAATCTGAACATTCACACTGAGCGACAAGCAATTGTCAAGCGGAACTGGGACCAATTTATGGTGTCAACTTCAATTCTCAGTTTGAGCACGGCTATGACAAAAAATGACAACTTTGACACCACACGAGGTCTTTTGCCTGAGAGAAAAAAGCTGCAGATTATGCAGAATCCTGAAAAAGTATTTTTGCTTCTTTTATTTTATTTATTTTGTGCTGGAATGTATTAAGGCACACTAACTGCAAACATCGGACTATTAGCATTGCAGTGTAAACAGCCGATAGATGCTTAAACATCTTTTAAGCGCGTCTGCCCCGAGGCAATCGTGACCTAATCGACATGCATCGAGTGCGAATGCTTTGTGCAGGGTGTGCACACATGTCGCCGCTTTGTCTTTGGAGGCGCTTCCAACAGATTCGGCGGGCGACTCAATGTGTGGCCAATCGATACGCTGCCCGAGCCTATTGAATAAATGCATGATTCAATTATCTGGGATGAATCCAATGCACTGCGGGGGAGAGGAAGCGGGAAAAAAAAGGTTTTGCTGAGGATAAAATATTGGGAGACTAAGTGGTTGAGTCATTTTGGAGATTCGGTTCACCTCCTAGATAGATTTCTCCAACCCCCCCCATTCGCCCGCCTCCTCCTCTTCCGCCTCTTCCTTTTGGGCCTTCGATCAAAGCTGGCCTTTCTGCCACGGCAAACCATCGGGGGAGCTCCTCACCCTCACCTACAACAACACCGCATACTGGGAGTTGCTCTCTGATGCGCAGCACATTGGGGCACATGTGGGAACACGCACACACACACACACACACAACACCCCCTTGGGTACACTTTGCACGAACACACTTGAAAACACACGCGCAAAACCACATTTGGAGTCACAAACACACATGCACAAAAAGCTGCAAACACACAGACGGACACGGTTTGAGACATAGACCTGCACACACACACACACACACACACACACACCAACGGGTGACGAGACCAGTGGGACCTTGAGGGGGCGCACGTGAACCTTGGGAACAAGCTTTTTGTTCGCCGTACTACAATACAATAAAGTGTAATTACACCTCCACTCCAGTAGATGGCAGTGGCGCTCTCCTTGCCCATTGAGCACAGCGAGTATTAACTCTTCGGTGTAGGTTTGTTTTGCAACAAAAATGCGATTATTTATAGTTGCGGTGGAGAGTGGGTGGTGGTGGTGGTGGGTGGGGGGGGGGGGCGAATTGAAGAAAAGAAAATAATAGAGAGGCACTGGACTACACACACACACACACCTCCAAAGGTGAATCAGTACTGCGCAAGCGAGGTGGCAAGGGCACCGCGCCTGTTTCAGCTCATGCTATAAATAAAAAAAAAAAAAAAAGCTCGCATCAAGCGAGGACGACGGGGAATGTTGTCCAGAGTACACAGCATGCTCGGACTGAGCAAACACATTACGCTTTGGGAGCCGCATTTTCCACATCCAAACAGACACCAGAACAAACAAGCGCCACAGCTTGCATGCATATGTACGACGCCGGGCGCGCACTCGCTCGCACCTGTAAGCTTTTATCTGAAGGCCCGCTGCCTGAGCTACTTCCTCCTCTGTTGTTGACCTCAAACACTCCTCTCATTTGGCTTGTGTCGCCCCAATTAGAGACCTGAGAAACACTTTGGTCCGCCCTCTAGAGACACCAGGCATTGAACGTTTTACAAGCCCTGATGCGCTACTAATCATGGCAGCAAATGTTTGTTGACTGCTTTTCTTTGTCTCCTTTCATTGGAGCCTTGTTGGCTCCCCTTTCAAAAGTGCAGCGTTGGCCCTCGGAACTGGAAGTCATCCTGTCGAAAAACATCTGGTGATGACTCAGGCCCGCGAATCCCAAACACATCACATGCGATTCATTATCCCGAGCTTGGCCGGCACCGGGCAAATTGGACTTTGTATATTTGAAGGCGGTCCCATACATATACATGGGACCCGCTCGTGATGACACATCGGGCCGATGAAAGTGTTTCCGGTGTTTGTGTCTCGCTTCAAAGCGCCGGATGGGTACCTCCACTGGCCATGTGACACAGGAAGCACTCCAGTCTCACCTGCAACCCCCAAAGCCTCGGGGTCACTTTTGAAGCCGGCACCCCTTTTTTTAAATACACTGGGGGGGGGGGGGGTCAATTAACTCATTACATGTCAATTAAAGCATTAAGCGCGTCATTGGATCCTTTTTTGGCAACAAACAAGTGCACGCGGCAAAACTAGAATGAATAAGATATGTTAACAATGTAGAAAAAAAATTCTGTACGCGTTTCTTGCCGTTGCGTCTTCACATATGGATTAAAAAAGTCAAATCTCAAAATTGTGAGCGCGCATGTGGTCAAAGTCAAGTCAACGTATCTTTCTAATCAGTAATTCTACACCCCACTTGGCACGCGGCGCTGACCGAGAGATGCGCCGATAGTCGTTTCGTAATAATATTTAACCCAAGTTGGGCCGAGTCGCCCCTCACGCAGACACAACTATTTTTTTTTTTTTTAGTCTCAGCTCCATGCTGAATACAGAGTTCTCTCTGTGAGGGTTTTTTGTTTTGCCTCCGACCGACCACTGTGGCTACCTTCAACCGCCATTGGTCAAAGTTGAAGGGGCACAAGAGAGCCAGAGAGGTAGGAGACATCCAAACGACTGCATGTGACTGTTGTTGGTTGTTAGCTGGAGCAGACAAAAAAAAAATCTTGGGACAGTTACAATGTATCACTTTAACATACTTCCATGACACCAATTACTATTTGCTTATTAGCTAGCACTTGGGTGCCATCTTGTGGCATATAAGAACATTTATGAAAGAACAAAGAATAGTTGTTAAGATCAAACCACGACTGGGCAGGCATTCACTGGAGTTACACGATATATTTTACAAACCAGTAAAAGGCAGGGTAATTTGCATTTTTTTTTGCTAAAAAAAAAAAAAAAGTAATCTCATTTCTAAGCCCTTTCTGTAATTCCCAACAATGCCACAAGGTGGCCCCAAAGTCCAATCAAATGGAAAAGTCGTACTATTTTTAAATATATCAAATAAAAATGTGTACCTGATTTTCAATTAGGCTAATAAAAAAAGTTTGCCTATCTTTCTATTAGACACAAAAATAGCTGAAAGATAATCTCCTTGTGGGAATTTGCGGGTAGCGAGCTGCATACTGGACGGGGAACATCTCATTTACTTTACATCTGCATTTTTCCTCTCTCAGGAAAGACATTTTTTTTTGTGTGTTACCTACAAGCAGAGCTTCCCGACTTCCCATCTCTGTCTACTCTCAATGAGCATGCGTAAAGTGAGCAACGCATGCTTTTCCGTCGCACTTAAGGGGACCGCCGAGCCGCGTCCCAGGCTCCCCCCGCTTCGCTTGTATGTTTACCCGGGCCAGACGCCGACTCCCTTTCCAGCAGTTTCACTCAAAGTTCTGGGGTTTTAAACAGCCGGGTGACGGCGGCGTCAAGAGATCACATCTTGGCGACATGGCAGAGCAGTTGGCGGGTAGACCGAGAAGTGCAGCAGACAAAATAACTCGTGATGTCATCCTTGCCGAGTGAATCGCTTAAACGTGACGATGTCGTTATCTCACCTTCTAAGTATGGCTAACCTGGCTAGTACATGGAGAGGAAGTGAAAATGGTTGCAAATTGCTGTTGGACTTGGTTCTGTACACACAACAACTTCCTGAAACCTTCTGGAAAGGCTTTCTATGAGGAGTATTTCTGCCGGAATTTTCTCCAGGAGAGTCTCTTATGATGAGTTGGATAGTTACAGTGTGATTTTTGGGGATATGCATTTTCTACAGCGCTTGTCCTTATTTGGGTCACAGGTGAGCTGAATTGGGTCAAGCCAGCATTTACATGGAACATATTGAAACTTGCATTCATGGTCACATTCACACTTGTGGACAATTTGGACTGTTCTGAAATGTACTGAGGTCATTGGCACCAAATAGCGGAAGCAAACATGGTGCATCAGCATCAAGCTGTTATGCTGCACGTAAATGGAATAAGATGTCAAGAGAATTCAAGTTGACCATAAATTTAAATGTTTAGTCTAGGGTTAAAAATTGTACTTTTATGATACTTTCTATGATCATTTTTTTTTTAAATCGTGTCCTTGTACGTTCTTTTAGTAATTTTAGTCAACTGCTTTGTTTTTAAATGCCTTAAATTCTTCATTTTTTTATGTCTAATAATTTTGCTTTTAATTGTTTTTGCATTAAGAAGTTTTTTTTTTAAGGTCAAACTATGACGGGCTATTATTTTATATGATATGGAAAGAAAATACAATTTTGGCCTAAATTTTTCGTTGTTTTATAGTGTGAGGTGTTAAAACAAAAAAAAAAAAGACAGTCATGGTTTCGCCTCACGTTTCTTCCTTTTTTTTTTTTTTTTTTTAAAGATAATTTTCTCTTGTTTTTGACAAGGAACTGGTGTTTTTGGTGAAACCAATCTATGTACACTTTCTGGAGGTGGGCCTTCAAAGGGAAGTCCAAACAATAAAATTGAAACTGCCTTTTTTTTTTTTTTTAGATTCTCAGTCTTCCTCTTCATAGTCAGTCAATAGGAAAAATGTCTTTTTATATATATTTTTCCTCTTTCCAAACACGCTGTTGCTTTTTTCCTTTAAATTGTTTTCAAACAGCGTCAACGAGGGAGTTGATGGCCTTAACTTTGTTTCAATAAACCGTGTCCGACAACCATGGCCCACATTGTTTTGCAGTTTTGCTTCAGTTTTATGTTAGTGATATAATGGTTACTATTTAATTTCCACCCTAATGTAAGGGTTTTAAGCTCCATTGCTTCCAAAGAAGTGAAAACAGTTAAGGCAGGATACGTCATGAACATTAACATTTAAAAAAAAAAAAAAGACGAGGCTTGTAACGCGAGTCAACAACTGCGGCGTGCCATCGTCATTTTCTCACAATGTATACAAGCATACACTGACACACGCAAACGGACAATCCGAGGAATGCCGCCAACTGCTGCTCACATGCCTTCAGTGGCGAGCAGAGGGAAGCGCTACCACCAGGAATTCCACATATCCCAAGCCATCGCTCACTTTCCTCCAGGCGGAGGAATTCAAGCCCTTTCTGAAACATCTGAGACTCATCCGTCAACCAACGCGGCCCGCGCTCGCCGCACTTGAACAAAAAGGGCGCCAGCTAAAACAAATGCTTCGCTTCTATGGCGCAGGTCGCAGGTTAACACTTAAACCAGCAGCCCTTTTATAAAATATTAGCCTCCCTGCTCCCACTCCACTCTCTCTGCGTCTCTTTATCTCCGGCCTCTCCTCTGCCGCATGTTTCTTCTGGCACGGAGCGCCCCTGTCTGCATGCATCAACAAACACAAGAGGAGGAACCGGCAACTGTATTAACAGATGGCCAGAGTCAATAAAACACGCACAAATCACGCGTCGGACACATCTGTCGTACGCGGAGTCCTCGGCTAATCTTTCTGTGCGGCTCCGCTGCAGTGATGGAATCGCAGCAGGATGGAGAGATTAGGGGACGGGGCCCATCGCCCGGGGGACACGGAGCGCAGATTTGTGATGGATTGTAGCGAGGTGTGGGGGGCAAAAGAGAGCCCAGAGGGGATGGGTTTTAGTCTCATTGAGTTGGTGGTTTTGATACAAGAGGGACAGAAAAATGAAATTAAAAATAAAAACTCAACAAAACTAGTTGACTTGCTGTCCATGGAAAATGACATCATCGTCATCCCGAGCTCATCGCGGCTCTTCTATTTTCTCAGTTTGGTCGCGTGACGTTAGCAAGCTGAGCCTTGATTGGCCGTTACCTGAGATCTGAACAACTGTGATGTTATTTCGACAGGAAGTGGCAAAATGGCCGCCCACAATATGTAGAAAAACAGGTGGATTTTGCTGCTTAATTCATATTCTGTAAAATACAATATTCGACTAGTGGAGGCACATACAAAATTGTACATATATATTTTTTTAATTTAATAACCAATTGTGTGCAATTCCTGCAATTGGCTGGCAACCAGTTCAGGGGTGTACCCCGCCTAACGCCCGAAGACAACTGGGATAGGCTCCAGCATGCTTGCGACCCTCGTGGGGAGAAGCAGATCAGATAATGGATGCATTGCAATTTATTATTTTTTTCTCAAGTGAAAGGAATAATTAGAGCCCGACCGATAAATCGACCGGTGTATATTAGCTAAACAAAAAATAAATAAATAAAACAGCAGTTTTGATTTTTTTCAACAACACATTAAAAATTAAGACAATGACATTCAACATTTTCCATCCTCCTCACCTCCCAAAAACGGCAAATATTTGCTGTTGTTACGTCAATAAAATACTATAGGAAAATCTATTGTAAATTGAACAAATACACTTCTTTATTATGATTATATTTTTTCCTGTTAATTGTCCTATTAATGCAATTTTTTTTCTGGCAGATAATCAATTTACCAAAAATAATTAAAAAAATAAACAAAGTAATTTAAAATTATTAAAATAATTTAATATAATAATTGCGCCTTTTTTTTTTAAATTAGTGTTTTTTTTTTTAAATTACACATTTTTGCAAGCTTACTTCCTTGCAACTGTACCACTAACCTGTAGATACTTTAAGTACCGGTTCACACTTGGTGACCTTCACCAATCCCATTAAGCATAGTATTTCCAATAGTTTATTTTGTTCAATGTCAGAGCAAGGAAATTTAATCAAATTGCCATCCCCAAGGACAACCAACCAACATTACCGTCCAGGACTTTTACACGGGTGTCAAATTCAATCTTTTCGGAGTCCAAACTGAAAGTGACAGCATGAACAGAAGCATTTAGTCTTCACAGTGGGCCTAAATATTTAGGGAAACTAAACTCAGTATGTCAGAGAGATAAAATTGTGAAGCATTAGTAAAACGCTGAGCTGGAGTAATACGCCGATTCCATAAAGTATAGGTAAATATTTGAGTAAGACGGGGGGAGAGCGGCGGAGCCGTGTGATTCACTTGAAATCCAGAGTGTCTAAATCATTTTCGGAAACCACACGTGCAATGGCGTTGAGTTGGCCGGAGAATAAATGAAATGTTGGGGAAGGGGGGCAAAAAAAAGGAGCGGTAAAGTTCAAACAGATGTAATCAGATGAGCTGGATAAGCATTTGGGGCTCAGTTAATTCCCAACAAATTATCTAATCCAGATGTTGCACTCTCAGTGTAAACACGGTGTCCTGCAGAATCATAAAACAAATAAGCATGAAAAAGGTTTAAAGTTTCAAACGGGGCCTAACCTCGGACGGAGACCTTCCCACAAAAAAAAAAAAAAAAAACGAAAAAAATCGACAGCACACTCCCCTTGTGCTGCCTTTTTGAAACACGAAAAATGTAAATATGGTAATATTTAGCATGTGTTTTAAAACAGATCATTTTTCTCAAGCAGTGAGAATAAGAGAAAGAGAAAGAAAAAAAAATGGCCCACACGCAAGATGCCATCCCCGAATTCTGTCGGTGTGACCCGGACCGGTTTCGGCTTCCTCTGTTTGCTCACACACCAACACCCGGCGAGTCTAACGGGACGAACGGAGAAAACGGCACCGCCAGGGGCCACATTGTTCTGCAAACATTTGTCACGGAGCAAAACGAGGAGGAAGTTGGAGAGAGAGAGAGAGAGAGAGAGAGAGGGTGAGAGGGCGAGAGAGGGAGGAGCAGAAATGGAAACATGCGAGACATATGGATGTGTTTAAGGACCACCAGGGCAGGGAAACTTGCGCATTTTCTTATAAAGCCTGATAAACTCCAAATATGTAATTACACGGGGGTTTAGGGCTTGCCTGTTGCCGATTCATTCAGGAATTCCCGCTTACGTCTCGCCGAGTGCCGGGCTGCGAGCGGGGGCGCTTTATCGTTCTCAAGTGGCGGCTCGCCACTTCAGGCCCCCCGAACTCCGTTCAGCGCAAGAGTGCCATTGTGCCCCCGCCTGGACGGCCCGCCTTTTTAACAAGGCGCTGTGTGAAAGAAGAAAGCGCTTGAAAGAAATGTCCATGTTAAAAAAAAAATAAATTAAAAAAAAGGGGGAAAGGAGTGAAAGCCTTGTAAAATACCTGGAGCACATGTCAACATGTCGTATTTATAGCTCTTCGATAGCTTGTCACCGTGTTTGTAGCCAATTTGTTGCGCTCCAATAAATAGACTGGACTATTTATCAGCAAGCACATGGCAGCCATTTATGGCACCTAACAAGAGGCAGATGTGCTTTTGTGTATTTTCGCATGCAGGTTTGACGCGCCGACAGGCCGAGACAGGCAGCGGCCATATTTGAGCGCGGTGCGGACTTTTGAGGAAGGCCTGCAAACATCAACTTTGATTTGACCAGGATGTCCAAGTTATGGCTCGGGGCCACATTTGCGGCCCGCTATCAGAGCATATTGCAAAATTTACTATATGTGCCGACTTTTACAACAGAGATGCCTTGGAAATAGTATTAATCCAAAAATGGCAAATATTTCCATTTCATGTTTTTTTAATAATAAAAATGACACTATAATTGTACTTACAGCAAAGACAATCTTAACTGGTGTGTGCGCTTTGGCCACCTGGGAGCAGAAAAATACAGACATGAATATACGTACTCATCTCTGCTCCTCAGTAAGTCGCAGGAACAGTAGTTCCTCTCTGAAGATAAAGAATATATGCTCACGAGTAACGTTATATTTTGTGTGCTTGTGTTGCTCCACCGTTTGTGTTTACATATCCATTGCTGAAAGAGGTAAAAAAAAAACTAACAAAAAAAACACAAGATCAAGGTTATTCATGAGCCTGTCTTGGGTTTTGGGTGTTTCTCGTGAGGTGTTAGCATTAAGCTAGCAGGCTTTAAGGCAAAATAATGTTTTGTTTACAAAAGCTGACATTCTAGAGCCGTTGCATCACAGTATTTTGCTCGCAAGTGAAAGCAAAAAATAAATAAATAATGACACTTTGGGGGGAAAAAAAAAAAATCATCCCACAGCTGACAGCTCATATCTTGAAAAACATGCTTGTCTGTGTATTGGTTTTATACCGAGCAGTAACTCTCCAAGTGTGTTATTACTACAAGTCGTGGTATGCAGGCTTTCTATGGTACACAAAACGAATGAATGAATGAATGAATATAACAAATGACCTACAAAAAAAAAAATGACAAAATTTAAAATGAGACATTTGAAAGAAGTGCAGTTACGAATGCAAATCTTTGAATTTACAATATACATAACTAACAATATAAAATTATATTTTTATCCTCAAGTGTTAACGTTCAAACCGTGCAGAATACACGGTTACAATTATAAATATTGTTTTAAAACCATGGCAACCACTGATGGAGCTTTTTAAATTTGCAGTAAGACAAAACAATAACAATATTTCTATCCACAACAAAGGACGATGATCCCATCACGGTAGCAAATAGGAAACTCCCGAGCATATCGTTCCCATTGATGAATCGTCTCTCCCGTTTTACTGTAAACAAATTCAACGCGTCGACGGAATGTCAAAGTGGCCCTCCCATTTTTCCGAATGCGGCCATGGAAAGAAAACGTTGGGAGACGCAAACGCGCCTCAATATTTCTTTGTCTTCCCATCCCAACTCGCTTTGATTCACACGCATCCCGCCTTGCCCGTGCACCTTTTCCTCCTTCCTGTGAGGCCTGTCTACGTGACGTCTAAACACAAACTGTGCCTCCAGTGTGTTCTTTGGAGTGTCTATTTATTGTGAGTGTGTGTTATGTGTGTCTGAGTGTTGCCAATTACCCCAGCTATAAATACAAGATCCCCATCCGTCACTGAGTTTCTGGGTGGCTGCAGCGCCGCCATAATTGGTTGCAGATGGTCACCCAGATCCTTCCCCGGCATGCCTCGCTGGCTCGGTGCTGCAGCGCCATCGCAGCGCCCGTCCGAGGGGGAGAAGCGTGAGGTCGAAGGAGAGAAGGGTGGAGGGAGGTTGCTTTCAGATGAGTGACGGGAGCGAATAAATACAGAGCGAGCGGAGGAATAAACAAGCGGACACTAAATGTTGCTTTTGTCCTCAAATTCTTCCTCGGAGTCGGCGAGGAGAGCAGAAAGGGAGAATTTATCTTCTGAACTTGATATGCACGCTCGGGTTTGCCAACCGCAGTTTCCTATCGGATGTAATTGATCACAATCAGATGAGGTTCAGGATATGGGGGACAGCTGGGATATAAATGGGGTGGGTTGTTATTTGCTGGGAAACCATTAACAATTTCTCTAATTAGGGATTAAATGTAGAGAGGATCAGAGGGGGGATTTTTTTTCTTATTCAAGTATCATTGCTAAGAGAAAGAATGTCTGCATTTAAAACCAAAAGTGAACCGCAACTACATGTTTTTAAATTAGAAGCTAATAAATCAACGATTGAAACTGTGCAATCACTAACTTGCTCCGATACTAACTCAATCTTAAATGCCTTTTACGAGGTGCCCTTCATAAATAATTCCGTTTGAACATGTACGGGTGAGCGTGTACGTTCACATGTGACCAAGAATCCTTGTCATTTCCGCTAACAACCCAGATAAAACTTATCTCTGGGATCCAACAAAAAGCTTGACAACAAATGTGGTACTACTTTCCTATTTAGGCAGAACATGCACAATAACTGCAAATAGGTGAGTTTTTGCAGCTAATAGCCGCAATTGTATTCAGAGAAAATCGGTTATTATCATAAATATTGGATAGCATTTTTCTATTTATTTATTTTATTCAGAGATTTAAATACACCTTTCTCGATGATTTGGTTATGCTGATTTAGATTTTTTTTTTTAATTTAAGTAATATATTCCGCAATATTGATGCATGAAGGGTTAGGTTTGACAGATGAATTTTTTTTCCGGGAATGTCATAGCTATGAATTACAGCAATTCATATTTCGCAAGCTTTCATGAGTCAAACTTCTGAACCATGATCTTCTGCAAAAAAAAAAAAAAGTCTATTTTTTCCCCCCAATGTGCGGCAAAAATAATTTTAAGGAGTAGTAATGTATGAAATAGATGAATTTTTAATGAAGCTTTAAAATATTCCCTCACTTATTGACGTCTTAAAGATGTGGTCATTTTACTTTATGATGTGACATTGCGCAGGGATTAAAGTTGGACTAGCGCCATTTGCCACTCTGCTCCCGGAGGACACTTGATCAATGGACATTAACAATAAATTTGCAGACGGGGGCTTATTGATCCACACAGCGGGGCCAATGTGTGACTCACGGACAGCTGCTAAGTAGCCTGTCATGAAAAGGTTGTCTCAAAAGAAAAAATTCCAGGCAGTCCGAAGCCAGGAATTGTGCACAAAGTAGCTTAGAAAAGGAGATCATGCAAATTTCATATTGTCCAAATAAGGGGCAGGCTTCATTATTAATATCAAACAGGAATATTATATATATATATATATATATATACACACACACACACACACACACACCACAGTAAGCACAACTGGGGGTGCGTGTGGGGGTGTGTGTGCGTGTGTGTGCGTGTATTGCACAACTGGGGGTGTGTGGGTGTGTGTGTGGGTGTGTGTATTACATATGTATAAACTTGATTTAAAGATACTGTGATATAAAAACAGTAACAGTAATGACAAAAAATGACAGTAAATATAAACAGCAAATATAATTTTGTCTTTGCATTTCCAGCTCAAAAATGTACTTTCAACTCCACTTTAGCAATGAAACGCAAACAAAGCGGTTCTATTCAACAAAGTCTGCAAATGGTTACTAAAAAAAAATCCGCACAGAAGATCACCAAATAGTTGATTAATAAAACAACAAATGAAGCGCCAATTTGCGACCTTTTCCTCATCAAGCAGACCTTTGACAGATGTTCCTACCATGCCAGGAGCCTGCGGGTGCACAGGACTCCACCGCTGCTGTAAATCTATTAAATCCCTCTCATTAGAGCACGAGCCTCTTTGCTGTGAGGCGGGACGGCTGAGCTGAGGCACGTGCTGCTCCTGCTGGCTGTCAGCGTGAGCCTTGCATGCTTATTACGCGCTGTGCTCATCACCGGCACCGCGCCGCATGGCTAATTGCCGCCATTTTTTTTTTGTCAACCACTAATTGTACAATTGCAGGATAATTTCTGACTGATATGTAACAATGTGTCACAGGATCCTCATCGCAATCCATACGTGTACGATAGCGCTCATTTGGGTCGCGGTTCGGATCCGGCGGACTTTTATGCGGGAGAGCACGACATTGTTTGCAAGTCAAAAGCGCAGGGCGCAGAGAAAATCAATCACACTCATGATTGTGCTCGCGCATGTAAAATCTGATTGCAACGGGTTGGAAACGCCACGTTGGGGTGAATTTCAGGATCTTCGTATTTTAAAATCAATTTCTCACATGCAGGAGCCATTTTTTGGAGTCGGAAATTTTTGCCACAGTATAACATTTAACTCTACAAATTGGCTTATTTATTCCTCTTGGGAACCCCCCCCCCCCAAAAAAAAACCCAGTGCTTTAACCAGGTGCCTCGCAGTTGGTAAGCCCGTTTAAAGTGCCTCGTCTTTGGTTTTATGTCTGAATTAGTTTTGGACGCAAGAACCACTGCAAATATTGCCAAACGTTATTATTTAAGTAAGAAGTTTTCCTTTGACTGTCCTCAGTCTCAATGTTTACAATTTTTGCACCAGTAGGGCTTAAAAAGCATTTTAGTCAAACTCGTGTGGTGCCGTCCAATTTTGGGGGTTCCACTGAAAAGCGATGCACAAAAGGGCTACAAAAACAACGAGCGATAGTCTAAAAAGGTTCTCGCAGAGTTCACTCGCGATATAAGGTGTCCGATTTGAAATAGAAACTATGTTGAATATAAGCCACTCTGTTGAACCCCCCGCCCCCCTCCGCCCCGTGCAAACACTGTCAGTCTGTACCTGCGGACGCCAGAATGCGTGAGGTGAGAGGCGCATGCGTCCGTCAAGTGGCGAACACACACGGATAGATGAAATTGAAAATAAACAGCGCATTGCTCAGGTGAATACCGCCGCTATCCAAAGTGTGGGCCACACGGGGCATGTCCAGGGGAAGGTATTTCTTTACAAGCACTTTTTTTTTTTTTTACAATATTATTCTATTTCCTTATTATATACTATCACACATGCTTGTTTTTATGGTCGAGCTGGGGAGCAAGTGAAAGAGGAAGCTAAAATAACAAAGCCCATATTTTCTCCCCAGCTAATTTATTGCAATTCAAAATATCCAACAGGATCTTTACTACGGAGAGGGAGACCAAGTCAGTTGGGTGCACAGCACCCCCCCACATCCACTCCCCCGAGCCAAAACTTTTGATTTACACGTCAGTGCATTAATCAGCGTGACGTTTTCAGCTGAATCCTGTTTTTCACGGTGTACTCGACACTGTCTCTCAACAAGTGATACGTCAGCGTCAGGGCGGATTAAGACACTGGAGAACGATTTTTTTTTTTTTTTTTTTTTTTGCTTCGTCTTCTTCTGTGTAGTTAACGACTGAATGAGTCGCTTGAAGAGTGCAGAGGAGAGACAGTGGGAGTTCACGTGGAGGAGAGATCCACGGTGAGGGGAAAGCGCCAGGAGGAAGACAGCGAGGTGAAGGAGAGGACACTCATCAGGAGGACGGGCGAGAGGGGAGCGGAGGCCACGGGGTGGAGAGCGGGCCCTTGTGTAAATGGAGATGTACTAAACCTCTGCTAACCTGGATCACCCGTGATCAAATATTTATATATGCTATTGTGTGACGGCGCGCGCTGCCGAGTGGAGCTGTAATTTGTGTGTGTGTCCCACCCCGCGTCACCCACCGTGTTAAATTAATTCCCTCCCCGTCATCAGCGAGGTGAACCTGCGGTGATTACTGCCCCTTCTCACAATGCCCCCTGCCGCAACAAACACTTGAAAGATTTTAATGGTGCAGGTGCCCTTTACAATTGCACTTTGTCTGCGCCATACATTTCCATACATTAAAAAAAAAAAAAAAAAAAATCCTGAAAAACTAAATGGTGACGGCTGACTCACTGCCTTGTGCAGAGCAAACTTTATCCTCCAGTGCAGGGATGGGGAATTTCAGTGATGGGGGAGAGAGGCACAATTTTTCCATCAACACTACTGGGGGGGGGGGGTCACATATGACCTGTAATTGACGCAACTAAAAAAAAAAACACAATTTCGAGAAAATCGAAAAAAAGGCTGATAAACCTCCAATATGTAATTCCCATGAAAAACAAGTGTTGCCCCCCCCCCCCCCCCCCCCAAAAAAAAAAGGTAAATCTATGGATGCAGTAGCACAAGTACGCAGGGCATTGTAGTAATGGAGATATGTTTATAATTTCCACAAAAAAATGTAATTCCAGCCGGGCGACAGTTGCGCATTCCTGCTCAAGTCTATAATAGGCGCAAAAAAAGGGACATTAAGAAAAAAAAAAGTTTAATCCATTCAGTTGAGTCTCTGCAACATTTCAAGAATCAAATAAGTATTTAAAAAAATATATAATAATAATAATAATAATAATAACAATAATAACAATAATAATAATAATATATTTATATATAATTTCTTTTTTTCTCCTTGGGCTGTTTTACTGCATTGAAAAATGATCATCGATGAATCAACTTTGACACAACACTCATGACATCCTGAGTGAGTTATGTTAATGAACTCCATTGTTACCGTAAACAGTTGGGTTAAGCACCGTGACCTCAGTTTAGCACATCTGCCTCATATTTCTTAAGTCCTCAACTTTGGAGTCTACGAGTTCTTTCAGTGCTTGCGTGGGATTTGTCTCGTCTTGGTACTCCAGCTTCCTTCCTGCTGTGCCAGTGACCTTAATAAGGATGAGCGCAACAGATAATGGATGAATTGTGTTTGACTTTGGCGATTCGATTGTATTCATCATGACTGCCCTCCAAAACGGTTCCGGCAAATAATCACCAGTCAAACTAATATCGCAAGTGCTATCTGATCAACTGTTTATTCTTAGGAGAGAGGTACAATATAGCATCAAGAGATGCTTATGTGGGATGTATGTATACACATTGACGATCCTCTCAGACTTGGAATCGATGTACCAAACGAGAGAAGCCGGCGGCGACATGCGAATCATATCGTATGATAAACACATGTAAAACACAGTCAAAAGAGGGCACGCGGTGTGAACAATATTTGAATCCGGCCGCAGATTGACGCTGATTGCCATGCTATTACAGGCAAATAGCATCACTTGCTTGCCAGTCGGCGGGGCATAATCATTTGTGACTAACAGCGATGGCGAGAGCGCGACAAAGTGAAGGCAAGACGGCGGGGGTGCAGGCTCTTTGTCTCTTCCTCATCTCTGAGTAGGCTTGGAGGGGCCAACAGAACACGATGGTGTTTTTATCAAAAGATGGGAGCCACTCAAAGTTCAGGGCAGAGATGCCCCTTTCATCTATGGGGAGACAATCACGTCGGGTTCCACATGTGACATGACTACAAAGTACCGATCTTGGCTTCCCAAAGAAAGGAGGAAAGGCCGGGATGACTTCAAGAGAACGGTGGCACAAGAAACGCCCGTGGTCCGGATCGATAGTGGTAATTTAACAAATGTACAAATCTTCATTCATGCTCATTACTGCACTTTCGAGTCGAGCAAACCTGAGCTGTTAAGTATAAAAATCTAATTGAGGTCCTGGGGATTTTTGACTTATGACATATGTTGTAACGCAATGGCGGGCCGTGCATTTCATACGCGGGCCTCCGGTGAAGTCCGACTTCAATTTGCCACTAACGACTTTTGGGTGTGTAGATTTCCGCATAGCGCTGCCCCCTCACGAGTGAGTATCCAATCACAAGACGCGTTCATCACCTTCAACGTAAAGCCAGCGAGAAGGCCTCACTGTCATCAACTTGTGATCTGATTGGCTATCGCAACTGGCCATCAACGGTAAAAGCCCCCCTTGAGACACAGAACTGAAATTTGAATCAAATTAAATTTGAACCTCAAAACTGCGACGCCCCTAATTCGATATCCCGACAAATAACGACAATTTGTCCAAGCAGACTTAATGTTTTTCTCTGCGTCAGGAAACGTGTCGGTAAAGGTAAACCTGGCAAGTGTTGATAGTCTCCTTTGATTGGAGACAAAGCCTACAATATGGTGTAGTCAGGATGCCTGCAGGCCAATCATCACTCAGAGCACACATGCTATATCGTCACTGTCCTTTAACATTTCCAGAGTATTTCGTCAGTGGCAGCGGGCCAACCCAGCAGGAAATTTGCCAGCGCTAAGCCCAATTTCCTCTCATAATGCAAGTAAGTGGAGGGCCAAAGTCATGAGCTGTTTTGATGGTGCTACATGTGCCAGAACGAAAATTGGAACTGAGGGACATTTAGGCTGAACCGTAATTAGCCCCAGCCGGCGCTGCTGCTCCTGCCGGATTGTCAATGAAATAGTACCGTTGTTCCCAGGAACTGTTTCATTTGGTCAACAGTTAAGACTAGTTAAAAAAAAATGAAAAATACTTTCTTTTTTTTTTTTGACTCATCAGAAATTTCAAACTTGCGTTACAAACTTGGAAAAAAAATATGTTGGCTTTCTTCACTTCCAAGGTCTTAGAATTGGATGATGTCAGATTTTGGGTGCACTATATTAAGTAAAAAAAATAAATAAATAAATAAATAAAAGTAATATTAAGTAAAATAATACATTGGAAATTAATAAAATATGGATAATTACATATTGCTCGTTAAATATGATATTGTGAAAATTGGAGTTTTAGGTGTAGTATTTTATTTTATGTTTGGATACAAATGAATATTCCTAAATAAGAATAAATATAATTTATAAAATAGATACCTTTATACTTCCTCTTACTCCTTGTCAAACATTTACCGGTACATGACTTGTATGTTTAAGCTGATTTTTTTTTTCTTTTCCGCGAGTTGCTGTATTACACTTATTTGTATGCATGTTCGGAAAAAAGAAAAAAAAAAAAAGAAAAAACGTTGGTTAATGTGCTTGGTCAGGGTGTCTAAGTCCAAAAGGCTGTCCGCCAGCTAACATACTTATTTAAAAACGTGGGTGTAACAGAAGCTCAAGCTTTAATGAACACATTCAAGAATCCCTTTTTGGAGCAAAAGAGAAAAAAGAAAAAATTCACTATGAGGGGGGAAAAAAAACGATTCGACGTCACCCTCTCTTCATGTCCGATTAAAATCGTTTGGATTTGCAGTCCAAGCCAGACCCGATGGCCTCTTTCCATCCGTTTAATCTTTCAAATATAGTTATTCTGCGCATGTTCATAAGGAAACATTAGAAGTTGCTGTTGATGGGCTTTGGCTGTTGCGAGAGGGCGGATGAAAGCCGTAATAGATTCATCATGACACTGAAACGGGAGCCGGCTATCTGACATTAAATAACAGAGAAACGATAGGCACCATTGTATTTTATGCCGGCCTGCCTTCGTGTTTCCGCCCAGCAGTTTAAATTCAGTTCCCCGGGATGAGTTTACAGAATAAATCCCAGTCTGGTTTACGTTTCCAATTGCAGAATGTGTCGGGTGGATTGCGAGAGCTGAAATAGCCGATCCAACAAAGGGGGGGTGAACAAAAGACTACAAAGAGGGACACCCTAGCAACGTTTGCTTACAGATGTCGACAGAAATTTGATGAATGGGATGGAACTAAATGGTCAACATTGTTTAGTAATAAAAAAGAAATGGAGTGTTTAAAAAGGTGATGCCTTGAGATACAACTAATTCATACTGTGAGTACGCTCTAGACTCAAAACACATAACTAAAATTTTCCTTTCCCATTGAAATGAATGGAAATGCTATTGATTGGTTCCAGCCCTCTTCCCCCGCCCCACCAAAAAGTTTTTGTTTTTGTGTCATGTGTATTTAACAAATTTAAATATCCCTCCATAAGATTGCACTTCTTACAGTGTAACAAATAAAATTCAACAGTTTTTGTCATACTGCTATTCAATGATGCTATATGACATTAGCACTAAGCTAGCAGGCTAAAAGGCTAAGTTATGTGAATTGAAATACTGTACACAAGGCGGAAAATTCTACATTTAGTGTGACAGTAAATCTCATCCGGGAGTGGGAATAAACCGCGTGCAGCAACTTTTTGAAGAATTGTTCATTATTTGCTCTGAAATGCTTCACCTGCTTTCAAATCAAAGCTATTCCAATCAAGTCTCACCAGAACCTGTTGCACACATTTATCTAATCATACAACAGAGGGGAAAAACTCTGCAGACGGTTGTCCTCCATATTCCTCCAACCCCGCACTGCAGCTGCCCATCAAAAACTAATATCCTCAAATTTGACGCTGGTGTTGTCCTTTGAAATGACAAAGAATCTGTGTCTAATGCGGTAAGCCAAACGTGGCTGCCGTCAGCTCAAACCTCTTTTCCCTGATCACCATCTCCTCCGCCTACCCAGAAATTCTCCGAGACCGAGAGGGACACCCTGGATTAAAGATCTACAACCCCCATCTCCCCCCCTTCTCCCTTTCCCAATTCCCCCCCCCCCCACTTCCAAACTCCAGCCATTTATAAATACAGTAACACAATCTCGAGGAAAGCTGATACAATCTTTTCGAAACGATAAAAGTCAGTCACCCACAGAAACATCTGCATGGTCAAATTTAAAACAAACTGTCAGGGAGTCTGGTGTCCCCATAAAGAGCGGGGTGAGCAGGGTGAGGGGGGGGGGTAGTGGAAGGAGTGAGAGATTGCATTTACAGGAGGAATTTTTAGTGCTTTCTACTTGGCCTCAAGTTAAACCTCCACAGTCCTTGAAGCACTTGCAGCTTCTACGACACGTCAACAACGGTGTCAGTCCTCATTTGTGGCCATCAACTTTTTAACGGCTTGCTGACAAACTGAGGCAGCCGCAAGTGGTGGACGCTTGAATGCCTGACATCTTACCAGGAGGATTTGTCTGTGCAACGGAGGATGAAGTTGACGGTATATTTAGAAATGGATTTTCAAACGAAACAAAATTATTTTCTGTGGTGAAACGTCATAATTAAATGGTCATAGAGACATAAATAACTAGCCAGTGTTCCTAGAGCTCTGTTGCATGTCCTGTAAAATCCAGTAATAAGAAATGAATAAATAAAAATAAATAAAATAAAATCTTAAGACCAAATTTTTTTTTCCATTTGCCAGTACCGTCACAGTTAAAAGTACGTCATTCAAAATCAGTTACAAACGGTGTTAGAGATTTAAAAGCAAAGTGAAAGTATTTAAAAAAATAAATAAATAAAAATAGCTTACTAAAATTCAGAGCTGGGCACGGCTGGGTGCCCATTTTTGGGCTCGGGGGCCGCCAATTTTTATGAATAAGGCCAGAGGGTCGAAGCCGGACTGACCGTCAAAAAAGGGTCAAGTGCCCGCTCGGCTAAAATGACTAAAAGTTTGGACATTTTTTTTTTTTAAAACAGGATTTTAAAAAGATTTTGAAAGACCTTAATAATAGATCATCATTTTTAAAAGCATTCATTCATTTTGAATTTTGATTAATTCATATGAGTCACTCTTATAATAAAGGTTACAGCATTTTTTTTGGTAAAAATGGAACTATGTTATTTTCCGGACTATAAGCCGCAACCTTTTGCCTCGATATTGAACCATGCGGCTAATACAACGGTGCTGCTTTTCTGTGGATTTTTCTTTCACCACTAGGGGGCGCTCTATAGTTCAGAAAATACGCTAAATAATTCCCGATTTTTTTTTCTATTGGGTCTGTTCTGTTTTAATCAGCAGAGTTGTTGTCTCAACAATCTGTTTATGTACCTTTATGTGCATCCACAGTACAAAATCGTTCTGTACATGCAGTCATCATTTTTTATTTATTTAATTTAAAAAAAAAAAAAAAGACTTGCTACGCCTTATAGTCCGGAAAATACTGTAAATCATAGTTAACCTTAAAGCCTCAAAACGTAAACGATGCTCTGCAAAAGGCATTGGTCCGAAAAATGAATACAGCCGAACAATCCGACACTCTCCAGTCCAATTCCCATGGGCGTGAGGTTAGAACGCCACTGCAGTACATGTCGAACAGGAGGGCACAGTACCTGCTCTGTTTTGAGCAGAGTGTCGGATTGGTTTAATTGATTTAATGGCGGAGCGTGGAGTCACAGCGGGAGCTGAGGAACATTGGACGCTTTGGCGAAGTCAAGTGCGCTGCGCTACCTCGATTCCATCTCGGATGGCCCCCGCGTCAGTCGAGAGAAACGGGCGATTGCGGTGACGTGTGACAAAACACACCCGCGTCGAAAGAGCCATACAAATTGACGCTCCGTGCCCGCTCGGAACGGCGTGTTCCCTTTTAACGCTTTGACTAACACTCGGAGTGGCGTGACAAAAACCTTTGCGACGGCTGCGTTTGTGTTCGCGCACGGCGGCTGAAGCCTGTGCTAATGCCGCACTGAATGCGGCGTCTAATTACTTGGCCCAGAGATAGCTTTTAGCTAAATCACCCCACCTTTTGAAGAGGCTGTATCAACAGTGACAAGGGCTCGCACAATTACATTAGCCCTCGAACCATCCGGCGGGTCCAGCACCGACAATCAGTGTGATTTGCAGCCGCTTCATTATTGTCATCCCTCTCTCCATGACAATGATGTTTTCCCTGCAAGAGGGACAGCGAGAAGGGGGTGATGGAGAGTCCGATATTGACAAAGAACAAGGGAGAGATTGCAAAAGAGAGAGGCCAACAAAGAGGTATTATGAGAAGAGCGAGAACTATAGAGGGAGGGAGTTGTCAGTAGAGGTCTTACTTATGCTAATGTTTGGCCTGCGAGGGTGTCGGATGCTGCAGAGAGCCAGGCAGCAAGTGGAGTGAGCTGGTGACTGTAATTGATCATGAAGAGGGGTCGGATTGCTCACTGGGCCCGTGCTTACGAACTTGCACATCCTCTGCGGGTGAGATATACCTGTCATACTCACTCACTCACTCACTCACTCACTCACTCAGAATAGGTGCTCAAAATCATATTTTTCTCTCTCTCTCTCTCTCTCTCTCTCTCTCTCTCTCTCTC